>NW_022196898.1:76004743-76012147 GCF_008632895.1 Mastomys coucha | reverse complement strand
TATATATATATATATATATATATATATATGGAACATCTTATATACATTAGATTGGCAATTTTGGGAGAATAGAAAAACATCTTTTCTATGTCAAATGTAAAGAAGTAGAATAGTTTACAAATTAAATCTCTTTATGGAGCAATATAAATTAATTTAGATGTTCATGAACTATCTATGTGAAAATATGTCTTCTTTACCAAGTCTAGCATTTTAATTGGTTGTTGATATCATTAGCATTAAAATTTTATTATTCCATTTTATCAATTACCAGGATAATTGACATATTAGGCAGGTTTTAACACTCCAAGTGAAGAGCTGAGATTATTTTAAAATAATTTATAATGAAGATTGAGTGTATTCAGTCTTGGTTGAGGTCTTTGATCCACTTGGACTTGAGTTTTGTGCACTGTGATAAATAAGGATCTATTTGCATTCTTCTACATGCAGACATCCAGTAACACCAGCATCATTTGTTGAAGATGCTTTCTTTAACCCATTGTATAGTTTTGCCTTCTTTGTCAAAAATCAAGTGTCCATAGGTGTGTGAATGTATTTCTATTCTATTGATCAACCTGTCTGTTTCTATAACAATACCATGAAGGTTTTATCAATTTTGTGGTACTTGTGTCCCATAAGCACAGCTTGAGGTCAGGATGGTGATATCTCCAGAAGTTCCTCACTGTTCCAGATTGTTTTAGTCCTCCTGTGGTATTTGATTTTTCATATGAAGCTGTGTATTGCTCTTTCAAGGTCTGTAAAGAATTGTGTTGTAATTTTGATGGGAATTGCATTAAATCTGTAGATTGCTTTTGGTAAGATGTTCATTTTCACTATGTTAATCGTTCTGATCCATGAGCATAAGAGATAATTCCATCTTCTTATTCTGATATCTTCCTCAATTTTTTTTCTTCACAGACTTGAAGTTATTGTCATACAAGTCTTCTACTTGCTTGATTAGAGTGACACCAAGATATTTTATATTATTTGTGGCTGTTATAGAGGGTACTGTTTCCCTAATTTCTTTCTCAGTCCATTTATCATCTGCATAAAAGAGGACACTGATTTTTTTTTGTTAGTTTATTTTTTATTCAGCCACTTTGCTGAAGGTGTTTATCAGCTGTAAGAATTCTGTGGTAGATTTTTAGGGGTCACTTAACTATATACTATCATATCATCCCCAAATAGTGATATTTTGATTTCTTCCTTTCCAATTTATAATCCCTTGATCTCCTTTAGTTGTCTTATTGATCCAGCTAGAACCTCAAGTTCTAGTGCTAGAACCAGCTAGTACTATCTTGAATAGAAAATAGGAAATAGGCTTGAACACATTGGTATAGGAGACAAGTTCCTGAACAGAACACCAATGACTCAGGCTCTAAGATCAACAACTGATAAATGGGACCTCATGAAACTGAATAGCTTCTGTAAGACAAAGGACACTTTAAGTAGGACAAAATATTAGCATACAGATTGGGAAAAGATCTTCACCAACTCTATATCAGACAGATGGCTAGTATACAAAATTCAAAAATAACTCAAGAAATTAGACACCAACAATCCAAATAACCCAATTTAAATATGGGTACAGAGCAAAACAGAATTTTCAACAAAGGAAGCTCAAATTGCTGAGAAGCACTTAAAGAAATATTCAAAATCCTTAGTCATTAGGGAAGCACAAATCAAAATGACCCTGAGATTCCATCTTACATGTGTCAGAATGGCTAAGATCAAAACCTCAAGTGACAGCATATGGTGATAAGGGTGTAGAACAAAGGGAACACTCCTCCATTGCTGGTGGGAGTGCAATCATATGCAACCACTGGACAAATGGGGTAAGAGAGAACATAGGAAGTCTATGGGGTGTTCCTACCAGAGATTGCTATCAGAATGGGATATAGAGACTGGAGTGACTGACTTCTATAGCCAGGCAGGACTTCCAGAGGAGGAAGTGAAGTATCAATCCATACACAAAACCTTCGACCCCAAATTTGTCTCACCTGTAAGATGTGCAAGGATAAAAATGGAACAGAGACTGAGGGAGCAGCCAACCAATGACTGTCCTACTTGAGACTCATCCCATGTGAAAGAGCCAGTCTCCGACACTATTAGTGATACTCTGCTATGCTTGCAGGCAGGTATCATAACTATCTCCTGAGAGACTTTGTCAAGCAGTGGTTTGAAGCAGATATAAAGACCTACAGGCAAACATAAGACAGAACCTGGGAAGTCTTACAGAAGAATGGGAGTTAGAAGTGAGCAAGCTGAAGAGGTCAGAGACCACATAAAAACCCACAGAGTCAACTAACCTGGGACCATGGGGCCTCACAGAGCCTGGGCTACTATCAGGGAGCATGCAGGAGTAGGACCTAGATCTCCTACATTTGTAACAAATATTCACCCTGGATTTCATGTAGGGCCCCAAACCAGGGGACCAGGGGCTATTATGGTCTCTGTTTCCTGTATTGGATCCCTTTACCCTTTCTGCACAGCTTTGTTGGGCCTCAGTGAGAGATGATGTGCCTAGGTCTGCTGAGACTAGATGTCCAAGGGTGGGGTGATATCCAAGGGGGACTACCCTTCTTTGTGGAAGAGGGAAAAGGGATTTGTAAGGGTAGGACTGGGAAGAGAGGACAGAGGGATTGTCATCAGGATGTGAATAAAAAATAATTAATTAATTAATTTATAATTAACCAATTAATTAAAAATGAAGATCTATTATATTTAGTTAATTTTACGTTCATTTTCTAAATCTATAGAGCAGTGTTTCTTTAAGAAATTGATGTTCCCTGAAAGGCCAAGATCAACTCTCCCCTGGTAAGGAGATTCTCTGAAAGTCCTATTTCATTTTAGAAATTATGTGAATGTTGCTTTCTAGTACATGAAGTAATGTGGAAAACAGTTTACACTTTTACACCATATGAAGTGTCTTATTTAGGATTTCCATTGCTGTGAAGAGACACCATGACAAAGGCACTCTTAGAATACACATTTCATTGAAGCTGGCTCACATTTTCAGAGATTTAGTCCATTATCACCATGGTGGGAACCATGGCAGCATCCAGGCAAACATGGTGCTAGAGCTGCTGAGATTGCTACATCTTGATCTGAAGGCATCCAGGAGGAGACTGGAATTCCACACTGGGCAGAGCTTGAGCATAGGAGACTTCAAAGCTTGCTCCCACAGTGACACACTTCTTCCAACAAGGCCACACCTACTCCATCAAGGCCTCATCTCTTTTTTTTTTTTTTTTTTTTTTTTTTTTTTTTTTTTTTTTTTGTTTTTGGATTTTTGAGACAGGGTTTCTCTCTGTATAGCCCTGGCTGTCCTGAGCTCACTTTGTAGACCAGGCTGGCCTCAAACTCAGAAATCTGCCTGCCTCTGCCTCCCAAGTGCTGGGATTAAAGGTGTGTGCCACCACTGCCTAGCTCAGGGCCTCATCTCTTAATAGTGCCATTCCCTAAGGACCAATCATTCAAACTTATGAATTTATGGAGCCAAACCTAATCAAACAACCACATAAAGCCTCAACTTTAAAAATACAGTCATATAGCAATGAGCGAATAATAACCATCAAATTACATCTCTGCAAATCTTTACATGGATTTAGTAATTTTTAATACAAAAAGATGAAGCAACATTGGTCTCTTATAAAATATAATTTACATAAATCTATCAATATCTACTATGTTTATTCTAATTACTGTGTAACAATTCAACACAACTTCCTAGTGTTAAATTAACTCTAGTACATTATACCAGAGTTCTATTGGACTAGAAGTTCTGCATCAAGTCACCTGATCCTCTCTTCAAGGCCTCAAGAGACTGAAATCAATCAGACTTATGTCAACTAGATTCAGTCTCACCTGTGGCCCAGGCTCTTCTTCAGCAACTTGGCTGGCAGAATTTGATCCATTGAGGTTTTAGGATTCTGGCTCTCCTGGAAACACACTGTTTCAAGATGTATTGGGGACTATCCATGCTGATTAGCATTTCTGAATGTTCCATTTCTGAACTGGAGCCTCTTTAAAGTAGTCTCTCTAATTTAGCCAGCTCCTTCAATTAAGACAATCTCCTTTCTGTTTAACTTAAGAGTTATTCTTCTGAGATGTTAGCTCTGCCTTTAAAATCTCTTTATCTTCACCATGTAAAAAGAATAAAGTTGGAAGTAGTGTGTCTATATGTTTACTCATGTCTTTGGGGGAGATATGGGGTGTAAAGATCAGTAGTTGAAATTATGGAGAACACTGTAGACTTCTCCCTGTGTCCTTGTCTGTCCAGGTATTTGGAAAGCTGTTTTCATGATGAGTTCATGAAGATAAAAGTTACACCAAAGTTACTATTAAGTCAGTGGCACAAGTTGCCTGGATTTTTCTGTTAAAAGAGTCTAGAGATGATCATTAAAGGCTATCAAGAATGAAGAAATGTAAATGACTTGGGAGTTAAGAATAGTCTAGTAAAATATTTTCCTAGTTTAAATGTCATTACTTTGTTGAGAGAACCAGAACTTGATGGCTTAAATGTCTAGTTACTTAATGCCATAATGGAATCAATTAGATATCTGCTTATGCTTGACAATACCAGAATGACTACTCTTTTGCTGATAGGTGTAGTATACCAGCAGCAATAGGATATATTCCTACAATGCCATCTCTCAATCTATTGCTTCAAAGTCCCAGGTTCACCTTTTAAGATTGCATTGTGAAAGTGAAGTTAAGCCTTTGGCTGAGCCCTCTATTTTTCTTTTGTCACCTTGTGCGGAGGTTTTGTCAATATAGTCTTCGGGAGAATCATTGCAATAGGCTGAGGTACTGCTTTCGAGGTCTGACTTAGTCGTCCATCCCCATTCCATCTGTCTCCCTTCCTCCCCTTCTCTTTTCCTTCTCTACCTCTTCTCATTATCTTTCTATAGCACAGATGGTTTCTAGTACCAGAATCCCTGAAGCATCTCCAGCGTCCAGTTCCTGCACAACAGAATAGCTGACAGAATCCAGAAGCCACTCACTCCTTTGTCTTGGGCTCCTTGTGGCTAGCTTTACTTAGTTTTCCAGATGGTAGGTGTCTTACAAGTGCTGTCTCCTTGGCACCACAGTGATGATTAGTGGATGGGGATGTACTTTCTTCAGCATGATCTCTATGTTAAAACCCTTAGCTAAGAGTCATGGTGTCTTCCATGGGAGTCCTGCTGCAACATTGGAGGTGGTAGCCATTCCATTGATATTCATTTGACCTTCTATTTATCATTATTAACTAATAAATCATTGTTCTAACTTTCCATTACAGCTAATAGTTTTTTATATTGAGCATTCCCATTCTAATTACTGTGAGTTTTCTCTATTGGATGCAATAGGATGTACTGTTATCTGGTGGCTAAAAAAGGATTTATATTGATCTCTTGTCTGTTATACTGCTTCAACATTTCACTGAACATCTATTAGGTACTGTCTCTGTGTCAAATACTAAGGTTATAGAGCTAATAGCATATAAACAAGTTCTTTGGTTATCACTAACAAAGTTAAAGCCCATGTGCAAAAAGTAATATACAATTAAACCAGTCTGTTGAGTTCTGCTAGAGGCATAGCAGGTACTGAATCAGGAGGAGAGGGGAAAGGATTGCAGAAAGCTTACAGTGACTCATGTGGGAAGCCATGTGGTATGCTCACTAAATATAAAATCAGAGGCAGATAGTTTCAAAGGAGAATGTAAATAAAGCTTGGTCTCGAAATATATTCTCAGATTTATTTTTCAGCCATGAAAAGATTTCTGCTCTCAAGTTATATTGGCTGCAATTTATAACAATCTTGGGAACTTAGATAATTCTTAGTATTTTCTCTAACCTATTTTTCTATGATTATAAAACAAAATCAATGTCTCTAATCAAATTATCTGTGCTGTTCCCTGTCACTTCCATAATTGTATGTTATACTCAGGATAACTGTAGAAGGAAGAGTTTGCTCTAAGTTTCTTTTTAAAACTTTACTCCATACATAGAATTAGGTATAATCTGGGGAAATGGCATTAAACGGATCCTCTAATTTATTTGATCCTTTGTACATCAAAGGCTCATGTGCTCACTTATGTATCAATCATTAACAATCACTGCCTCATCTCCTTTAGTCTACAAAATTGTCTTTAGTTATAAATCTTTTCACATTTTTTTTTTATTTTATGTGTCTCTAATAGAAGTCCCTCTGACATACTCCCATTCAGGTCACCTTAGAGTGATCTTAAAATCCTTAACAAACCATAGTGTAGATCAATGCAAGGATGATCAGATAAAAAAGATCTGTTGACATGTGTGTCTATAGATGCATGCTTTTAAAGTAGCCAATGGTCAACTATAATTAAAAAAAAATACTACATATGTCTTTTAATGTTTTTTTATTTTTACTTTATACTTCTCTCAGATCCAAAATTTGAGCTGTTGTTTGTAATTTGGCATAAAGGCTTCTAAATACAAATGGATGCATCTTAAATAGTAAATACTGTAGTAGGTATAAATAGTTTATTTCAGATAACATGCAGAATAGGCATCCATCACCCCTTCACACAGGCTTACAGATGAAAAACCAAGACAGAAGGGGAAAATTGGAATCTGAACAGAAATCTCTCCCTTATAATTTTTATACAACATACTTTGACCATATTCCTTTTCTCTACCAACTTTTCCCGGATCCTCCTCATTCCCTATCCACCCTGCATCATGTTCTTTTTCTCTTAAGAAACAAAACATGAAGATGGATTCTGCTTTGTGTTTGCCAACTACTCCTGAGCATGAGCTTGATCTGGAGGGTGGTTGAGATAGCCAGTGACACTCCATTAAAGCTCCTGAGCATGGGCTTGCCCTGGAGGGTGGTTGAGATAATCAGTGACACTCCATTAAAGAATACTGGATTTCCCCTTCCCAAGAACCTATCATTTACAAAGAGCTTCCCGATTAGGGGTGGAACTTTGTGCCCACAGCACCCGAGTTCAGTTCCCAGCACCCACATAATTGCTTATAGCCATCTGTAACCCCATTTACAGGGGACACAGTGTCCTCTTCTGGATTCTGTTGGCCCCAGGAAAATTGGAAATACATATATTCAGATTAGCAACCATACACATAAAATAAAATAAAATAAAATAAAAATCTTTTGATCTCAGGCCTTTCTATTTTAAGTTTCATTAAAAATTGTTAAAAGGTCTTGATATATTTCTAAGTACCAAAGTAAGGACTGTATGCTAGAGTTGTCACTGAAAAGTGGAGAATCAGCCAGCAGCAGACAGAGTTAGGCCTAATGCAGAACGAGAAGAGTTTCCCATTAGAATGTGGTCATGTTTTGCTGCCCACTTAAACCACAGAGCCTAGATGCTTCTGTATCAGAAACATTCTCTCTCTCTCTCTCTCTCTCTCTCTCTCTCTC
>NW_022196898.1:75994706-76004589 GCF_008632895.1 Mastomys coucha | reverse complement strand
GATTAACTTTTGGCAAAGTGTCAGCTGTGCTTTCTCAGGGTGATAGCTGATAGCATATATAATGTGGGATTTTTTTTATGGGGCAGCTGTGGATATTTTTCTTCTCATTTTGGGCTATATCCCAGGCAATTGTCATTCTTTCAACACGTCTCCTAATAGTTATTTCTAAAGACACAGAAAATATTAATTTTTAAGCTTTCATTTGCTGCGCATTGCCCTTGGCACAGAAAGCACTGGGAAACATACTTTCAAAAGCATCTAAGTGTGAGCTCAAGCTGGAACCTCTTAATCCTGATGCATTAAGGAAAAAATGGGAATGATTTATAGGGGCACAGATCAACACCTAAGGAACACACAACCTGAAGGAGAGATCGAGAATGATATCATGAAAGACAGGGAGGTAAATGGACAGTTTTCTGAAAAGAGTCCTGGGGCTAGAGTAAGACATGATCAAAGAGAAGTAGAGCTAATGGTTTTAAAGCTCCTGATAAATTAATGAGAATGCTGGTCTGGATCCCCTAATAAATAGCTATGTCAACTACCAAGACTTGTCCTGCATTCCCCTCACAGCCAGAAAAGAAGACTCAAGCTCTGATGTGGGTCAACAGTTTTGTGTGTTCAAAATGGATTTACAGTATAACTCTCTTCTTGGTGTGTTTATTTTGTTCTTTTCCACAGCATAAAGTACTATGTATTTTGTCTGCATCTATTCTTTCAGTGCTCTTTATTTGGTCATTTACTATTCAACTTCATGTTCATTCAACTGCATGATGTTCATTGACTTTCCTTTACATCTGTATACAAGCTATCACATGTTCTAACCAGATGAATCACACTCAATGACACCAAAATTCTGACTCCATATCTCTCTCTCTTTTTTTCTTGAATATTTTTCTTTTTATAATTTTAATTATTTTATTTATTTGCATTCCAGTCATCCCCCCCCCATCCTGGTCCTCCCTCCCACAGTTCCTCATCCCATATCATTCTCCTCCTTGCCTCAAGTCTCTCCAGGATTAAGCACATCTTCTCCCACTGAGGCCAGACCAGGCAGACCTCTCCTATATATGTACCAGGAGCCTCAGACCACCCATGTATGCTCCTGGTTGGTGACTCAGTCTCTGGGAGCTTCCTGTGGTCTGGATTAGTTGAGACTCCTGCCTTCCCATGGGGTAGTTCTCCCCTTCAGCTTCTTCAATGATTCCTCTAATTCAACCATAGAGATCCCTGGCTTCAGTCCAGATTGGGTATAAGTATCTGCTTCTGTCTCAGTCAGCTGCTGGTAGGGCCTCTCAGGGGACATCCATGCTAAGCTCCTGTCTATAAGCACATCATAGCACCAGTAATAAAGTTGGGCCTGTCACTGGACCTCCTTTACCTCAGTCTCTTCTCCATTTTGTCCCTGTGGTTCTTTTAAACAGGAATAATTCCAGGTCAGAGTTTTTGACTATGGGATGGCAACCCCATCCCTCTACTTGAGGTCCCATCTACTGGGGGTGCACTCTTCCAGTTCCTTCTTCCCAATTTTGGGCATTTTGGCTAAGGTTACCCCCCACTGAGTGTTCAGAGTCTCTTACCTCCTGGCTCTCTGGTACTTTCTAGATCCCTTCTCCCCCCAGGATGTTTATTTCCATTCATTCTCCTGGCTATCTAGGCTTCTCTTCTCTCTCTCTCCTGGTACCTGATCTTGTTCCCCTTTTCACCTCCTCCTCCCCTCTTCCACCCAGATCCCTCCCTCCCTCTGCCTCCCATGATTATTTTCTTCCCCCTTCTAAGTGGGATTGAACCATCTTCACTTGGGCCTTTCTGCTTGTTACACTTCTTACAGTCTGTGGGTTGTATCCTAGGTATTCTGTACTTTTTGGCTAATATCCACTTGTAAGTGAGTACATACAATGCATGTCCTTTTAGGTCTGAGTTACGTCACTCAGGATGATATTTTCTAGTTCCACCCATTTGCCTGCAAAATTCATGATGTCCTCATTTTTAATAGCTAAATAGTATTCCATTGTGTAAGTGAACCATATTTTCTGTATCCATTCTTCAGTTGAAGGACATCTGGGTTGTTTCCAGCTTCTGGATATTACAGATAAAGCTGCTATGAACATGGTGGAGCATGGTAGGGCATCTTTTAGGTATATGCCTGTACGGGTTGGTTTTGTGTGTCAACTTGGCACAGGCTGGAGTTATCACAGAGAAGGGAGCTTCAGTTGGGGAAGTGCCTCCATGAGATCCAGCTGTGGGGCATTTTCTCAATTAGTGATCAAGGGGGTAGGACCTCTTGTAGGTGGTGCCATCCCTGGGATGGAAGTCTTGAGTTCTATAAGAGAGCAGGCTGAGCAAGCCAGGGGAAGTAAGCCAGTAAGAAACATCTCTCCATGGCCTCTGCATCAGCTCCTGCTTCCTGACCTGCCTGAGTTCCAGTCCTGACTTCCTCTGGTGATCAACAGCAATGTGGAAGTGTAAGCTCAATAAACCCTTTCCTCCCCAACTTGCTTCTTGGTCATGATGTTTGTGCAGGAATAGAAACCCTGACTAAGACAATGCCCAAGAGTGTTACAGTTGGATCTTCAAGTAGAACTATTACCAATTTTCTCAGGAACCACCAGATTGATTTCCAGAGTAGTTGTACCAATTTTTAATCCCACCAGTTATGGAGGAGTGTTCTTTTTTCTCCATATTGAATACTTTTAAAATACATTTCTGGAAGGGTTAATCTATTAGAGAACAAAGATGAACAAAAATATATATGAAAATAATGTTGTTAGCCAAATGAATTTTTATTTCATCTATACTATGTTCATTATTAGTTTTTATATTTACTTATTTTATTATTTTATGTTTATGAGTGTTTGTTTGTATATGTGTGTGAGTGTGTGTCTACATGCATTTAAGTGTGTGTGTGTCTACGTGTGTGTATGTGAGTTTATATGTATGGTATGCATGTGTGTCTGTGTGGTATATGGGTATGTGTGTGTGTGTGTAGGTGTGTGTGTGTGTGTGTGTGTGTGTGTGTGTGTGTGTGTGTGTGATATGTATGCCTGGTGTCTATGAAGTTGCAGATCCTTTGCAAAAGCAGTAAGCAATTTAAACATTAAGCCAACTTTACAGCCTGAATATCATCATGTTATGTAATCTTGTTTGAGAGCACTGGTAATTTCTACAAGAAATTAACTTAGGTAATAAATTGAGTAGTAATTACTTGTCTATGGGTTTGTGCATTCAGCTAGCTCTATTAAAAAATTAAAATGTCAGTTAAAGACATAAACTTTTTCTGTAGTATGAATTAATTTTTAAAGGAGAGTTAAACTAATGACTCCTTTAGACAGGAAAAAGGCTCCACAAATATGATGCATTGTTTCTTCATTCTCTCCTATAAAATAAATTCATTCAATTTGGATAATTTTTGGCATCTAAACTCATGCAAATGATGGTTTTGTTTAGGTTATCAAATTAATTATCAATAGGTCATAATACTTATATTGGAATATCAAATTTATTTAAATTTTATAATTTTTGCTATTTATTTGACAGTTAATTAATGTACTTAAAAAGAAAGAACTGGGTATTGAGCATACAAACAGATGCATTGCAAATATAACCTGCCATTAACTCTCTACAACTCTTAAGGATGGCAGAGGTTCATAGATGTATTTAAAGTCACAGCAGCTTAACTTATTCGAACTGATCAATATACGAATGATAGACCACAGAGTTCTTCTATGTGGTAAACTTGAAATTCTAATTTAAATCCATTAAAGTCTGGTTGCATGAAAATTCTCCAGGAGTCAAGGAGATAGAAATCTGTTTCCTTATGACCACGCACTGGTTATCAGGCTGAACCCTGATATTAAACTGATGAACTGTGGAAAGCCTTAGTGAAAATGTTCATTAAATTTAGATTGTAAGAGCTAAAGGTGGTGAATGATTTCCAAGGAACCATTGTCTTCCCAACACAATAGGGCTGATGCACATGTTAAGTGATGAAGACTGTTGAAAATGCATGCAGGACCTATACAGGTTCAAGTCAGAGGAAATCCCAGAACAGTGAAAAGGAAGAGGACACACACACACACACACACACACACACACACACACACACATCCCTAACCAAGAAGCTACTTGCAATTGATTCCTGCTGGAGAGGGAAAGCAATAGAGTGTCTCTGGGTGTACCAACCGCACTCCAGGGCTGGCCCCATGCCCTAGAGTAGCTGGCTAACACAAAACAGACTCCATGTATTTCTCTGTGCTTTCTCTCTTGTTTTGGTAATTTTATTTTGTTTTATTGGTTTATTTGTTGTTACTATTGTTTGGTTGGTTGGTTTTAGGTTTGTTTTTTGTTTTTGTTGTTGTTGTTGTTTAGAGAAAGAAAATAAAATTGGGTGAGTAGATGTGGGAGGAGCTGGGAAGAAACTAGAGGAGGAGAAAGTTTACAATCAAAATATACTGTATGAGAACTGTTTAAAATGAATGTGAACATAGAAGTTCAATTAACTAAAATATTTAAATGTATTAACTAATTTCAATAATATAAACATCAGTCCTTCCACTGTTTATTTTGCAATAGAAATTATGGTAAAAATATAAACTAGGATGTTATAGAAAAGTAGGATTAAGATCGAGTAAAAAAAATCATCTCAAATAATGTATCTACATATCAAACCAGCCTTTCATTGCGAATAGTGATCATTGTGGCATTCCATTTCATATCCATGAGTTTTAATCAGTTCACTGAACACAATAGGCATTTACAACTCAGGAAGGTGTCTTGCAACCATATTTTTCCTAAATATAAAAATATAAAATGTGTCAATCCCCCCCCCTCTCTCTCTCTCTCTCACACACACACACACACACATCTGAATTGACATATTCTCCAAAATAATCCACTTCAAACCAACAGTAACTACTCACTTCAATTAATTGCAGGCAGAACTGTAAATTACAGTCAAAATTCTAGAAAAGAAAAGCATTCATTTCATAAATTGCTGGGAGTTTACAAGGCCAAGTAGAATACAGGAGGATTTCCTGAGCAAAACACATATTTTCCTTACTGTACAACTTCAATGGGGACAGCCTCATAGAAGGGTTTGCATTTGAATACTACCATGGAAAATGTACAACTTGAAAATTGCCTTTCAAATAACCTGCAGTGATACAGTCACCTTAAATTAAAGCCTATCTTTGTTTCTCCCCTAAGTCATATGCCTTCATGATTCTAACTTGAAGTGAACATGTGTGAAGTTATTTGAATTAGAAGTATGATCTAATACCCGAATACAAGATCTGATGCAACCAAGCACAGCATGGTAATCCCTTTTGTGATATTCACTCCCTTAGTGGCCTAAGGCAAAAGTCTTTGTCTAGATTTCAAAGAAATATAAAAGTACGTGGAAATGTGGAAATGGCATGCACCCTCCCAAGCTCTCTACCTCAATCAAAGCAAGAAACTTCCTTGAGATTCAGTTCACGTTCGAAAGGAAACTTAGAAGTGGTGTCAGTAGGCAAATAAAATTCTTGAAGCCTTCTTCTCACCTGAGTATATATGAAACCCTCCCAAGCAGCTCCAGGCAAGTTGAGGGAAGATTCTCAAGGATACACTGACCCCTGGAGGCAGAGAGGTCTGCCTTTTGGACAGATCTTGTCTGTTGTAATTTCTGAGAAACTAAGTAATAGACTGACAGGAGGAAGAAAGGCGATCTGGGACCAATCCCACTGCACACCCATTCTTCCTGTCCCCCATTTCTCCCGTATCCTCTCAAATATTTGTAGAAGACATATCAAGGTCACAAATGCTGGATCACAGATTCGTCTGAAACCACACACCACAGTGGTCAAAGCTAAGATTGCTTTTTTTGCCCCCATCTGGGAGCAGGCATGGGTGTTGCTCAACACTAAGCAAAAGATGATGGAAAAAGATTAAAAGAAAAGTAATTAATCATGTTTACTTAGTATATTTTACAGTGGTTAAATAAATTGCACGAAGGCCCAAAATTAGTAGGAGACAAGAAAGTTAATTGAAGATCCATCAGAAATATCATGGATGAAATAAAAGTTTTGAAACATTCAGACTCAGATGAAAGTCAAAAAGACCACTGTGTGATAAGTCTCAGTTACAGTTTTTTATGCCATCCCCCCCAACCTCGATCACTGTATCATCATCTTTGGGTGACTTTATGCTTTTATTCATAAAATTCTATAAACATCATTGACTTCAAATAATAAAGATGGAGAAGAGGCTGCTTGCCCTGTATTCCAGTTAATTTTCTGTGTCTGAGAGAAATACCATGAACAAAAACGCAACTCTGGGGAGAAAAGAGTTCATTCAGCATACAGGCTCATCATGGAGACAAGCCAGGCCTGAAGCTCAAGGCAGGAACTGGAGGCAGAGTCAGAAGCAGAGGCGATGACAGACTGCTCCTTTCTGAACTACTTTCCATGGTTTGCTCAGTCTGTTTCTTTATACAGCCCAGGATTTCTTGTCCAGGAGTGGTGCTGTCTACACAGGGCGGGGCCCTCCCACATCACTCCTCCCACATCAATCATCAAGAAAATATCACACCGTGATGGTCACAGGACAACCCGATGGAGACACATTCTTAACTGTTATTCTCCCTTCCCTGACATGTCTAGGTCTGTGTCCAGTTGGCAAAACAAAACCCTACATCCTGTGGGACTAACAGTTTTAGGTGAAAGGTAGTCTACAT
Source organism: Mastomys coucha (assembly GCF_008632895.1). NCBI lineage: Eukaryota > Metazoa > Chordata > Mammalia > Rodentia > Muridae > Mastomys > Mastomys coucha. The sequence goes on along the minus strand of NW_022196898.1, from coordinate 75,997,880 downwards.
GACCAGTCTTGAATCTCCACGAGATTTCTCTTCTCCTACAGTGGCACAAAATAAAATAATTTAAGACACTGAATAGTGCTAATGGATATTGTTCTTGGTAAAACATGGCTCAAGCATTTGATGGATTACTTAAATCGTACTGGCAATGAATGTTTCATGTGACAGAGACTTTGGTTTTAGTTCTGATCATTAACTTTTTTTGCAGATGTAACAGCAAAGCCCAGGCAGGCACATTTTTCTCCAATAATCTAACATAAAAATATTTACTCTCACCACTACAAAAACAAAAGAGCATAAATTAGTAGGAAAAGCAATGCTCCCTATAATGGCTCATATCATCCACTCAATATGCCAAATCATATTGTGCTTAAGACTTTCTATATTACTTAAAAATTTCTATATTACTTTGCTGTATTAGTTTCCAAATGGGTGCTTGTCCATTGAATACATATTTTAGTACTGTAACATCAGAAAATAAACAGCAAAAGAAAGGCATATTCAAATTTAATAGAGACTTTATTAGAGCCTACCATGCTTTCTTCACACCTAAATTCTTCTCCTATGGAAAACAATCTTTAAATTGGGAAATGGGGCTGAAAAACGATGAAAGGTAACCTTCAAATTCTCATCCTATAAAAGGTATGTGCCTTTTATATATCTCTAAGATCTTACTTCAAAACTTTAGTTTATCGCAACTTCCCTATACCATTAGTTTCTTTGCCCTACAATCTAAATTAGTCTCACTTCATCTCATCTTTTTTTAAAAAATCAGATGACAAAGTAATTATAATCATTGATAAAAATAATATGGTTAAAAATGATATGGTTATAAAATATTTTTAAAACAAAATTCATTACAAAGAAGAACACTAATTTTACCACCAAAGAAAACTGCATTTAGCATTTTAGCTTATTATTTGGCTTAACTGAGCATATAAACTATATATATTTCCATAATTTCTGTTGTCACATAAGTCTGTTGTAAAATTCTGTTTTGTGTTGCTTCTGTGTTTTTAATCATCTGTTTTATTGTTCGAGTATCTCATACATGCATATAGTGTGGTTTGACTAAATCTAACCCCTTTTCACTTTTCTCCTATACTTCCATTTTCCTTCCCAACTTTACTTGCTCTATTTAACAAAGAAAGATCTGATTTCACTTACTGCCTCCTGTATGTGCCCTTCAGGGAGACTATATAGTGGAACATGGTAGACTCTCACCAAACATAGAGTTGAAGAAAACTGTTTCACCCTGTCTTGGCAGCTATCAGTTGCTAAGAGTTCCTCAGATGATGCTGGGACTTCATATGGCCATTCCTTATTCTTGTTAGGATTTTGAAGGACTTTGTCTTATGCAAGTCTTGGGAATGTGGTCTTAACCACTGGAAGCTCATGTGATGGCCCTGTCACTTTTAGAAACTACTACTGTTCTGCAGATAGTCACTACTTCTGGATCTTTCAATATTTCAACTCCCTCTTCAGTGATGATTGAGACCAGCAGAAGAGAAACTATGATACAGATTTTCCATTTAGAGCTGAGCACCCCATTATCTCAGATTCTCTGCATACTGAACAGTGGTTGCTCTCTGTATTAACCAGTATATAAAAGGCAAAAATGTTGTAATGAGAGTTTGAAGAAGCACTAGTACATGGGAGTAAGGTAAGAATTCTGGTACAGTTTATTTACTATGTGCTTTTAGCAAAATAGTAGCTTTAAGATCTGTCCTAGGGCCTCAGATCTAGGCAACTATAGGGTTTTAGTCTGATTATATTCTCAGTCATGGTTTCTGCCCTGTAGAACATGCATAAAATCCAGTCAGTATGTGATTGCTTGTTACCAGAAATACCCTTGCTACTATTGCATTAAGATCATACATTGCCATGGAAGTGAGTATTTTAACTTTAAGGGTTAATAGCTGAATAAGAGTGTAGCTCACTTGTTTCTCCTGGATGTATGCACAGAGACATCCAGTACTATGAAAGCCAGCCAATACAGATGGAGCTTCTAGAGCCCGTCAACGCTATAGGTTAGTAAAGTTCCTCCCCAACTCCTCCTGTCTTTATGTCTTACTTTCTATGTTTAATTATTTTGATTACAGGGCTAGGGAATAAAGGTTGTTATTCCTAAAATTTTATTTTGACTAGTATACAATTTCTATTTTAAGCATATATCTGAAAGCTTGAGAACATTTGTAGTTATAAACTTAGTATAAGAATTTAGCCTAGTTCAAATGCACACTATACAAGCTTTTGCTTTACATTTATGCCTTTTGATTTCTTTACTTTTCAACTCACAAAGAATATACTCCCGTGAGTCCTGGGTGAGAATCTGAAATGAAAAGTGTACGGCGCCTTGCTGCCCGGATGGCAGCAATAACGACGAACACACTTAGACTTCTTCTCTCGCGGTTTACTCAGGAAATTTTCTTTTGTGTTACAGCTCTCCTAGATGCCCAGGTGTTACAGCTCTTTTTGATACCTAGGTATTACAGCTCTCCTAGGTTCTTAAGTGTCACAGCTCTTCTTGATGGCACGGCTCTTCTTGGCTCTTCTTGATGTTGCTTCTTCTTCTTCTTCTTCTTCTTCTTCTTCTTCTTCTTCTTCTTCTTCTTCTTCTTCTTCTTCTTTCTTCTTTCTTCCTCCTAGGTGCTACAGGTCTGCTTGCTTCTGTGGAGTGGCGTGGAATGGCTGGAGACAGCCCCTTATATACCCGAGCTTGAGCTGCCAAGTCCTCCTAGATTGGTTCCCCGGCAAACCCTCATTAGCATACACCTGCTCGGGAGAGGCGCATGTGCAGTGGAATAGTCTGTTGCTACAGTGTATCAGGAACCAGCGAAATCTTGGATTTTATCGTCCAAGCGGCTGCCTAAATCTCCCCCTTTTTTATTTTATTTTATTTTATTTGAAGGCTGCTCACAATAGATCAGGGGGCGATGCACTCTGCCATGGTCCCTGGCTTGGGTCATTCCACTTCGAGATCACAGCCTTACCCATCATAGGATTACCCCCCCCCCGCCTGAGGGCTTCATGTCTTAGGTTGGTCTGTGCTCAGGGAAGGTTGCCCGTCTTTGGGTGCCATGGAGCTGGTGCGTTTCACCAACACTGGGTGTTTGAGGCGGATTATTGTTTTAGTGAGGCCAGCCAAACACTGGGAGATGTGTCATTCTCGATAGC
>NW_022196898.1:75967052-75992674 GCF_008632895.1 Mastomys coucha | reverse complement strand
TACAATGTTGGTTCTTTTCTCTCTGCACTCTACACTTCTCCTGGTAAAAGGTCATCCATTTAAGGAACTTGGGTGAGGGAAACACAGCCTTGACCACTTCTTCCTAACGAGCTTCCACACAGGTTTTAACAGCTCTTAAAGAGTCAAAAAAAATTGAGTTTAACATTATCAGCTCTAGGAGCGCCAGAAAAATTGAAAACAAAGTGCCCATGTTTACTTTTGTTACTTTTCCTTCTCCCTCCTGCTCTAATCCTATGCCTTCTGCCGCTCTCTGGAGCCAGTTACTTAAGCTCTGCCTCCTGGCCCAGGTGCGGAAGTTACAATAGCAACAAACTTAGGAGCCGCTCCACTCACTTGGGGCTCGGCTCTCCTCAGCGTTCCCCTTTAGGCTCAACTACCGAGCACTTTCCTGCTCTGAAGGCAGACTTTACGTCCCTAACCGGGAACTTTCATTGGGGGCTCAACTTACCGAGCACTTTCCAATCGATCGCCCTGTTCCATCGAGAGTTCTGGAGTCTCCTATGGGTCACTTTGACACGAAGTCCCCTTACGGGCCACCACTTGTACGGTGCCTTGCTGCCCGGATGGCAGCAATAACGATGAACACACTTAGACTTCTTCTCTCGCGGTTTACTCAGGAAATTTTCTTTTGTGTTACAGCTCTTTTTGATACCTTGGTATTACAGCTCTCCTAGGTTCTTAAGTGTCACAGCTCTTCTTGATGGCACAGCTCTTCTTAGCTCTTCTTGGCTCTTCTTGATGTTGCTGCTGCTGCTTCTTCTTCTTCCTAGGTGCTGCAGGTCTGCTTGCTTCTGTGGAGTGGCGTGGAATGGCTGGAGACAACCCCTTATATACCCGAGCTTGAGCTGCCAAGTCCTCCTGGATTGATTCCCTGGCAAACCCTCATTAGCATACACCTGCTCGGGAGAGGCGCATGTGCAGTATACACCCGCTCTGGAGGGCCGCATGGGCAGTGGAATAGTCTGTTGCTACAGTGTATCAGGAACCAGCGCCATCTTGGATTTTATCGTCCAAGCAGCTGCCTACAGAAAAGAACTTTTGTCTTATTCACTTGTAGCAGCACAGTTCCATTACAGAGCTATCTTCAACTGTGGCTCATTAGGTTCCCTGTATAAGCATCTTCCAGTGAGGCTCATTCAGGAACTCAGTGCAGCAGCCTTGGTCCTTGAGCTTTCTGTGTTTCTCAGTTTCTCAGTTTTGATTTCCTTTGCTGAATTGATTTAAAGCACACTTTTCTGTAAATGACTGAAAAAAAAATACCTCTGGCTTTGAATTCCTCTAGAGTGCCAAGCATATTAGAAGAAGCTATTGCCTCTCATGTGATTGAATATTGGGGGCCATGTGTCCATCTGTGACTATTTGTGATGTGGAATTTGCATTGATTGGGTATTTGTTCATATGGAATGCAAACTGTTGGGCAGAGACTGAGCTGGTCCTCTAAAAACACATGGAATTCAAAGCAGGGAGATACTTTTGAAAAGAAAAATTAAGAGATATTTGTAGGCAATTTAAATACTGCATGCCAGGAGCTTTTATATTTCATGCTTAGTGACTAAAGACAAAAATATTTACAATATTAACCTTTCAATCTAGACCTTAATAGTGTCAACATCCAAATGCTACAGTCCACGTGTTTTCTACTTCCCTGGAGAGTTAGACTTATGAGCATTGTCTGTAGAGTCCACCAGACCCCTTACATCAGTGTGCGCTGGATTTGGAACTGTATAATGTTGAGTTCCTTCTGATTGGAAAGTAAAATAAGTAGCAGAGAAAATTAATATCTTACCCCAGATCCCAGCTCAGCCTGATAGTTACACTCTCATCCCTAATTGTACCTGAGGCAAAAGTTCAGTTATTTAATCCTTCAAGAATCGATATTGTTGGCCTTTAAGATATATTGATTTGATAAATCACACAAAGGAGTCTCTGAAAGTTTTCTGCTAAGTCTCTAAAATGTTAAAATTGGCTGTCACATCATCTGCACTTGGCTGGAGAATGTAACATTTAGTCAGCATGTTGCCATCAAGTCATGAAGGTTATAGGCTTCCTTGTCTAGAAGTCAGAGATGCTCACTGCCCATACCTATATGGGGAGGAAGGGAAGAACCAGAGTAGGAAAGGAAACAGGGAGGGGAAGAGGGGAACATGATCAGGTATTGGATGGGGGAACAGGACTGAATCCCTGAGGGCCAGCAGAAAGAGTGGAAACAGGTAACCTCAGGAAGTAGGAGGTGGGGGGGGCTCCAGAATGTACCAGAGACCTGGGAGGTGGGAGGGACCTTAGATGAAATGGCCTACAATGGAACTGTGAAAGGGAACTTGTAGAGTAGAGCCCACCTCCAGTATAAAGAAAGCACATCAACTGAGGGATAGGGTTGCCATCTCACAGTCAAAATCTTGGACCCAGAATTGTTCTTGTCTGAAAGAACTGTAGAGACAAAAATGGAGAATAGCCTGAGGAAAAGGAGGTCCAGCGACAGACTCAAAATGGTATCCAACTCAAGGGGAGGCCCCAAGGCCTGACACTATTACTGAGGCTATGGAGTGCTTACACAAAGGGGCCTATCATGACCAACCTCTGAAAGACTCAACAAGCAGCTTATAAAGTCAGATACAGTTTTTTACACTCAATTAATAGACACCTGTGGTTGAATTAGGGGAAAGCTGGAAGAAGCTGAGGAGGTGGGTGACCCTATAGGATGGCCAGCAGTCTCAATAAATCTGGAGCCCTGTGATCTCTCACACACTGAACCACCAACCAGTAAACATACACCAGCTGACATAAGGCCCCAACACATATACAGCAGAGGACTGCTGGGTCTGGACTCAGAGAAGATGCATCTAACCCTCAAGAGGATGGAGGCCCCAGGGAGTGGGGAGGTATGGTTGGGTGAGGTGGGGTGGGGGACATCCTCAGGGAGATGGGGTTGAGTGGAGGAGGTATGGGATATGGAACAGTCAGAGGGTGGACTGGGAGGGAGATAAAAATCTGGAGGGTAAACCAGAAAAATTAAATAAAATTTAAAAAAAGAAATGAAATGCCGCAAATATATAGCTCACCTTCTTATCAGTCTAGAAGCTAAAAGTAGGAGAGAATTGTTTTCCCTAAGATCTAAAATACTATGACTTGACAAAAATAATGAGGTTGTGGACAAATAAAGAAAGACAGGTTTGTGCTACAACGGTGCTAATTAGACAGTGTGGTGGTGCTGGATGTATATCAGAGTTGTTTCAAGAAGGAATTCTTCGTTACATATTATTGTGCTGAGATTACACGGATACAGAAGTAAAGATACAGACAACTGTGGAATTAGAATGTAGTAGTTACTTTTGCATCCCTGCAACAAAATAATGGGCAGAAACCACTTATTGTAGAAAAGACTTGTTTGATACATGGTTTCAAAGAGTTCATTCTTTGTATCATTCAGGTCATGACCAAGTCTCTCATTCATGGTAGTATGAGCATGAGGTAGTGATTGTTCACATGGTGAAGGATCAAGAGGTAGAAGGAGCATCAGGACCAGGTCTGTGCTATCTATCATCTTCCTCAGTCTGTATCTAATAACCTACTTGCACCTGTGTCCTATTCCCTACAGTTGCCAGAGCCTGACAATATATCACCGCCAGCTGGGAAATCAGAACTTGGATCATTCTCTAGAAGGGCATTCAAGCCACAGCACAAAGTAACATGGATGCTCTAGCACATTCATTTCATTGGCTTTGGGGGGGGGTGGATAATCACTGAGTGGCAAGGATCCAGATGGTGTCATCTGTGTGAATTAAAGCATTAAAAAGAAACTTTGAATGGTGTAGCGATTTTGAGAATATCATAAATGAGAGAAAGGCTTTGAGTCTGAAAACAGAACAACAAAAAAAAATAACTCCAACGGGAAAAATCACGAGGATGTCTTCATAGCCAATGTAGTTGTTGATCTTTCTTCAAAAGTTACAGCCCTCCTGTCCTAACCTCTTTCTAGCTGCTTACAAAGCAAGCCCTTTGAAATCTTAAATTGGTGTGCTTTGGTACACACTGGTCACATTCTTCTTTTTAGGAGTTCTGACAAGAATGCTAAAATTTGCAATAAATTTTTCTTAAATGAAAAGAAACGAGCCACTTATAACTCAAAAGGCATACGTAAGAGGTTTTAAGGGGTGTTGAAAGGAGGTTACAACTGTGAAGTCTCAAGGATTTTCTTCTGCAGTATCTCCTGCAGTAGATACCTTGCTGTCTTACTAACCATTATTCAAATATCAGTACTGGGGGCCTAGAAAACAAACAATAAAACAAGCTCACAAAAGAGCCCATCACCTATCCTTGGTTTTGTTCCCCAAAGAGTTAATCTATCTTAAAATGTCTAAGTTCTAGACAACATGGGGAGCATCCTCAGAGAATGCACAAAACTCCACCTCATTCATATTTGCACAGTATAGTATAAACACAAAGTAGTTTGTAATACTGTTCTTTAATAATAGTTCTGTAGACCTATAAGATAACCTTCCCCCTACCCCCTTCATCCAGTACTTCTGTGGCCTGAGAATCTGATCTGCATACAGAGGCCACAGAAGTAGAGAAATGAAAATAAGCAGAGCAAACATACTATTCCCCCACACTTACAGGGCTAACACTGTGCAGGTGTAAATGTATAGCTTTAGAGCACAGATGAATTCTACATCAGTGAGTTGGCAAGTTTGGCTCTAACTGTCAATGCAGGATTTCAGTGGGTAGAGACACTTGCTGCCAAAGTGAATAACCAGGTTCAATCTCCATAACCCGCATGGCAGAAAGAATTGACTTCTGCAAGTTGTCCTTGAGAGTTCTAATGGGTGCTATGGCACCAGAGCATACACACACACACACACACACACACACACACACACACACACACATACTTACAAACTGTGAGTGATCTATCATTATAGCAGTGTTTAAAGTGATGACATCAAGAACAGAAGGGTGATAGGAATAGTTTCATCAGGTTCTCCTGTCTAGCAATAACTGGTGGTTCATCCAACTTCCCCACCTATACTCTCCCCTTCATCCACTCTTCTTCCACTTCCCCTATTCATTTTAGTTCTTCTAAAATATTTATTTTTACTGTTTCCTTTTATTATGAATATCAACATTTATATATTCTTGGACTACCAATTATTTGTTTATTTTAATATATAAATGGAACTTAAAATTGCAACAGGATGTAAAAATAATGAATGGAAACTATATACCTATAACCTAATTTAACAAGATTATAGCAAGTATTTTGAATAGACCTTTTATACTATTGGTTTAAAGAAAAATTAGATATACTTATGATTTTGCATTAGAGTTCTGAAGGAAAAGTATGCAATCATTTTCACTCTCTGCTTTCTTGAAAATTCCCTCAAGGAAGGCACATTAAACCCACAGTGGTCATCTTACTTATTGCCAAACCCAAACTATGAACGATGTCTAAATATTCACATTTTTATAGCTTTGTCATTGCAAAAATCAGATTTGCCATTAATTCAATAGCAGTCATCCAAAATGATCAGTATGTCTGAGTAAAATAATGGGTTCCCCTTTTTTGTATAGATATAGATATAGATATAGATTTGATACTATAACTACGTCCTGAGCAAATCATTTGAACAAATGCTGAGTGACATGATCCAGCAAATTATAATCAATAGGAGTTTATTTAATAAATCATTTGGTTCAGAGAGTAGAGCCCCGAGTGGAGCCACGTCAAGAATCCTGTGTGACCTCCCTTCATGCCGTGACTCGCTTTGCCAATTTGGAAAATTCAGTTAACCTCTCCGTGCTACAGTTCATCCATCTATGAACTGAAGAGAGTAACATTTGCCACCAAGCTCTCTGGTCCTCTGTGGAGGTTAATGAGCTTCAGAGTTTATAAAGTGCTTTTTTATTTTTTCTACTGGCATGGGAAGACTCTGGAATAGTGCTTAGTACCATGCACCTGTGAATTTTTTTCTTATAGCTCCAAAAACTATTATTTATTTTTTTAAAAAGACATTACAAAATGCATTCTAAAATACTCCCTGTAGCTTCTTCCTGTGCTTATCATAAAATCAGAAGATAATGAAAAGTTTCTTAGTCACAGCTCTGTTCTGGGCACACATTGCTCATGCGACTTGTGTCTGGGGCATTTATGACCATGACTCTTGCGTGTTAGTTAGTTCTTCCAAACTCAACTTTAAGTATTTGTATTCTAATCAGTTCTTTGAGGTGGTGTCTTGTCTTTTCACAGTTGTTTTAGAGCTGAATATTAGTTTGAAAATAAAAAGTCTTTCCATGGGATTAATTTGTCTGCGACTTAATGCTGCACTGAGAAAAAAATAAGTTAAGGATTTGAGCGAGACTCACAGAAGTAAGATTTGGTGTAAGTTGGAAAGCTGACCTCCCTCTCTGCCTCTGCTGCAACCACTGGATCAGAGCTCTGCCAAAGCTGAAAAGGGAAACCTTAATAGCATGCTTTGTCAGGATCCTGGAGTTTAGACAGAATCCTAAAGTGTCATTTTTACTGATTTAATTAATTGTGTGCCTTAATATCATTTCAAACTGATGAAAATATCACATAATATTGCACTAAGGGGTCTAGATTAGGACTTCAGCTGTTACCAGCATGTTGACTCACTTCATTAATTCTTAAATCATAGTTCATTGCTTCATCTTAGCATTATTTATTGCAATATATTACAATAATGTGTATGTGTCAAAACATTCTTTTCATATTCCTATTATTTTTATTTCTGACACAAAATAAAGATAACGCAGGAAAAAAATAAAATTATGTGCATCTTGCTCTTTCCATAAGAAATTATTCAAAAATGCTTTCTTGTTTTTTCTTGATGATTGAAATCAGAGAAATTACATTATATTTCTCATCTGTAAAGAGTCATTATCACCTAAAGTTTTTTTTTTTTTTAAACCCAAATAAGTCTGATAATTTTTCAACATTGCCTAGCCACAATTTGTTCCTGGTGGAAAATACCGTTTTTTGTTTCCCAAAACCCAAGGCTCCAATAAAGGTAAATACATTTAGCTTTCTGGTATTATCTCCCGTCCAGCCCTCAGAGCCTTATATGATCTCCCTCAAACAACAGCCTGCCTAACAGTCGCAAGTTCACAAGCACACCTGTGAAAGAACTTAACTTGAATAGCCTTGTAAATTCAGGTTGGCAAAGGACAGTGTGGAAAGGGGGTCTCTTGAAGCTCTCTCAAGCTCTAGGTGTACATAAGTAGCCAAAATTTTACACAGGCTTTCTTAGTTACTTACTTATTTTTAAATCACATGCATGATTGTCTTTCCTGCATGTTTGTCTGTGCACCACTTGTGTTCCGTGACTACAGAGGTTAATGAGGGGGTCAAAACTCCTTGGAATGGATTGGAATAGAATAAGAAGCTTGTGGGCTGCCTTGTCAGTGCTGGGAACTGAACTCCAGTCATGAAAAGGCAGTGATGAACATAACCACCCAACCACTTCTTCAGCACTTACTATGTATTTTTGGAAATGATATTCCTATTTATCAAAGTAAAACATCATAAAACCTCCATTATTCTTGGATAGTCAAAAACCTCTACATTTTTTTGACATAGAGTCTGACTATGTAACACAGCTCTGTACTTTTTAAAATAAAATGTCCTGACTCCATGAATCTAAAAGTCTAAGATTTTTTGGTCTTAAATGTCATTACAATTATTTCAGCCAAAAGAAACAAAATGTGATACTATCATTCTAACTACAATTTAGAATGCTTCTTTAATAATTAAGATATTTACATGTTAATATGAAAAATAATGAAGATAAATGCTATTGATCTTACCATAATATTTCTAAAAAATGAAGTGAACAAATTTGAGTGTTCCTATCAAATTTGATGCCTCCTCATAAATGAATTATGACTGCCTTAAATGAGATGTAATATGTAATTCATACAACAGATTTCACTTTAAAAGTATAGATGGTTAATAAAATATTAGTAAAATGTTATGTTGTAAATTAACTCAAATACACTTTCTAGAAGCCAAACAGAGACACACAGATGATCAAAGTTGTCTTATTACTGTTGGCAGAGCCTACCGGAGTTCGAGACTGACTGGGTGGGGTATTTGCCAAATGATCCATTGATCTTTGTGAAGTGAGACATTTCAAAATGAGGCTTGTTGATTTAAAGGACAATTCTGGTTCTAGTAAATTAGAAAAGCATTCAGCTGGCGAAGGGTTCGTAGTGCCCTGTAGAACCTGATGCTCAGTCCTGAACTGCTGAAACTGTGTTCTAATTAGGTCTCATTCCTGATTTAAACATTTCAGACTTCATAGGGTAAGTAACATTACTTGGAACATTGTGTGGAATCATGAGCATTTGTTAGGACAAAAAAAGGAAAAAAGAAAAAGAAAAAAGAAAGAAATGACTCCTGCAAGTCTCCTTAGCCTGCAGAAAGTGTGGCATACTTTGACTGCCACCCGCACAGAACATTTGTCAGGGTCTGATCCTAAGTGCAGTCCTCTCTGGCTTCTGAATGACCGTTTTATGAGGTTATATTTTTCAAACGTTGTACTAAATCCATGGGTTAGCTGCCCCCTTCCCCCTGTATGTAAAACTTGGTTACATTTGTGGAATCTTTGCTGCATTATCTTGATTTTTATCTGCATATTTCTGGTCTCAGTAGAATAAAAATGCCTGTGCTGGAAAATTCCTGGACAGTGATTTTAGAGGTACATGCCTGTAAACGAGAACTATTTCCTCCTCACTGCTGCTTGACTTAGCAAAATAAACTCAGTTTAGTTTTATAAAATGCAGACAAGAATCCAACTGTAAAGAGCCCTTATTTTTATTTTAAATGATTTAATCTTTTGCCTTTATATAACCTTTTAATATTATCTTTTAATAAAGTGAGTAGGCTACTTTTGGCATTATGAAGAGAGTGGAAAATATCATTTTTCAGACCAATATATATTGCATGTTCAGTACAAGACAGGAAGTTTTATTTGGAAAATACTTATGTCAGACTACCAATCAGAAGGCAGGACTACATTTTTTTATCCAAGAGAACTCTTTAGAAATGAGAGACACACGGGCAGCAAGAGAGTGGGGTGAAAGGCTGAGAGAGAATAAATTGAAAGAAATTGAAAAACACATGTCTGCAAAAGTAAATTTCATACTTTTTCTAGCATTTAATTATGTATACATGAGTTGGGAGGTCTGCCTGTTTTAGTAATGGTCTCAATACAATAATCCAGTATGACAGAACCAAGTGTATTAAGTAACGCTCTGTTTATGCCAATTTCTCTGTAAAACTGACAAAATACCAACCAAAAACATTCCTTTGATCTATGATAGTCGCTACATTTTAGGGGCTCTGATTCGCCTTAATTTGCATACTTAGTATTGAAAAGGAAAATGTTTTGGGGAAGAGTAGTTTAATCTCAAAGACATTGATTTGGGTACTTAATGGTCAGATGACCCCTATTAAACACAAGCTCAAGGCTTCCACTCTGTCTTGGCTTAAGCAATTCTGGCTCACATGGTATATAGCTTCTTTGTGTGGTTGGTTGGTTTGGTTTGGTTGGCTTTTTTGTTTTGTTTTGTTTTTTCCAGACAAGGTTTCTCTGTGTAGCCCTGGCTATCCTGGAACTCACTCTGTAGACCAGACTGGCCTCGAACTCAGAAGTCCACCTGCCTCTGCCTCCCAAGTGCTGGGATTAAAGGCAAGCGACACCACTGCTCTGGTGGTATAACTTCTTTAGCTTAGGTGTTGCATCCATTGCAAGCTATTGAGCACAGTCATTCAGATCTGTCACTGGATTTTATTGGGAATATGGTGGGTTTTTTTGCATTATTGATGAAGCAGCTGACAGTGAAATGTTTCCATAATAATCTCAAACTGTAGAAGCATATGTAACACTGCACTTAGCACAATACTGAGAACACAAAAACACATCCCATATCAGATTCCCAAACACAACTGTGGCCATTTTTTCATCCCAACAGCAGAAGAGACAACATTCTAGATGATCAGAGATCCTTCTGTGATTTCATCCTTTGTCCTTATACCTTAAGGGAAGGCAATGATAGTTGGATGATATATATTGGCCTCTAATTATTGGAAATACAAGTTGTACATACACAAAAGTGTTTTTGGCTTCCACAGCAGAGGACAGACTTGGTAACTTAAACAGAAATACATTACCCCCTGCCCCCTCAGCTCTTTGATTGGAAGTCTGAGATGAGGTATGCTCAGTGCTATTTCTTTCTAAGGACTGTAAGTCACCTGGTATAGATTCTACTTGTGCCCAAAGTTTCCTTTTCCTAAGGATATAGATATATCAGTTTATTCATTATACCCTTGACCAAACTGATTATGGTAAAATCCATCTTCTTAATAACACTATATCCAGAGAATAAAAATATACATGGAATGCCCACTTCTTTGTTGCCTTTATGGCAGGGAGTAATCCTGACTTTATATGGCACTGGTGGCCATTCGCAAACACAGACTATTTCATTTTATTTCTTTCACAGTAATATTAACTCTCAAATCACACATTAAATTTTAATAAATGCTGTGGGTGTGTATCTGTGTGACAGAGAGAAAGAGAGAGAGAGAAAGAGAGAGAGAGAGAGAGAAAGAGAGTAACTGAACCTAAAAAGTAAATTTGTCCTACCAAAGACAAAAGGTGGGTAAATATTAACAAAGCTGCCCAGGCTCAGGTCTAGTTCTGGCCAGAAGTGGTTCTAGGCACAGAAGATCTAAGAGAATGGAGATATGATTTTAAGGCAGAAGTGGCCCTGTAATAGTCAGAGAATAGTGCCTGTGTATCCAAAATGATTTATAACACAACCTGCTCTTTGATAGGCAAATGGCTGGTGCTCTTCTCCAAGGCTAGTTTCTTCCACATTATATGTTCCAGGCACATTGTATCATTATTTAGCCTGGTATTTTTATAAGCTTGCTGCCCTGATTTCTCAAGGATAGTTTAGATGCACCTGTGTGTCCATGTGTTGCTGGTTTATATCAATAAATTCGTAGATGCTAATTTTTGATTTGTGTATTTGAGCTTTTTATTAGTCTGTACCTCCCAGGTTATGCTAGTCATGCACACAAACAAGGTACAGACTCATCCAGTCTTAGAACATCCACAGGAAATGGATCCAACTCCAACTCCATTCAGAGTAGAGTGCAGACCAAGATCCATGTATTTCATTACCACTATTATTTATCCCACTAGGAACACCTATGAGCTTTTAAATCAATTGACATGGAGTCCAAATTTTGAAAAGAGAAGCAGTCTGAGACCATTTTGAAGGTTTCTCCAGCAATCTCATTTTAATAATTACAAACTATAAGGAATATATGTTTCTTTATTATCCTTAGAGGACTCATGTTCAGAAGAACAACTGAAGATGATGGAAATATTCCTTGATACAAGCAGCACATTAGCTATTTTGCTGATAAGAAAACAGGTCATATCTACTGGATAACACCCTCGTTGAGGCCACTCTGGGAGTCACGTCTACTCATCCCTCTGCGATCGACTGAATCAGCTCGGCAGGCAATTCAGTTTGTCATTAGGACAACTGAAAATGCCAGATTGACTCTTTTCTGATCTGTGTCATGTAAACACAATTATTGTTAAAGTGTTGTCTAGGAACCCCATCTGACTATGGGAAAAATAAAACCTGACTACTTTTTGTTCCAAATCTGACTAACAGGAAAGGCAATATAGTGGGGTCCATAATCGATTTGCCTAATCTAACTAGTTCTTTGAATCAACAGGTTTAGGGATGAAACCTAAGAGACACAAAATTCTTGAGATATTCAACCTTGACTATCTGGAGCTAAACTGACTTAGGGTTGATGACACAGTGTCTGCAAAATATATTTAGTCTCTTCAAAGGAAGAAGAAAGAAAAAGGCAGCATTGGCTGGGCATAAAGGATTATGAAAATATGAAACTGAACCCCAGACATTCCAATGACCGTGTGTGTTTTATAATTTTCACCCAGGCAGTGTAATGGGCAGGGAGTCCTTGTACTCTCGTGTTTACGTAGATCAGTTAAAGTATGTCTCTGAGAGAAGACTCAGGATGACCTGGGTACTTAGCTCCTTTCCTTATTCTCTAAGTGCCTCACGAATATCATCCCATTACTCTTCAAAACTGTCCAGACAAGAAATCATACAACTCATCTCAAAAATGATCCTTGACAGTGAGTGTGAATTTCTATCCTCCAATAAGTGTGTATACTATATGTGCGCTTAAGGATCCTCCCCTCAGTTTTGAAGTTGGAGACCCGGTGAGCTAGTGAGAGGTTAAGAAACCACCTTAACAGGATGAGAAGAAAGCTTAGGCCAAGAAGTTGTTTGTGGGCCACTCTCCAACATGTTTGTTTTACAAATTGACATTAAACCTTCAAATAACAATTGCTTGGCATGGATTTTCTCTGAGGCAAACATGAAGCTCTAAATATTTAAGTGTATTAAGGGATCCCTTTCTATTTACATAATAATATATAATGTTTATCTCTGAAGCACTATAAAAATATCAGTAACCATTTATAATAGGGTTCTAATGAAAGAAACATCACTTTAGAATCACTAATCTATGGTAATTCCATTTTGGTCAGGGTCTTGTAACAGCTTTTACGATTTCAACCCTGATAGGTCAGAGAGAGAAGATGGGGAAAATCCTTAATAAAATGTTGTTAGAAGCTACAGGTGGGAAATAAAGAAGCTCTTGTGACCTATAATCTTATCCCCTCCTAAAGTCACCTGTGAGCACTGCTGGCTTTGGCAGCTGGAATTAGATAGCACACTGGTGGCTTTCCAATCTCGGCTTTTAGAGTTTGATGTTATCATCTTCAGTGAAGAACTAATGAAGGGTACAGAGTCTGCCAAGCTTCCCTCTCTGGGTTTAATCAGCCCATTCAACCACATGAGTAACTCTGCATTAGGAGTCTTTTATTCCTGTTAATAAACAGTGCACGTTGTTTTGATGGTCTGCTTGTAAACAAACATCAGACTCTCCATGGGCTTTATTTGTATATCAGCTACACTTTCTAGCAAGTGCATCTTAATGAATACTTTCCCTTTAAATCTTTAATCCTCATCCAGATCAACATTATAGTGACAGTTGTCTTAAAATCTGCTCTAGGCATTAGCTCAGACTCTGTACTATATTGTTCTATACCCTACCAAAGACACATGGGCAAAGTTTTGACCAGTTAAGGGTCCTGGGGCTGCTGAACTCATTGAGCAGGTAGGAGCCTCTGTGAGTTCCTGCCACAGAAAAGTAAGCTTTAACTTTCCTCTGATCTCAGAGCCCTCAAGTGTGGTGCAAATCTTCCATACTTCTGCTGTATGCATTTGAATCTCCCTGTTTCCTTTTGTTTTGAGAAAGTATAGTATGATGTGTATTTTCCTCTACCTGAAAGAGAAAAAGACTGTGGTAGGAGGTTAGCTACTACTATGTATTTTACACACACACACACACACACACAAACACAAACACACACACATTAATTTTCAATGGCTTTCTTCTTTAGTTAGGGAAAATATTAATATAGAAAATAATAAGGGTGATAAGATGAAATATCTCTCTCAAGAGTAATTACACAATGATTCTAGTTTATCTTCTCACAAATTATGAGAAGCATAGATCCATTTAATATAATATATATACAAGTTAATATTTTAAAATGATATTTCAATATGACATTGACATTTTAAAATGTATTTCCAGTCTGTCACTTCAAAGCAGTCATGCACAAAGCTAAAATCAGTCCCTTCCATTCTGAGTACCATGACCATTTTCATTCAATTAATTTCCTGATAAGTTTATCATTTTATAGAGAGGGGTTTCCCATTGTTTTCTGAAGACAAACTTGTAGATAATTTGCTGTCAGGCATCTGCATATGGCTAAGGTTCAGAGTCAGTAGAAGCTCAAGCTTTGTGATAACATTTCCATTTATTCTCATGGATAGGACAATTTGGTTAAAAATAGATGGTTAAGCGAACAGTTTATTGAAAAATTATGTCAAATATTTGTTTTCTGAAATTCAAAGAATTGGTTGAGTGTGATTGTACTTCACGTTAGGAAAATAAATAACTATGGGACTAAGGAAGATCTATCATTAATTTGTCAGAAAAGCAAGTTGTCATATCTGAAATTAATGTCCTCGAAGCTCTATTTCCAACAGCAAAGGGGCACTGTTGCTAATAGACTTCAGAGCTTGAAATAAATAAATCTGTGGAATCCTGTTGCATCTCTTGGGGTGTGACATTTGACAGTCTTTTATAGCACAGAACGAAACAAGTTTGTGAGCTGGAATTCAATTGTGGAGTATTGATTCCTTGCATCAGTCATTATTCCCTGCTGATTGACAGGTGAAAATTGGTTACGTTAAGTATTTCATATGTTATATTGGCTGACATTTGCTTGCCTGCTCCTGTGTCAATATTGTTGTAAAGATCTCCAGCTTTATGAGATAGCAATAGACACCGACTGTGGCTTTTGTGTGATGTTCCAGTGTTTTTCCTGACATAATTTAAGACATATTAAAAACCAGCAGCATCTTCCCTCTTGAGAAGCTTAATGCCAATATTATTGTCTTCCAGGGGAAGATCATGTATGCTCATAATCGGGTGCTAATTTCCACCCGTACGCTCATGTTTAGGCATTAGGCACTATAACTGTAAAATTGAGCCTTCTTGATTGATTCATGTCAAGCCTCAGCTCCTGCAGGGGAAGTCATCCTGCTGACCCTTTTTACACTAAAAGAAGAGATTTGTGTTCCTTTCTTTCACCTGGAACCATCAAATTGACTGAATAATCTGTAATACATTAGTGCTGACATTTGTTAGGGGAGAATTAAACAAGACACAGTGATCATTCTCCAGAATAATAAAAAAAGTAGTGTTTGATTTCCAGCAGGGTTCTATTAAAGGGACAACAGGATCTGTTCTTCCAAGGTAGAAATCTGTGAGTGTTCTCTGCATTAATGAATTGAGTTAACATTTTCATTGTTTATAGGACTTGATTCTACAGTCTGAGTCTTAAAGTACAGGGGTCCTGATGTATGGTCGATCCACGTTTGGGGCTACGATATGATTGTTAGTGTAAAAAGACCCCTTTATCTATGATGTTTTTGCTTCCTTAGTGTGGTGTTAGGAAGAAGTCATGTTACTCACTGAGATACATAAAACCATTGTACAAAGCGCTCTGCTACTTACTTTGGAACTCAATCGGAACGGTGAAGAAATCAGTAAGCTAAGTATCAAAGCACTGCATGTGAATCTTTCTTTTTATTGTGTCTTCTAACTTGAGATATCTTTGAAGTTAGACCAAGAGATGTCTTACAGCTTATTCCTTTTGCTTTAACTCATGTGAGAACCATTATATCTGAACTTGGATTTCTTATTCATCAGGCTTCGTTCACAGCACCTGCTCACCAACTCTGTCTGCCAAACACAGGGCTGAATCATATTACACTCTGGAGTTGACTCCTATGGACACTATAAAAACCACAGAATTTTTACATCTAACTTGTTTGTGTAGGACTAGTTTTCAAGATGATTTTTTCATAAGTGATTTGTGTGATTATGTTTTCCATTATGTGTTCCCACTTCTCAGAAGTGCCACTTAAGAACGGACCTTTTCCACTTTTGCCTGCATTTGTTGAAGCAATTGTCAAGTTTATTAATTGGGGTCATTTCAAAGTGCTAACACACTTCTTTCCCAGATACTTCAGATTGTGTAGGGCGGGTTTGGGTAAGAAAATTGGGCAAGTTTCACAAGAAGTAATGCAGACAAAATTTTCTCCTCCTTGATTATAACTTGCCCAACAGATCATCAATAAACAAATGGAGAAAAAAAAAACCTATCAGTATACAAAATAAACTTACATTTTAACCTGATAAAAGAAGTTTATTTTGTTTCATTTAACTTGGCACCTTCATTGGTTCAACATCTAACTATGCATGTTTTGTCCCTCAAACCATCACTGAATAAGCATAAATCCTATAGCTTCAGTCAAGTACCTTGTGAGGAATTAGATATATGTACTAATTTGAAGCCGTTGAGTCCACAGTTCCTTGTGAGAGAGATGGAATCACTCTGTTTACAGACAAATAGGTTTAAAGAAACCCTTGCTTTGAAAAACACAGAGTAAAAATGAAAAGTACTAAAACAATACACCAGGAAAATGGACCTCATAGAAGCTATCCTCACATCTGATAAGATGAACTCATTGTTGGAAACAATAAAAAGAAACAAGCAGGGTCATTATATAATGATATAATGGTAAATTCAAAAAGAGAGTAGAACAATTATAAATTCATATGTACTCTATGCTGAAGCACCTAACTGCCTACGGCAAATGTTAATGGGTCTGAAAGAAGAGATGGGCTGCAACGTAATATGAGAGGACTTCAACATCCCATTCTTAACAATGAACAGATCACTCAAAGTCTGCAGAGAGCCATCATATTTAAGCTCTAGACCAAATGGACCCAACAGATATTTACAGACATTCCTAGCAACAGCTGCAAAATATGTGTTCTTTTTAAGCACACATGGAATTCTTTGAGACAGATCATATGTTAGGCCAAGATGCAAGCTCCAACTCATTGAAGACAATGGAAATCACATCTAACATGTCTTAGGTCTCAGCAGGATGAAACTAGAAATCAGAAAAAGGAGGAAACTCAGTAACATTGTAGTTATGAAGAAACATTATAATGCCTCTTGAAAGAAATGGAAATATGGCCCACAAAAGCACTGAAATGGAGCAAAAACAGATCTAAGTGGGTTGTTTACAAAAA
Organism: Mastomys coucha; assembly: GCF_008632895.1. Classification (NCBI taxonomy): domain Eukaryota; kingdom Metazoa; phylum Chordata; class Mammalia; order Rodentia; family Muridae; genus Mastomys; species Mastomys coucha. The sequence goes on along the minus strand of NW_022196898.1, from coordinate 75,975,834 downwards.
TAAATACCTGCATTAAAAGGAAGTCTCAAGTTAAAAATCTAACACAGGCCTGGAGAGATGGCTTGGTGGTTAGGAGCAATGGTGACTCTTTCAGAGAGGACCCAGCCTTTGTTAGCAGAACCCCACACAGTAGCTTACAACCTATGTTAACTTCATTCCTGGGGACTCAGGGTCCTATTTTGATCTCCAAGGATACCAGACACACATGTGATGCATAGACATGTATAGGCAAAACACACGTACATATAAAACACAGCATACTAACATTAGACCTCAAGGAACTAAAAAGATATGCAAGAGCATAAACTCTATAAATATTTCAATAAATAGAGAAGAAGAACGCTTGTCAATAATGAAACTCAAAATGAGTAGAATATTATGAGAGCACACAGATGAAAATGAGATCAGGGCCAGAAAAAAACCAAAACATTAATAAAATGTAGAAAGATTGGACCTTTGGAAAAGTCAAACACACTCAATGCATTTTAAATTATAGTATAATGGAGAAAGAGAGAGAGATCTAAATTAAAGATGAAAGGATATGGTATAACTGTTGTGACAGGAAGACTAAAGATTATTTTACTTACAATTATGAACATTTATGTGCCAACAAATTAGGCAACATAGAAAAACTAAATCTGTACCTGAACATATGTAACTTGACGAGACTGCATGTGAAGTAGTGGACATTTAACAAATAGGCATAAAAAAGGAAAGAAAGAAAAGATTGACTTGGGCATTAAGTCTCTTACAAAGGAAATCACTAAAGCATCACTAATTAATATGAAATATTTAAAGAATAATTATTTTCCTCTATCTGTTCCAAACAATTGAAGTAAAGGTTATTATTTCAAACTCACCATATGAGGTCAGGTCATAACACCAAATGTGACAGTGTAGCACAAAGCTATAGGTTAATATCTCTGATGGGCACAAGTGAAACGTTCTCAATGAAATACTAATCAATTGGAGCTAGAAATACGTTGGAGAGACTGTTCTTGACCAAGTAGTATTCACCTCCAGCACACATGGATAGTTCAAGCATGTGCAAGTAAATAAACATATTCAGAGAAGCAAGAGCATCAACTCTATAAATATTTTAATAAATACAGAAAAAGAACACTTGTCAAAAGTCAATGTCTTTTCATAATAAAAAAGTGTATTCTAAAGCATCATCTTGATGCTAAAGGATCATGGTAACACACCCACAGGTGACAGTTTAGCTTTCACTTTCCCTTAAAATCTCCATCAAGACAACAATGCTTGTTTTCACAACTCCAAAAGTACCTAGGAGTAAATTTAATCGAGAAAAGAGATAATCTCTATAAATGAAAATTATTAAACCCTGCTAAAAGGCATTGAGAATTATACACATAAAATACTGTATGTACATGGAATAAAAAATCATGAATGTTAGAATGTTGCTGATACCCAAAGCAATCTACTAATTTAAGAAAAATTCTATCCAAATGCTAAGATACAATATACATAACAGAAGAAATAAGTCATAAAGTTTATGTGGAACTGGGGTAGAAAAATGCCTTAGTGTGTAAAGGAACTTACTGCCTTATGAACTGAGTTAGATCCCCTGGACCTACATGAAGCAAGAAGATAACTGACTCCTGCAGATGTCCTCCAAATTCCATTTGAGCACCATGACATGTGAGTGTGCCCCACACACAGCACACACACACACACACACACACACACACACACACATACACACAAACACACACACAGGGGCTGGGGGCCAGAGAGAGAGAGAGAGAGAGAGAGAGAGAGAGAGAGAAACAGACACAGAGAAATAGAAATTAATAAATTATTTTAAAGTTTTTGTACAGAAAGGCAACAACAATAATCAAAAACAACAAAATATCCAAAGCAATATTAATCAAAAGAACAGATCTGAAGGCATCATAGCAAAAATTACAGTTATTTAAAAAAAAAAATGTGGTATTAGAAAAAGAATCAAAACCCACAAAAAAGGCCAAATTGACCAAATGTGTATGATACAGAGATTTATCAAAAAATAAATAAATGAAACATACATGCATTTATAGGCAAGAGATTTTCTACTTAGGTGTCAGCAAGACACATTGTGTTTTCTTGTATTTTTGTTTTTGACAAGAGATGAAGAAAGTGGTATCTACAATGAGGAGAATAACACTGGATCCTCATCCACTATCATGTAAAATAATATCAAGGCACATTAGAGACTTAAATGTAACATCTGAAATGCTAAAATAAAGACATTATGACATTTGATTACAGAAGAATTTTTTAGATAAATCTCAAAACCACTAGCAACAAAAGCAAAATCTGGTATGCATTAAACTATTAACAGTTTTGCAACAATGAGCACAATCAATTGAATTAGAGGAACCTAGAAAATGGGAGAAAATACCTGCCAACTCAATCTTGAATATGTATAATGTTCAAAATATCTATGGCACCCCATACACCCTGTAATAAATTAAAATGAAAAACTGATGAAAATGATGAGTTTCTTTCAGTACACTAATAAGCTTACTTGTTTGGACTCTACTCCTCTATTATTGTAAATAAAATGCATACACATTCATATTACGGAAGCAATCTTTCATCTAACAGAAGAAAATTGTGATGCAGAGGAGAAAATATATGTGTATATAATTTATGAAAGCAGAAATAAATATTTGACAGTTTGTCTAGTGCCTCCCCGTGGACCTATTTGTTGTTAAAATGATTGCTCTGGGTAGAGGATGCCCCACCTCTACAACCCATGTCTTCATAAATGTGCACTTTGTGAAGTACTTCAGCTGCTAAGTATCCTTGACCTGAAAAATAGGAAAGAAAACCTGAAAAGCTTCAAAATCTCATATGGATACACTAAAACAAAGAAACTAGATAAAGAAGAAGCTAATCTATTGCTAGTATCCATGGAATACAACAAAACATCATTGAACAAACTATGGGAAGGCTCTACCCCAAGTTCTCACCTGGCAAAGGGGTTTGGAGTGGACTACTTAATTTCTGACCTTACTGCTCAAATTCAATGAAAACTCGCCACTGAATTAGTAAGATAATTCCAAAGCAGAAGAAAGGGAATGCAGTTAAAAAATACTTTTCAGTTTAGGGATCTATTACTTATTTTTTAATGTTAGCATATAAAGTATGGATGACACTCATTATTACTGCTATGGGTTGAATGACAAAGTGAATTAGACAAGTGTCTCTTATGTCATGAGTTTTTGTGTCCAGGAGCAGAGACAAAGAGGTCTCTACATCACATTGCTTGATAAATCCAATAAAAGAAGCATGTGTAAATATGAATGACTTCTCAGAGGAAAGAGTCATCAATGGTGTAGGTCACAGGAAATGGTCAGACCCAGGTGGCACTTCCATTCCAGAGACATCAATGCACTAGCTGCTCAGTGTAATCAGAGTGCGAATGAATGGATTACTCCAATAATCATCGTCCTAAGTTCCCTTTCTGACAATACACTTCAAATGAGGGACTTCTTCTCAGACTACTCCAGATTGGGTCAAATTGAGAAACAAACAAACAAACAAACAAAGAAGACACTAAGGTAAAAGAAAAGGCAGCAATTGCACACTTCCATATATCATAAGACTTTATCCTGATACCCTACTTTTTTCTTTCAAACTCTTCTAAGGCAGGACAAATAAAATTATAGTTAATAAAGTTCTCATCTGCTCTCTATTATACTTATATATTACTTTTAGGTTCATTATAAATCAAAGAAAATCATATATTTATACATAAAGAGTAAATTTTCAGGACCATGGAATCTCCTATAAAAGCAATACATGTTGGATTTCACACATCTTTTCTTCATCATTTTTTTTTAGCATTATAATTGAGGATATTACAAAGTTTCTGAGAAGATCTGAAAGGTGGCAACAGGAAAGTTTTGTAAGCTTCCTGAATTCTCACGTGAAAACAGAACCATTAGCTAGCAAAGCCAACAATCCTCTGTTCAATTTTTATTCCACTTGAGCCCACCCTTTTAAACACTGGTTTATTTTCCTGTAGGAAGGTATCATGGTCAGTTTTAAGAATCTAGATCAAAAAGTAGAAACAGGTGATTAGGTCCAAGAATAAAACACCAATGCAGGGAAGCTCTGGAGAGTTCAGAAGTTCTTGCAAATTGAATAGAAAAAAAAGGAGTACCAATGAGAACAAACCGAAGAGCACTGCAGCCAAATTCTTTAAGAAGATATTGCATAAAAGGTAAATCATGAAAATTATTTCCATAATCCAAGACTATTTGCCGGATACATCTATGAGGATTCTGAAAATACCCCATACTGTGATTACATTATATAAAGATATTGAGAGCGAACAGCGCTGGAAACCCACCTACCCATCACTCATCCACCTCCACCCACTATCCCCCTACCTTGGACCTGACAGTCAAATTTCTTTGTGATTGCAGTTGCTATAAGGCTCCTAGGGAAGAAAGGCATCAATGGTCTTACCAACTTTGCATCGCTTGAACTGCAATACAAAATTCCAGACAAGAAACATCCGTTTGTGCACCAGTGGCACAGCTATTGGGGGTAACTACAGCTCTCCACTTGAACTTGAGACCTGCAATGAAAGAAATCTATATATGGTACTTTAAGTGCACACAAAAGCCCATGGTAGGGGTGGGGGTCATAGGTTATAAGAAGGTATTTAATTCTACTGTTTTGCTAAATTGACAGACCCAGTATCCAGCTGTCTCATACTTGTAGAAATCTCTCTTTCCAACGAATTGTTGGGTTCACAGCCCCTAATAACTGCACAGGGAATAAGTGACAGCTAACTTTCCAAGAACAAACTAGGCACTTGTAGCATCCTCTCCACATTTCATGGAATATTGTGGATGGCAGGGTTTAAAGAATATAAAAACCTAAATATAGGAGGAAGAGCTGAATACTGCCAACCACTGAGCAGGAAACAACCACTCTGGTAACAGATTTTCAAGAACTATTGTTAATCACACAGTTTTCACAAGAATGAGCTCACAAGTCAGCTGTGGATAAAGAAATGACTCATGGAGCCCCACTCCACTTTTGAAGTATTTACAACACATAGATTTGGGGGAAAGGAGCATTGTCTTCACTTTTGTACCCAGTGAGGACCCAACTAGGATCTACTAGACAGTCCCAATCTAGTGGTCATATAGATGGTCCTTGTCAAAATAAGTGGGTCATGAACCAAACTAAATGCAGTGAATCTGAAAAAGGAACAGGTATGGATCATCAGGAGGCTTATAAGTACGGGGAACAGAGTAGCCAGAATTAATTATATATACACATCAAGAATTTCTATGAATTTAATATATAGAAATGCCCAAAGCACTTGACTATAATATACTCTTTCAAGAAGAACAAAACTTCCCTTTGGTTAGCTTGTGTTTCAAGTGAAACTATCTAAAATGTACTAGCTTAAAACTATCATTGCTTTTGCTCATAACTGTGTAGTTTTAAGATATGAGAAAGAAATTCTATCTGGGCAATTTGTCTTCAGTCTGTATAAATGAGATAGAGAAAATAAGGCTGAGGAATTCTGACCCCATGCATACACACAGACAGACAAACACATGTACACACACACACACACACACACACACACACACACACACACAGGTACACACCAACACACAGACAGAGATACATGTACACTGATACATAGACACACAGAGATACACAGGCACCCCCACAAACATCCCCCATGCAGACACACACAGATACAGAGACACATATACAAACACACATACATACATACAGACAGACACATATACACATACAGATACACACATATACACTGACAGACATACACATAGACACAAAGATATACAGAGAGAGAGAGAGGGGGGGGTCATCAACATTCTAACGTATTCCAGGTACTCTCCAGATCACCTGATGTGGTTACCTTAAAGTAACTTGATTTCTTGCATTGTGAATCATATCTCAGACATCAAAAAGGAAGATCCCAGTCTATAATGGTGGTGACCAACATGCCATGGCTATAAAATGTATACAGTTCAAAACTTGGTTTGGAAATAAACAGCATAAACTAAGAATATACTCTTTAATAATACTAAAAATAAATGTTTTCTTCTTTCAACAGAAAATGCATAGAAAAAAATGGAAACTCCAAAAACAATGAACATTTCCAATAGCCACATTGTCTCCCACGCTTATATAGACCAGGCCTTATTGTGTTATTGGATAAAAAAATCTAAAAGTTGAACTATATATATAAGATGAAGGGTCAACATTTTAGTACATCAGATAGCAAGACATATCAAAATCTATTAAGTTCTTTTCAAAAAGATTCAAGAGTCAACTTAATATGTTCTTACTGGTGAAAGAGATATTTTCTACTTTATATTGGATACAGAAAGTTACAGAGTAAAATCTGTAGGGTTTGAAAATGAAAGCTAGGTTTTAATCTGCTGAAGATGATGAAAAAAATTACATCTAAAACTGAGTGAGAACAAAAGCAAACCAACAGAAGGGGGTGATGAGCTGGCTCGGCATGGTAAGATAAGACTGATGACCAGAGATCAATACCCAGACCCCATAAATGGAAGGAGAAAGTCAATTCCATAAACTTGTGTTCTGACCACCACATATGTATCACAAACATAAGCCCCTACTTTCTCGCTCTGTCATCCTGTCTCTGTCTCTCTGTCTGTCTGTCTTTCTCTATCTCTGTCTCTTTCTTTCTCTCATATACACCCACACACACATACACAAATTATAAATAGAAAAAAATAAAGAAAAATAATTTTGTGTCTATTTTCCTACTGTGAATGTGGTTAAATCAATAGTAAATGATAAAAATAATATCTATGTTTCTGCCTAGTAAATATGAGCAAAAGACTAGAAAATGATCCATTTATAGCCTCCAAAAAATCAATAAACTAGTCATTATCAAGAAATATTAATTTCAAAAAACAAAACACAAATATTCTTTGCCTAGATGCTATAATATTAAATATAAAATATATATTGTATACTATGCCATAGCTAATATGAACTACATTGCCTATGCTATAAATTATACTGTATATGCACTATGACGTATACTATATATACTATGAGCTACATACTATATACTATATACTGAATACTGTTTATAAAATACACTACTATATACTATATGCTACATACTATAAACCACATACTATACTGTATAACCTATGAACTATATAGTTCTTCCAAAAGACTGCCAGAGGCACTGACTCTGATTATGCTGGATCCTTCTGCCAATGTTTGTGTGATTGCTACAAGGACATGTCCTATATCTCAGGCTGTTTTGAGATCTGTAGTCCTACTGCCCTAGTCTAAGGGCTAGCTCTCTGGGCATGAGCTACCACACCTCACTCTATCTTTTTCAAGAAACACAAATCAGAGAGAATCAGTGTGAAGATTAAGTATGAGTAGGCAGCCAGCAAAACTATCCCTTCGAGAACCTCCCTTTTCTCTCTCATGTCCTTTTGATTGCCTGCCCTCTGAAGCACAGGGTGCCTTTCCTCCAAATGACCCACTCTCCAGGGAAACTAAGAACAGTATCTCATCTTGATCTTAAAATCTGTAACTGCCAAACTCTGAAAATGAAATTTCTGTTTAAAATGTACCCTATCTTGGGTAATCTACCAAAGCAGCATAAAATGGACTATATTTGCATAACTATTTTCTTTTAATTTGTCTAAGATTTATTCTTTCATTTGAAGTAAATGATAGAAGGCCAAATAACATTGAAGTTAACACTTGATTACACACCAATTTGTAGAGTGTATGTGCAGGGGCCTAAACATGGGTGTATAGAGGAATCTTGACAAGGACTTAGAAAACCCTGGGAAGATCAAATGATGAGCTCTTTTGCCCAACTAAGTGTAGTCTGGGAAGAGTCATCAATTTGTGAGATCTCCCCCACCTCTTCTTCCTCTTTCTTCTTCTCCTCCTCCCTCTCCCTTTTGCTTTGCCAGTTGGAGCTCTAAAGCTTTACAGCTATTCTCAGAAACCAAGTCAAGACAACTGCACACGTCCTGAAATTGCCATTAAGTCACTGGTAACATCACTTTTGATCAATGTTTACAGAAGAACTGATTGACTACATACCTGCTTATTGACCTCAATGAGTTTATCAAAATTAAGCAATTAAGCTTAAAATAAAAGCTTCAAAGTTACAAGCCACCATTCCACCATTAAATATCTCAATCTTAATATCAGTATATTAACTCTATAAGAAAAAAATGACAGTACTCCAATTTGTTCAAGAGTGTTAGGTCTCTGTGGCTTAATTTTCCTTAATAAATACATTATTTCTGTTATTCAGGACACGTTGACAGTGAGTAGAAGTATATTTATTAAAAAATATTTTGTGTTTGGGGCTGTTGGTTCTATCTTTAGTACCACAAAAGATTAACTAATAAATAATTATATTATCAAAACTATGTGTAATCTTTAAAAGAAACAATATTTTACTGATATTAAGAATATGTTGGAAAGGCAATCCAGAGACTGCCACACCTGGGGGAATCCATCCCATATGCAGACACCAAACCCAGACACTATTTCTGATGCCAAGAAGTACTTGTTGACAGGAGCCTTGTACAGCTGTCCCCTGAGAGGCTCTGCCAGAGCCTGATCAATACAGATGGGGAGTCTCGAGGCTCCCAGGCAGCCAACCATCAGACTGAGCACAGGATCCCCAGTGGAGGAGGTACTGGAGGGACTGAAGGAGCTGAAGGGGTTTGCAAGGGGAAGAACAACAATACCA
>NW_022196898.1:75937052-75962052 GCF_008632895.1 Mastomys coucha | reverse complement strand
AATGTGGGTGCCCTTGCACTTGGAGCATTGATGTTCAGAATTGAGAGTTCATCCCCACAGGATTTTTTATGTGCTTTTATTTAGTTACAGTGGGGAGGTTTGTTTGTTTATTTCATTTTTTCCTTTTGCATGTTGTTTTGTTTTTTTGGTCTTAAATGATTTTGTTATTGTGTTGAGGTTTTGTTTGTATTTTGAGGAAGAAAAAGAATATGATTAAGTATATTTAAATTTAAAAATTGTTTTAATTGATGAAAATACTTTAACATTTATTTTATCCTCTTCAGAGTAAAACTGAGGACAATTTAGCTCAAAAAAAAAAAAAGAATGCAAGAGAATAATTCAGGGTATAATATTTCAATAGTTTAAAGTATGAATAAACACAGAAAATACTCATTCTATCACTTTTAACAAATTAAAATCAGCTAGAGCAGTCAAAAATTTGGAAAAACAATAAATTCTCAATGTTTCTCTCTAGGAAGAGAGTTCCAGGACTTGTTTCATGATGTTTTTTTAAAACTTGCTTTTATGAAATTTGCATATGCTAAAAGGAACATGTTGAAGCAACACTTGATCTACTGAATAATTAATAAGCCAATCCTTTTGTTAGTTTATGATGTGTAGACTAAGGATAAATTATAAATATAATTTTGATGATTAAGAAAACATTATTCAGAGATATCAGTATTGCATGGTCACATATTGTGAAATGGAATAGTAGTCACCTAGTATACCTGCCAGTCAGATCTCTTTCATCCACTTTGCTTGTCTTTTTATTGAGTGGAATTATCAGTGAGTATTATAGAAGTCACAAATTTATAACAACAGAATTAAGTCCAATTACTGATGCATTTATCTTTTGTTAAAATTCATTAACTTAAAATTATAAATTTACCCTTTCATGTATAAATGCCCTTAGACGAAGCAGACATTAACATGCATTGACAACTTTGTGATAGTCTCAAAGACCAGCATGGGTTTTGTCTTAACTTTGGCATTCAGTTCAAACTACTTTTCTTCCTTACAAGATCTAGCTTGTAAGATGGTTTTCTTCACCCAGCCAGCTTGGGAATTTTCTCTTGTTGTTGGCACTGTTAAGTGAGTCATGACTTAAAGGCATGCTCTTCCTATCAGAATGTAATTTGTAGCTTAAACTTTTTCAGAATTGCAGTATCAGCCATGCTTAAAAACACAAAACAACAACAACAACAACAACAACAAAAAACAACTCAGATGCTCTTTTAGATTAAAAACTCTGCAATTAGTTCATGCAGTCCACTAAAAGCAAGGGTTTCTTAGTTTCTCAGCATTGAGTAAAGTACTGCAGAGGTAATAGGTGTACATTGCGTCTGAATGAATAAATCCATCAATTTAGGAAGATTAACCACCCACAGCCTAGCTCAGTCTGCAATGCCCTAGGGTGGAATGATGACAAAATAGACTCCTCTACATAGCTTTACTCATCTTTTGAGAAACTTTAACATGTAAATCAAAAAATACTATTTCAATTATTTTCTGTTTCATATAAGGGGTTGAAATTAACATATCTCTAATAAATTAATTCACATGGTATCGTCTTCATCGGCTCACAAAACAACATGTATTATTTGACACTTATCCTGACTCCAGAGAAAAGCCTAAGAAATGGATCCAACTGCAGGGTGCTGGTCATACTTTGTTCTTTCAAGAAGAGAAATATGCCTTTTTGTTGTTGTTGTTTTGTTGTTTTTACATTTTCTAAGTTATCTTGGGAGCAAAATTGCCTGCAGGTACAAATGAGCTTAGTTGCCCACGTCCATCTTGAGGTGTCACCTGCTTAGGTAAAGAGTCTGGAATCGCTCAGACACATTATGAATGGGTGGCCTTTTGTTTATGGCAGACAAAGCCTAAATCCCAAGGATTACTGGCAGATATCATATTACACACAAGATGGAGTTACTATTATTCCCTCTAAGACATATAGTGTCTCCCTTGGGCAGAGAAAAGAACGCATAGCCAGTCATAAGAAGACAGAATCCATTAAAGATTTATGCAAGCCTGAATTACTGAGCTTTAAACTACTTTCTTTCCTTTTTTCTCCCCCTTCCCCCTTTTCTTTCATAAGAGCTGTTTCTTCCTGAACAGCCAAGCTGATGTAGATTGTATCACTAATAATCCTTGGCTTAGGCATGGGGCTTCTAAGTGACTTGAATTAGGCTGGAAGACGGGCTGTTTGACTCTCTTCCTCTTTGTTTCTGTTTCTATGGCTCTGTCACCAAATGTCCTACTAAACTGGCATTTATGTGGACTTGTGGTCTCCGTGTTTAAGTTGCCTTTTAAGCATAGTCAATGAAACAGCTTTGAAGCTGTTGAACTGTGTAAATGTTATATTAACATTTTCTCTCACAATTAGAGACATTTACATGGTCTTGTTGAAATAGCTTTTGCAGAGGGAGGAAAGGCACCAGAAGGGAAGGTACACAGTGAACTGAGAAGGCAACGGTGTGCTCTATTTATTTAGTTTCTAAAATAAATCACCCCGGACTTTTCATTTACACTTCCAGAGGATGGTGGTTAAGAATAGACAAACAAAGGGAACTGTGAGAAATCATTTCATTTTGCTCCTTTGTTACATTGGATCACTTCATTCCCACATTTCACTTGGTTTGCATAAGGAGATTTGGACGACGCAGTGGGTTCTTTAAATTTGCTAACTAATAACAAGACCTCCGGAAGCTCATTCTAAAGACCTTAGACTCATGGGTGATGATTCAAAAATTATGAAACTACAAGGAGTTGTCCAGTTATAAGAAGAAAAGCAAATAAAGTAAATTAGACATTAATCCAAAGTATTCCCAACTATCCATGTCCCTGTCTAACAGAAATCATAATGTGCTCCCAAACTGAAAAGCAATTGGAATGATTCCAGTAACTACATGTGTCCCTGCATGCATTCTGATGAACAGGTGAGGAAAGGGAGGTAGAATCACTGAGACTCTAAGGAAATATTTTAATAGTCTAATTTGGTTCCTCTCTGCACACAGAGGCACCAGTTACTGATTCATACCATCAGTAAAATTTCACCTACTTTCACATTGACGTTACTGAATTTCTCTTCTCTGAAGCTGAGTAACTATCATCTTAACACTAGTTATCTTCCCATAGGATTACTACATCCTCAAGGCTCCTGTTCAGTGGCAGCCATGCCTTATCAAACACAAGATATATACAAAATATACTCAAGATGTAGCCCTTGCTCAACAAGTATGACTTCTCTGGTCTGACAGTTACTTTCTCTCCAACAAGGCAGGCATGCAAGATGGGGGCAGAGAGAAAGAGAGGGGGGGGGAGAAGAGAGCATGGTCATGTGTTTGTGTATATGCAGATACAGGTAAGTATGTACAAATGTGTGTGTGCACATAAAAGCCAGAGGCTGACAATAGGGTATGTTTGTTTTTCTGTTATCCTCCACATTATATTCTAAGTTAAGGTATCTTATGAAACCTAGCTTACTAATTTGGCTAGATTGACTGCTCAGCAACCCTCAGTAAAACTCCCCTTTCCCCAGTGCTAGGACAACAGGTGTCCATTGCTGTGCTCCTTATGTGCGTTCTGGAGGCCTAACTAACGTCTTCATGTTTGAGCAATAACAACTTTACAAATTGAGCATCTCCCCAGCCTAAATGAAATTTGCTTAAAGAGTTAAAAGTCGAATAACATGGGTTAAATGAGTCAAATGTATAAACTATTCCCTTTGAGGTTCGCCATGCAAACTAAAATCTCAGTTAATTTTGATTAATAAAATACTAGCATCAATTATATTAATTAATTCTCATGGGAAATTTTATGATATTTGACACAAAGTGCTTAAATGAAAATAGAACTGAGAAGCTAAGGGAGTTCATTTTAATCCAATAAGTTGCCAGTTATGATATTCTTGAAGTTTTCTTCTTCTTAACAACTTTCCATGAGTAGTGTATCTGCCTAGCAAATGAATCTATCTAAAGATGCATTCAATCATTACAAACCTCACAAAATATAACTGGAAGAGGTTAGCAAACACCATACTTCCTTATTCATTTATAATAGTGGTTCCAGGATCTCAGATTAATTTTTCCATTGATGATAAATAGCATTTAATATAAACTGAGATGACTTTTAAATATCTGAATTTCCAGAAAAAGTGAATTCCACAAACAATTAGAAAATTCACACTATAAATCATTTGTGAGTGGGAAATGTTGTCTGAAGAAGATGCACAAGTTTATGAAACCACGAATCAGAAAGAAAGCATTCTGTAAATTAATGAACTTACAGAACCAATTATGTGACCAATAGCATTGAGTTTGGGACTTGGGAGTTGGCTCAGTGCATAAGCAGTTGCCTTGCAGCCAGGACACTAAGTTCAATCTTAGCACCCACATAAAAAGCTGGATCTAATTCCTGCTCTGTGGGGATACAGAGACAGAAGGTCTCCAGAACTTGCTCCTCAGTCAGCCTAGTCTAATTGGAAATTCCCTGGTCTCGGTGAGAGCCCCTGCCCAAAATTAAAGCAGTATTGCCTAAGGAGTGATACTGGAGGCTGACTTCTGGGTTCCAAAGTCCACTAACAGCATGAAAGCAAAAGACTAATAAAAAAGGAAATGTTTGAATCAGACTGGTTACCAATGTAAGATGCAGAAAATGGTTGAAATCTGAAAACAATTTGAAGATTGTTGTCTTAGTCACTGTCTATCACTGTGAAGAGACACCATGAACAAGGCAATTTAGGAAAGGAGACACTTAATTGGGGGCTTGCTTACAGTTTCGAAGGTGCTGGTGCAGGAGCTGAAAGCTTCCATCTTATACTCAAGAAGGAGGCAGAGGGAGAGCTAGCTAACTGGGAATGGTATGGGCATTGGAAATTTTAAAGCCCTCCCCTGGTGACACACCCCTTTCAACAAGGCCACACCTCCTAATCCCTCCTAAACAGTCCACCAACCGTAACCAAACATGCATGTACATGAGCCTATAGGGCTCATTCTCATTCAACCCACCACACTGGGTTATGAAGTCTCCCTGACAAACTGAATCTGCAATGTTGAGGGCAAGGAGAACAGAAATGATTTCCATGTATCTATTTTTCCTGAATATGCAAAGACAGAATTAAAATACAAAACATAGGGAAGGAATACATATGTACCCACCAAAAACAATATAGAAAGAGTTGAGTAAGAAGGTCAAAGAAAAAGTTTCAGGTTACAGGAGGCTTACTTGTTCTTTGTAACCATGATTTTACACATATTAAATAATAAAGCTATATGATGGTTTGCTATTTTTTTATACACTAGTTTGAATTTACTGCATGGTAGAAAGATGGGCTCTAATGTAATTTACACTTCCTTACAGTCTACTAAATTAACCTGTGCAGAGGAATGAATGTTAAATGAAAGATACAGATTTGTTCTTTTTCAATCATGTGTTTACTTTGTATCTTTTATAACATCAGCTTCGAATGTATATCAGTTACTTTTCTATTGCTTTGATAAGATACCATGACCAAGGCAACTTGCACAATGAAAAGTTTGTGTATGTGTGTGTGTGTGTGTGTGTGTGTATGTGTGTGTAAATGAGAAAGAGAGAGAGAGAGAGAGAGAGAGAGAGAGAGAGAGAGAGGAGAGAGACTTTATGGTTATAGAAGGGAGTCTGTGATGGTTGAGCAGAGGCAGCAGGCACCTAAAGCAGCAACTGAGAGCTCACAAACGGGAAATACAGAGGGCTAAGTTAAAATTTAGTCTTTTGAAACCTCAGAGCCCACCTGCAGTGACTCCTACTTGTAAGAATATTCAAAAATGCATCATTGTTGATTATCATCCCCAGCTGTGCAATCAAACACTCATCCTCTCTGGCTATGACTCTGTACCCATTGAGTAACCAGCTGTCACTCCTCTTCACGCTAACCTGCTCAGCCTCTAAGAGGGAACAACCATTCCACTCTTCACCTATTTGAGGGTGTGGGTACAACATGCTAGTAGTATCTCATTTTTAGTGTGTAATGATCAAATGGAGGCAAGTAGCATTTCCAGTATTATGAGGTGGGATATTTCTGATTTTTATATGACATGAACCTTAAATATTAGCCAAATTACCAGAAGAATCTTCAAAGAAGATAGATCAGAATTGCAAAAAACATTACCTTATTCTCTAGTGGTAATGTTTGTTGAACCCTGGGTAACTGAATTTTGAAGGACAACTTTCATGTTTTAATACTTGAAAAAGCAATCTTGTCTATTCTAAATATTAATGAACTCTTGGATCACTGATAACTTTGACTTTAGCTACATCTTTGTTCACCACTATGATAAAAAATTGCAGTTTTCTGTCTTTCAAAATACCAGTTGCTGAGTGTATAGATGCTGTGCCAGAACTTGGCTTTCCTCTGTGCTTCCCACTTTCTGTCATTTTAGCTTCTACTGTCTGTGGCTGCACATTTATACATGAGGCTTTATCCCTGGCATTTTTCTTTTCTAACTTATTGACATTTTCTTTTTTTTTTTTAAGATTTATTTATTTATTATGTAAGTACACTGCAGCTGTCTACAGACACCAGAAGAGGGCGTCAGATTTCATTAAGGGTGGTTGTGAGCCACCATGTGGTTGCCGGGATTTGAACTCATGACCTTCCGAAGAGCAGTCGGTACTCTTCCCCGCTGAGCCATCTCATCAGCCCCCTTGTTGACATTTTCAACAGTCATCTTTCTGTTCAGTCCCATATTGTGATCTTAAGCTTCTTATACTATGTGGAAAGTGAATAGTACTCTATGTGAAGTAAAAGGAGAAAATGGGTATAATTATCATTTTAATGTAGGAATCATAATGAAATATATCAAACTTGATAATGACAACAATTTTATGTAACTTTTGAAGGACAGAATTCATTCAAAATAAAACTTATTTCAAAAGGATTATGGCCAAGAAGATGATAGCTCTTGTGTAAAAATACACACACAAAAATTAACAAGAACATAATGTTTACTTTCTTCTAGTTCAAGATCCCAGACAGAAATACAGATATGGGAATGCCTCAGAAAGCACAGACTCAACATAAAGATACTGAAGAAGTTAGAAGATAATGAAGGGATTAATGCAGATTAAGGCAGCAACACAATTTTTCCAAAAGTGCTACAGAGAAAAATTTTAATGTATTTATAGACCATGTTGGAATAACTAAAATATTTTTCTGCATTATCTTTTCCGTATCAAGCTCCAAGGTAGGGATGAAACCTATCCTCATAATTTAAATTACCAATTTGTGATGAGACGAAGAAATACCTATTGGAACACTTCTGAAGAGTCACAGAATACAAAAAAAAAAAATGTCTTTAGGTTTCCTAAAATTAGGCTGTCAGTCATGCCACAAAACTAGGCATTTCTCAGTCAGGGCCTCTATTCTGTCCTAAGAGTTGAAGAAATGTTCCCGATAGGCAAGGTTTTTCCAGAGTTTCTCCTTATGATCCCACAAGCATCTGTTGCCACATGGTTGTCTTTGCTAAAACACTTCAAATTCGTATTTCTCCCAAAGTTATTAAACAGTTTTACATTTCTATGATTTATATGTACTGATTTCTTTCCCTGGGAATCTATCCAGTCTTCCTGCAGAGTATCTATCAGTCTTACTTGAGTTCCTTTTCTGAGTATATATAAACAGAGATCAGCCTTACAGTGGTAAATACTACCTCCCTTCTATACATCTAGGTGGCTTAACTCAACTGCACATTAAGTATGAGCATGCCATGCACAGTAATGTCTGGGCAAGAAATGGACCTTCTTTAGTTGCAACTGTGAGTATCTGTTAGGTGGTGTGGATGAAAACAGAGTCACATCTCTGGTGTTGATAAGTACCCGATATAGAGGAATTTTCATCCAGCAACATGGCAGCTCCAATTGAGTCCAAAGACCTTCTGGGTCGGTGTGTTTTGGCTTAAATGTATACATGCCCTTAGTACACACTTTGAATCTCTTCTGCTTGAATAGTTTAGTAACATCTTTAATTCCAAACAATGACATCCTGTTTAGAGTCAGACAAAGTGACAATGCGGAGAAAGATTTGACAGAATGAGTCAGAGTTAAGAGAAACACTATTTAAGAGCAGGTCAGGGAGAGAGAATCAGTTGTCAGTGAGTTTGGAGTTGGGAGTCAGGGCAGTGAGATAACAGTGCAGTTAAATTAACTTCTGAGTTCATGCAGTTCAGTGAAGGTCAGCAGAGGCAGTTGAAGCCAGAGAATAAGAAGGACCCAAAAGGTTGGAACAAGTTGCCAGAGTTAGTTTAAGGTCGAGCAGAGCAATTTGGTGAGAAACTGAGAGAAGCTAGATTGGATAAATCAGCTTGAATAGTTTGAGCTAGAAGGGCTGAGTTAAAATAGCCAGCCAAATATCAGAAGTAACTAGGAAGGAGTGAGCTTATTCAGCAGTAAGTCTCAGAGATGACAATTACATCTGGTAAATAAAGATACAATTACACCTAGGATTGCTAAGTCCTGGCCACCCAATAGCTGTGCTTCCCTGACAATTGGAAACCGACAAAAGGGAAAGTTAAGGACAATGATGCAAAGGCATAGTAGAGGACAGAGGTTCTGGATACGTGATTTAATCTAGTCCTTGTTTTACCAGGGCTTGTTTAGATTTTTCTGACAGTTGTCACCAATTCCTTGCTCTGTTCTAACTTCAAAGCCCATCTCAAGTGCAGGTTGTAGCAGCTTGGGAATTCTTCCTTTGCCTAGGCCCAGGCAACCTTGCCCTTTCAGACATCGCTCTGTCATTGTAGTTGATTTAATTCTCTATCTTAACAGCTGTAGTATAAGCAAAAAGGGGAGCGTGGGGGTACAGTGCCACTTCTATGTTTCCTTTAACCTAGAAAACGTACTAGTAACCGGCAAACATTAGTAACACAAATACAGAGGAAAAGATTAAAGAAGAAGTTACCCAAACTATTTTTCATGGGAGCTTTGGAGCAATTCCAATGTACAGCCTTGGCAAGCATATGAAATCATCATGAACCTTTAGGAAGTAATGTAAGTGAGTCAATTGAAAGAGATCCACAAGCCTTTATTTTATACTCACTGTCAGAAGCGTTTTCCAAGAATGTACTGAATAACCCCAAAGTAATTAGCTAGAAGAAGTATATATATATATATATATATATATATATATATATATATATATTCACAGAAACTATGAAGAATTATTAGAAAACAAATGTATCTAACCAATCAGCAACAGCAGTTCAATCCACAAGAAACCTCAAGGCTCTAGTCCAGGAAGTGGCAAGAAGCCACAGAAATATCATGAGAAGTTCTTCAGTGTGGTCATGATAAACAATGGTCAGTTAAGAAGGCAAGGGGAACCAATGCCACGGGATCATCAGCAAAGACGAATGAAGACCAGCAAAGAGTGACAAGGTAAACCAATGCCACAGAGTTGTCCATTGTCTGTTGAGTTATACTTACACCCTCTCCAAATATCATGCAACCTCTCAAGTGTCTCTTCCAGTAAAGTATCACACGTCCTCTCATCAGGCAGCTTCCAGAAAAACACCACATGTCTGTTCTCATCAAAACATATTCTCATGTGTCTGCTTCAGCAAAACATCCTCTCGTAATACAGTTTCCAGAAAAACATCACATAACTCAACTGAGTCTCCAAAGAAACCAGAAATTTCCACTTCAAAGGGGTGATTGTATTTTCTTTCTTTGTATTACTTGAAACATTATTTTAAATGTTTTCTAACTCTTGTAATTATATATTATACATTAAAATAGTTTTTTGTATATTATATATAAATAGCATGGTTTTGATAGCCTTTGGGTTTTCAATGTATTTGGGTTTTATTCTACTGAATTTTTAATTTTTCTCATGCCTTCTTATGTTTATCAGGATATTTTAAGTAAAAATTCAAATAGGACTGTCCTATAGCTATCTCATGCAACTTGAAGCATTCGCTCTTGGAGAGAGGCACATATGACTTAAGAAACTAAACTTGTAAGACTCTGGACACTTATGAAACTTACAATGGTCAGGACACTTACAGCTAGAAGGTTAAGACCCTTTTCTAAGGTTGTAAAAGCAGAAGCAATAAGTATAAAGGTTTTCCTTAGTGAAGCTGCCTGCAAACTGGGCAGGGAGTTTTTTGGTTTTTTGTTTTCGTTTTGTTTTGTTTTGTTTTTCTCAAGTGAGCAGAGCCCCCTGTCTTCCTTCTGTATTTCAAACTCACTTTTGAACTGATGTTATACTATGTTCATGATCATTCAAACCTATTTTCATTTTTATTCAAATCTTTCTCTCTTTTTTTTTTTTTTTTAATTTCTACTTTCATTTTCTGTAGTCTGGGTATCAGGCCAGCCAGTGGTACATAGTGAAACCCTTTCTAAACTAACAACAACAAAACACCACCAGAACACTAATTAAATAAATGTATGCTTCTAAATTTCTAAATAGGATTGGTTTCTGGGTTTGTTGGCGGTTTGGTTTGGGTCTGTTCCTCAGACAGACTGCTGTTTAGTTAGAGAACATGACTGCCAGGACATTATGTGCCCAAAATTCAGCACTACATCTGCTTGGAAATAACCTGTACTTAGCAGTAACTGAACTCTTCATCCCCTGCTTAGAAATAACCTGTTTTGTTACAAAGGCATCTATATTTACGCTGAGAATTCCATCATTTTCCTCACCTTATTCTTTGTATTATTTTACAGTCCTTTGCCAAGCATGCTGCTTTTATCTATTTCTTGGAAGGACTTTCCTTAGTGTTTTATGTTTGAGGGCTATGCTATTCGGTGCAAGGAAAACCAAAACCTTTCTAGTCTCTTGGGAAAGTGACTATTTATCCTATGTTTTTGCTCTTTTTATCATTGGATATGCTTCACCTAATGTAAAAATATTGTTTGTAGCCTTGTTAATATGGCTACATCTATTTCCTGGGAGCCGTTCCTTCCAGTATTTCACTTCTGTTGTTTTATAACAAATGAACATTCTGGTCTAACACATCAATACATAAAATCAGCCAGTACTTTTATCCCTCTTATGGAAAGTCATCCTACTCCTCATTATGTCTGTGAACTTTTCTTTTGTGAATTAATTTGACTTATGTTAACATTATTATTAGCTTGATCCATTAAATTTGTGTTAGCTGAAATGTACTTGCTTTTCTATATTTCTATTTGCCTCTGATTATTATTTGGGAGCATTAAAGATGTTAGCCATACACAGAATTTTAACTTCCTCCTTGTCCTGTACAAGGACGTTTTGCTGTATAATTAATTCTGTCCACAGTTCCTTCTCACGCCACACCAGAAGCAGGGAATCTCCTCTTTGGCTTCCAGATTGCTACACTGCTTAATGAACTTTTTCTTTTACCTGGTTGAGATAGTTTTTCTATTCGTGATTGACTGGGTCAGTATGGGAGAGCAGGTAAATGTCTTCCCACTGTGATATTAATGTTAATTGCCAATTTGACAGAAGCTAGAATCACCAACAAGCTAAGCCTCTGGGTACATCTGTAAGAGATTATCTAGATTAAAGCGAGCCTTTGAGAATGTCTGTGGCTGATTATCTTGATTAGGTTAATTAATGTGAGAAGCACAATCAAAACTGTGGACAGGACCATTTTCTGGGTGGGGTTCCTGGACTGTAAAGGATGAGGGGCTAAGCAGAAGCAGGCATTCATCACTCTCTGACTCCTGATTGTTGATGTGATGTGACCAATCACTGTCACTGCCTTGATTCCCAGGCCATGGCATGCTGTACCCTTGAACGTTGAACTGAAATAAACCCCTTCTCCCTTAAGTTGCTTTCATCAGAGTATTTCACCTCAGTAATAGAATCAGAACCTAGGCCACCACCCAATTTCAAGAATACAAACCTGTTATAGTCATAGTAGAGGTAGTTATTTCTGATAACTACCTCAGGTATATGGTTTCTAAACCGCAGCAACATGGATAGTGTGGGTGAAATATTTCCTTTTGGACATGTCCTGTGCATTTTGTTGTGTTTAGCAACATGTCTGGGTTCTCCTCTCAGGATGCCAGTCTCTCATCTCCACCATGTCTCACACTGGGAAGTACAGTGACTCCAGGTATGTCCTGTAGTCCCCTGTTTGGGATGCATAGTCAAGTGAGCAGCTAAGGAAACATGCAATGAAATGGCATATGTGGCTATTCGAATTATTGTGAAATTGTTGAGTTACCAAATAGTACCATGCCCTCATGGGAACTACAGAGTTGCACAACACACTTCTTGTTCTAAGAAATACAAGATTTACAAATAGATTATCAAGTTAAGTACTAAGATTTGCTTTGCTAAAGATCAGAGTGACTTTGTGACATTGATATAACAACCTCAATATTTTATTTAGGTTGTTATTTATTAATTCTTATTATTTAAAATTTATCAATATTTCCTTCAGTTTAAGGGGAGTCTGTGAAGTGTCCCTCTCCTGGATTGGTGAGAAGATGCTAGCGTTCACATAGAAATTGAGTATTACCAAAATCCTTTAGGCAGGTGCGGCAGGTGCAAAGATGTATGTAAAAGTTAGCTCAAAATTGCTTGATAAAGAGATAAGTGGTTTTTCAATGACATAACCACATTCTCTGAATGACTTGGTGTTTTGGAAGTTCTTTAAAAAAATCTATCTTAATACTTAATATATTTTTATAGTTTAATCATTTTTCTGAAATTTGAAATCTGAATCTCAGACTTGAAAGAACTTATTATCCTAACTAAATCATATATATCTTCTTCATGTTTGTAATGTTCCCTCTAAATATATATGTATTCATGTATAAATATGTCCAAATATAAATGTATACAAAATGGAATTAAAGTACTATATTCAGCAGCAGAAAGCATACAGAAGCATAGCTCTGTGTCCTCCATCATCATCACTAAATCAAAAACAAGAAAAAATAAAATTTTCTTGACATATCCTATATAATCTTCACTCCACTTTTGGTATTTATTTGAAATAATGTTCACTATGGCCTGTGTCTTGATATGCATGTACAGAGTGTTGATACATTCAATAATAAGCAGACTATGTAAAAGGGCTAATGAATAATTAACAAAATGAATTTTTTGCACAGGATTGAGTTTACTAATTCTGTTTGGCTGTTTTGTTTTGTTTTGTCTTAGAAAAATTAAACTTCCCTTGGTCTAAGGAACAACCTACTTCTCAAGGTCCTCAAAATGCCTAACAATGCCTGCCTCTTGACCTCCTACTCTCCCCCTTCGGACTCGAAAGTTCAAAACTGGACCCCTTCTATGCTGAGTTTGTCTTGGTTCAGGCTGGGCTTTCCACCTGAGATTATCCAACCTATGTCTAAGAGTCCAAATTTGACTTGTCATTCAAACCGAATTTCAGATCCTATCTCGATCTTAATTTTCCTAGGTGGAAAAAACAAAACAAACCTTCCCATGTACCTCATACTCCGCACACACATTTCATATTTGCATTTGCAAAGTTACATCTGTTTTTCCTCCTTTGTAAGATTCTAAAAAGTAACAATTCCAGACTCCGAAATGTATACAATGTTTCCCTGAAATTTCAGCAGGCAGGGAGAGGTTTCTAGTTAGTAGACACTTTTATTCCACAGTAAGCGCTCTCTTGCCAGTTGTTATGCCTGATCATACCACACTTTCTGCCAAAACCAACATCTTCCACCAGTACCCTGCTCCTCAGCTGCACCACTCCAAAACAATGTTTGCTCCTCATTAAAACTGTGATGTCAACTGAGAATCTGTCCACCCCACAAGCAGCTCAAACCAAACCAGGGAATAGAGACACAAAATCTAATCCTGGTGACTCACACCACAGAGTGGATGTGCCCCAGCCTCTGCATTCCACTCAAGTTGTGAGCTAAGGAGAAACTCTGCTCCGAAGACTGGGAGGGTGTCCTGATGGTAATTAAACTCTGTGGCCAAGAGGGCACATGTTGCTGTTATGAGGACCTTGCAAAGTAAACAAACCACAAAATTAATTGGCTGCATCTCATAGAAACCATGCAGCTGAAGAGGTACTTGGACCACCTAACCCAGTAAATTGGAACCCTCGTTCTGATCTATCTCCAAGGAATAAAAAGACTTTTACAACCAGATGGGGCTCTTAACATAGATATTGGCCAATGCTGTTGGTTACTGCCCTTGCCAGTGGTCTACTGCGACATGGAAAGACCTGGTACAAAAAGGTAAAACAAAATCCAGATTGCTTGAGAAGAGAGACTGATTGGGTACTCTTATGGCCCCAGACAAGCTCACTGGCATTGGAGATTCTGCATCTTTTCCACTTACACCAGAGGGACCTGGTTGTAACTGAGGCTTCTTTCCTGCTTAGAACTCTGAGCTCATTGTGATTTCATTATCAGTAATTTCAAAATGCATTCCAATTTTAAGACACCTGTGTATGAGCCTGGGAAAGTACTTGGTAGACAGTACTCAGGAGGTACTAAAGGGAGGAAAGTGGGTATGATGTTATCTGTTTCAAGGAAAACATATTAAAGGTACACTTCTTGCTTAAAGCATCCATTCCGTTAGTCTAATTCTCCCTTTGGTTCTTAGCACCACTCAGACATCAGTAGTAGATCAGAAGAACTTGTTTAAATTACTGCTCAGCTGAAACATGACCAAACCGGTCCTCGCTGAAAGCACAAGAAACTATGCCAGATATTTACCTTTCTGCCAAATAGCTGATTCTAAAAACTTTACACAAGATTACAAAGACATTTCATAAAGTTAAATGACAAAGCCATATGAAGTTGAGCAATACACATGTGAGGATATTAGTTGCTTTGGAGAAAATGCCTGAAGCCAAGAATAGAGTGAAACTATTATGAGTAATGTCTTACCGGTATTGAACTGAAGAGCAGTGGTGCCTCTCATGACGTGTGGTAGTTGTCGGGAACACATAGTGTGTTTCTTGGTGGTAACACTACTCAACTGGTGTTCAACTGTGGAGGGTTATGATTGATTGATTTGGTCAGTCAATAAGTTGTGTACATGCTACATGAAGTGGGATTGAGAGTAGGAATGGGAAACGGGAGCGTATTACCTACCATCAGGTAATTCTAGTCATTAGCAGATCCAGGCATTTTCTTCTGAGGACATCTGATCTGAGGCAGCCTCATATACTGAGCCTAGGAAGAGACTACAAGTTACTGGCATTTAATGCAAGAAAACAAACATGAGAGATTTCATATATCTATATGGGATATTTTTATGTATATACATATGCATATATGTGTGTATATATAGTGCATATATGTCTATGTGTATATATACATATTTGTATATCTGGAAATAAAGGTGAAGTAGCATTGTCTTTCATAATAATCATGCTAATTTGGTTCTAGACAACTTCTTTTCTTATTTGGTTCTGAGATAATTTATTTAATTTTCTTCAAAAAATATTGCCATGATTTAAAAATTACTTTCTAATATTTTCTTGCCCAGAGACTAAATTCAATATCAAATTAACCAATGTGAAGTTTATTTTATGTTGAGCAAAATTAAAATTATGTTAAAATACTCTATATTAAAGCATTATTTCAGTGATATCTCAAATAATAAAGTATAGTTTTATTTAAGTTGAGATCAATTCTCATTTTATTATTAATTACAGAGACATAAAGGAGTTTTAAAACTCAACAGGCAAATTAGATGGAATTCACTGCCTTCTCAAAACAAAAATGAATTATATAAACACAGATTACATAGTGTGGGAGAATATAGAAAGGGTAATTCTGAATACCCTCAGCTCTCCAGGTCTGTGTCTTTTCTATCATCAGCTGCACACACAAACACCTTATAAATCATGCTAGGAGAACAGACTAAATGCCAGGTAGAGTTTAAAATTATGTGTCTTACTCTAGTCTGATTCCATATGTTCTCAGGCATATACAAGGATTCATATAGGCATTCATCCTGCATATATGTAGGCATGTGATGGATGAGAAAGTTCACTGTTCTACTACCAATCTAAAACTAATGAACACTTTACAAAGGTCTTGAAGAAAATAATTTATATCTAAGTGTGTGTACATATGTGTGTGTGTGAGATTTGTACATATATGTGCAAGCATTTGTAGGATAATCTAATGGATGGAAAAGTTATACCTTGGACCTCAGTGGAAAATTGGGTATTTTACTAATCACCTAAATTCATAATCATATACCTACATTCATATAGCACATGTTTGAAAATATAAAGGAGAAGGATGTTCCAATGAATTTCAGCAGCCCCACCATCTGTCAGTCACCAGTGAAAATCAGAATGTTTTCATCCATCATTATAGGTCAGAACTCCATGATTAAAACCTCAGGGCTTCCCAGGGGTATAAACTCTTGGTCCTCCACCTGCACAGTTCCCCGTGGACTCATCAACCTTGACTCTAAACAATTCTGCAAAAGCAACTTAATTTTAATTGAGAAGCAGAATTTAACAATGAATGAAGACGGAAGCTGGTTACGTTATTCACCAGATAAAGTTAACACAGGACTTTTTTTGAAAAATAAATAATTCTGGGAAAAATGCTTGCCTTGTTTTATATATATATATATATATATATATATATATATATATATATATATATATAAACTATTATTAGCCAGGCAGTGGTGGCTCACTCCTTTAATCCCAGCACTTTGGAGGCAGAGGCAGGCAGATTTCTGAGTTTAAGGCCAGCTTGGTCCACAGAGTGAGTTCCAGGACAGCCAGGGCTACACAGAGAAAGCCTGTCTCAAAACAACAAACAAAACAAAACAAAAAAACCTATTATTAACTGACTGGAAAATGTTTCTTAAAATTAGGAAGAACTAAAATTATATTCTTGGAAGATTAGTTGCCCTCAGTGGAACAATGCCTGCATTCCAGCGGCCTGCAAAGCCTGATTTGACTTTCCAATGCTTTGGAGTCAATAAAATCCCTAATGATTTGGGGCCAATCACATTCCCAGTTGTTTAAATCCAGGTTTGTTTTAGAGAAAATCTAATTTGTGTGGTCTGATTCACTTCCATTTACCTTATCAAATAATATTTCAAAAAATTAATCTGTGTAGAGAAAAAACACCATTATAAAAAAATGCTGAAATCTCTGCTTTTTCAAAAAGGGACTGTCATTTCAAGGTTAAGCAAGTCAGTCTCTGCCCCAAAGTTTTCACTAAGAACTGAGACCTTGGACTCTCTAACAGTCTATCTTTCCAATCACAGCCAGAGCTGGGAGGAACTTGTGTGCTCTGCACTCCCAATTCCATGGAGAGGCCACCATTATTACAAACAGTGCCCAGCAGTTGTCCTGATACAAGACAGCCCTCCCTGGTTAAGGGACTGACAGAACAAGGGTTTGCAAAAAGCAGCTTGGAATTTCTGTCTCTTTCCAGGGAATAAAGCTAGCTTCATAGGGGAGAGTGTAGTTTCCCTGATAATTTGCATAAGAAACGAGGGGTGGAGCTACAATTTTCTCTCTCAAAACCAAAGAAATCTCAGTCAATATTTTTATTCAAGTCTCTGATGGGGACTTATTTTGTTCTTCTCAAGCTGGAATGTGGTGCTATCAACTATGCTAACCTTATCTATACCATGAACTAGAAAACATAAATTTCAGTGTCCTTGAAAGAAAATGTAGAACAGCATTTGGTGGGATATTAAACTTGACGGTCATTGAGGTGTTCCAGATTGTTCACTGTGGAAATCATAGAAAATCTTACATCACTTGATGGTGGCCTGATAGAACAAATGTGGACTAAGGAAAATAAAGTTGAAGAAAGGATCTGAAGCTTTTCATTCATTCTAAACCCTGTCTAAATGAAATATTTTATGATTTACCTTTTCTTCATGCACACAAGGTAAGGTAATGTTAGTATGCTTATATCATATTTCCTAGTTAAGAGGTATTCTAGAAAAATAGTATAATAGATAAAGTAAGACAACAAAACAGGTTTGAACTCTATTTAGTGAACACTATTTGTAATGTGGCAACTTACTTAAGTTCTTTATGCCTCTCTTTCCAAAAGCATAAAAATAAATGTCTCAGCACTGTTGTGGGAGCTAAATGAGTATAGTTTACAGACATACAGACACACAATCCTTCATGTGATTCAAATATATGTATGAATCAAATATACATATATTACTTAAGACATCATGTGAATGAATCAGTTCATAATTTTTAATTAAAAATGTCAGATATCTGCTCACACAATATATGTATAAAATACATATATAACACTTAAAATACCATATATGTGTATATAGTGTATCATTTCATAATATTTAACAAAACTGTATCAGACTCACACCATTTCTAGCTGCTGTCTTTACTTCATACATGAGGTTAAGAATGTGAGCTCTCATCCTCCCAGTGCTGCATCATGATTGGCACTTCATGGCAGGAGCAGTGAAGGGACTCATCCCTTTAGAACCATAAGGCAGAATAAACTCACCCTTCAGTATATAGTCTTGACCATGATGTTTTATCATAGCAATAGAAAAGTAACTATTAACAAATAATAATAAATAGTACACCTCCCAATGCCATGGAAGTATGGGACACCTTCTTTAAACTCAGGAAAAAGCATTACTTCCTTGATTCGTCTTGATAGTTCAGATTTTATGATTTAAAACAAAATATTACAATAACTGGGTAAAACCAAACTAGCTTTATAGTGCTACTGATTTGCCAGCCTCGTCCTGAAGTTTCCTTATCACTTTCGGCTCTGTATTCTAGACCTTTGTTTTATCTCGTTCATTCCTTGGCTCAGCTAAACACCCTCCCTGTCTTCTTGCTACCATCCAAACATCCCTGTGCCATCTCTCCACCCTGTACTGTGAGACCTCTCTGCTTAGGACACTGTCATTATTGTGTTAGTTGTTGCTAGCTTTACTTCAACGTCATTTGCCTGGTTCTGATCGCCAGCTTCTTCTTCTTCTTCCTATAAAATACTCCAGTTTTTAGCCATCTCACAGAGCAGAGTAATGAGGGTGGGACACCCCCCTGACCATTCTGAAGATTCTCTTCCTGTTCCATATTTCTTCACTAGGAGAAATAGCTCTTGTATTATGTTTCCATGATAAATACTGTAGGGATTTAAATGAGAATGGGCCTTATTGGCTCATCTATTTGGTGTTTGTTACCAAGTTGGTGGAACTGTTACCGAAGGATTAGGAGATGTGGCTTTCTGGTAAGAGGTGTGTCACTAGAGATGGGTTTTGAGGTTTCAGAAGCCTGTGCAAAACTCAGTTTCTCTTTTCTGCCTACCAATCAAAGCCCCATGCTACTGCTCAAGAAGCCTACCTGTCTGCTTCCCACCATGATATTCATGGACTAGCCCTCTAAACCTGTAAGCAAGCCTCGCTCAAGGCTTCTGTTTACAAGAATTCCCTTGGTTTTCGTGTCTCTTTACAGAAATAGAATAGTAACTAAAACAAATACCAGGTACTACTCCCTTCATAAATCGCAGTTGGCTATCTGACTACATTAAATTCTTCTACCTAGGAATTAATAGATTACTATAATTTATTAGTATTATAATTCAGCTTATTGACATAGAGAATAAAGATTGAAATCCCTTTTTTATTTTTTGTGTACAGATATTTTGCCTGCGTCTGTGTTTAAGTACCACATGCATGATGTCCATGGAGGCCAGGAATTGGCATCAGTTCCCCTTGAAATGAAGTTGTAGATCTCCTGTGTGCGGTCATGTCAATGCTGCACATCAAACCCAGATCCTCGCAGTGGGGAGTGGAGGGATCCCTAAATGAAAGTGTAAGAAGTAAATGCATTCTTTAGAGAATGTGTGTCTTTGCCATAATCACAGCCATGTCAAGGAGCCCAATTCCTCACACCCATGGGAGAAGCAAAGTCTTCTCTGCCTGAGGCTCAAAGGGCTGGCAAAGCCTTCCTCTGGTTCCAGTACCAGTGTTTATGAAAACTGTCAACCACAGCTTCTTCCTCGTTGACTGCAGCCCTGTACAGACCTTCCTTCCTAGATTAGCTAAACCTTACTCCTCATTCACCTGAATACCATAAATCCATCTCCCTTCTCAGCTATACTCAATAAAGCTGCCTCCTCAATTCACCTGTATAGAACACATATGCTGAGTTTTTAGGTTGCAGTTGGAAATCTATCAGAAAGAACACATCCCACACAATCCATCCTGTCTACACATCCATGGATCTGTCCCTTCTTCATTCTGCACCAATCAAGTTAGGCCCTGAAACTGGACAGAGCAGGACTCTGGAAGAGAAGTAATTGCTTAAGCATCTCCGTAGCCTAACAAAATACTTTTTAAAACTCAAAATACACTAATTTATATTTTATTTGTTAGCTTTGGGGTTCAAACATAATATTTAAATTATTGCTAATCAAAGACTGTCTAGACCTGACCATCTCTTATTCCTCTTCACCCATATACTTTGGTTGTGTGTGTGTGTGTGTGTGCTCATATTCACACACACACACACACACATACATATGTGTATATATATATACATGAACTCAGGTCTGTTTCCTACTTCTAGAACTATTTACCCTCAGTACTACTTATTCCAAGTCAGATCTATTGGCCTAATCTATTCCCATCTAGACTTATCTCTAACTAATGTCATCTCTCCTTTCTAATTTCTAGAGACTATTCTATATTAATATAAAGTATATATTGTTCTATTAGTGGTTCAAGAACACTTCCAACTTATTAAGAGTATAGATAAGTGAGATTTAGAGGCCATATATCAACATTTTTCTTAATATTAAGTCAGACTCTGGCTTTATTATAGAGTGTTTCTGATGCTGATTAACACCTTTAGGAAAGAAAACAATTGTTTTGCATATTTTAATGACTGGCCTATAGACATTAATACTGCTTGTGAGCTTTATTAAGAGGATATGATATTAAAGGGATATGATAAATGTTGCTAATTATTATACCATTTTATGTCTAATTCAGTACTAATGTAACAAGGCAGAGGGGACGAGGGGAGGATCAGACAAAGAAGAAGAGCCAACCGAATACAAGGTAGGAACCCACCCCATGGGCCACTTTGAGCCTCACTTCTTGATTACCTGGAAACACTAGAAAGATGAACATCAGCTCTAAACTCCGAGAGCCTAGTAAATCTGGAGTGATAAGATGGCTGTTTTTACAAAAGCACATAGGTTCAAGTAAAAATTATACTTGAAAGATGTGGGTATCAGCAAATGAGAAGCCAAGAACAGAATTTTGAATAGAAATGAGTCCATTAACAGAGAGTTTGGGGGATAGAGGGTTCTTGTAACCAAACCATGTCAAAGCATAGCAAAACTCAACCTCTTACTGTCCTTTTGAGCAAAAGGAGATGATCAATTAGTAGAAATACAGAGATGTTAACTGGTGTCATAGTTCATCTTCATTGTCAATTTGGTGGGATTTGGAATCACATAGAAAATAAACTTTGGGACGTCAGTAAGGATGTCTTCATAATGCTTTAACTGGGAAACGAAGAGGCATCCTGAATGCACACTGACCCATGGACTGAGGTTCCCAGACTGAAAAAGGAGAAAGTGAGATCACAGAGAACGGTCAACTCTTGCTGCCTCTCTACTGCTGACACAATGCAGTCAGCTGTTTCTTCCCCAGCATGATGAATGTGGATCGAACTGTGATCCCCAAATAGACCCTTCCTCCCTTAATCACTTTATCACACAATGCAACAGCAGTGCGCTGGGAGTCTATAAGGTAAGGGAATTCCAATAACCACAGATACCTAGTTGCTGAAAGAATGGAAGCTAAAGAGGTAACTTTCATCACCATGATTGTATCTATGATGTAGAAACTCAATTATGGAAAACACTGTACCTGGGTCAGAATGTTGAGGAAGAAATTCAATGTCCTCCCTGCAGCGATTGTATGATAGTGCCCAGCTCCCGCAATATAACTTCAAATGGAATACTTAGTCCCCAGCTGGTGGTGCTATTTGAGTGGGTTTAAGAAGTGCGGCCTTGACCAAGGATTTATATCACTGGGGGGGGGGGGTGGCATTTGAGTTTTCAAGCCCTGTTGCCATTCCCATCTAACTTTGTTCCATGCTTGTGGTTCAAGATGTGAGCCCTCAGCCTCTGCTCTTAGCATCCAGTTCCTGCACAATACCATCAAGGACTCTAACCCTCTGGAATGACAAGTCCAAATAAATTCTTTCCTGCATAAGCTGCCTTGGGCACGGTGTCTTGTCACAACAGTAGAAAAGCCACCAATATTCTCCCCAAATGGAAACAACAGTTATGCTATAGGCTTGATAATAACTCATACAGAAGCTGAGGCATAGCAGAATCAATCACCATGACAGGAGTGAATACATAGGATACCAGTAGAGGAAGTATCCATCTGCCAGTTATAAATGGATGAATAGGTCTTGGTGTCTTGCTTCTGCATGGTTCCATCAATGCTTTGGTGTGTCTTTTGCCTTGCTGTCAAATATTTGAAATTTCAAATAGAATGGCACTGTCCATTAGAAATGCTAAGCATAGTTCCCCTTAAAATTAGCAACTAGAAGCAGGAAGTCTGTATCCAAAAATCATGCTTACAGTTCATTCCTCAGCACAGTAGAACTGTCAACTCTCAGCTTAGCTACGATAGAAGTAAAATCCTTTGGTGATGTGAGGGTCATTGAAGTACAGCCTTATTACAATGAAATCTAATGTCTAAAAATTGTTCTTATTTTGGGCTTGTACCACAGTAAGAGCCAAGATTTTAAACTCTACTAAATACAAAACAAACAAACAAACAAAAAGACTTTACATATTTATGTTCGTTTAAGAAAATACTAGTAGTGATGTATTATTTTGAAATATACAGTTAATATGTTTGGAGTTATTTAAAATTCATTTTGAGAAAAACATATGCATTTTCAGTATTGCTGTAGACAAGCATATACATAAGACTGTTAAATTGATTGTTGTTTTATATCGAACAACTTTTATAATACTCTTTTTTATTGTTATACTATTTTATAAATTTTAAGGAATATAACAAAAAAAGATATTGTAGGTATTGAAGGGGGTATCTGGGAGGAGTTGGTGTACTAAAGAGAAACAAGAATGTGATTTAATTCTATTTACTTAAAATATGTTTTTAAATGTTAACAAATTCAGATTGAAATCATGTAACTTTTCTCATCATAATGCAATAAAAGTTTTAAAAAAAATAAAAAAAATTAGCAACTAGAAGTCTTTCTCATAATCAGTGCTTAGAACTTAGATTTCTGTCAATCTTAGATTGACAGAGTCATCCTATTTTATTCTAATTGTAGAAGCTATTTTACAATATGTACATTTTTTCTCTGTTAAAGAAATTAGATCTGAGTCAAGATCATGAGTTCATATCTATTTCTCCACAGTGTTAAGTAATGTCCATCAATGTTGTGTTTGAGAAAACATGTACTAAAGACAGTACCATTTCAAAATTCTGTATGCAATTATTCTTAGACAGCACTTCTTTTTCATTGTGTAGGTGTATTTTATAGGTAACTGTCTTCCTAAACTTCAGATAACACTTGAGAAATGCAAAAACTGAAGACTTTTTTGAACCTGTGTCTTCATACTTATTACTAAATGAATACCTTACTTTTTCATTCATTCATTCATTTTAATTATGATTTATGTTGCTGAGAAAATAAGTAGTGGAGGGGCTTTGAGCTTAAAAAATGTCACTCACCCATGGAAAATTTAAATATCTATTCTTAAAGCCAATATATTTAGCACTTTAACAGAAGGAAATAAGAACCAAAGGGCTGAAACAATGTGATAAAATGTAAAAAAAAAAAAAAAAAAAAAAAAAAAAGAAAGAAAGAAAAAAGAAGAAAAGAAAAGAAAAGAAAAAAATAATTATAGGAAAATTTCGAGTTCTAATTGGACTAGCTAAGGGAAAGTTCGCCACATGTATACACGTACATGCACACACATATACTCTTGTGTTCACAGGAACGTGTTCTCCTGGAAAGGAGTAGGAAGTGCGGACAGCCGCTGGTGTGGCTCTCACCCGCTTCCGCAGTTCTGTATATACACTCATTCTCCTGCCTTCAGACGCTCAGCTTAAGAACAGGAAACTGCTTGTAGCAGCACTCGGGCTGATATTAATTGTCATGCCCAGGGAAAGAAGCAATTTATCAGATAACTGGGTCCCAAGCCATACAGGGCCCGAGAGATTAAAATGATCACCTTGAATTGCACTCAGAAGCTAAAAGGCAATCAGCACAGACGCCAGGGCACAGGTGGACCGTGCTCCGTGTAGCCAATCTAGTTAAGCAAGCGGACCACACCATTTTCAGGGTCTAAAGCTTCCGAGTGGTCTCTGAAGTGTTGTTCCACACAAAGCTTGGAGGCTGAATTGAATACAAATTTTTCACGCATTTGAGGATTTCTCCTAGCAGAAATGACTTTTAAAGAGAAAACAAATGAAAAATCGTATGAAATAGACTCCAGAGAATTTGTTAAAAACCGAAGGGCACCAGTAAGATGAAACAGGCTGCTAAGTTATGCGTGAGGGAGTTTACAAACCTTGTGTTCCATGCGGCAGTTAAGTTTAGGCGTGAGGGAGTTTAAAAATCTTGTGTTCCACGCGGCAGTTAGGTTGTGAGAATCACACTCCTTTCTCAGACTAGAAAGTCGCTGCAGGCATTTCGTACTCCCGCCCTGAGATTGTACTCACTTTTTAAACCTAGGCTATAGTATTTACTATCACAATTGAAGTCTTAGCTAAACAAACTCATTTTTTAATGGAAGCTCCTGGAAAGGTTTCCACAAGGGCATAGGGTCCTTCTAATATCCAGGGGTCAGTGTAAGAATCATGCTGGACAAACATATAATAGAATGGTTCATGGTTGAAGTATCAGGTTCGACATTTTGAGACTCCTTTGGACATTTGGTTTGAACACCCTTGTGGGTTAGTACAGTCTTTCTGCAGTACATAAACCCAGTTTGTGCAATGAACTGATTTTCCCTTTAGGATGTACAGTTCTCTCTCTCTCTC
>NW_022196898.1:75907660-75937042 GCF_008632895.1 Mastomys coucha | reverse complement strand
CTCTCTCTCTCTCTCTCTCTCTCTCTCTCCTCTAACTCTGCTTTAACAGTACGGTGAAATCCCTATGTACCTTTATCTTTCATTAATATCAGAAGCTCTAGGAAATACTTATATAGAAACTCATATAGAAGAAGGTGTACTGCAAGGCAAATTTCTAACTTAATAAAAAAGTAAAAATGGCTACTTTAACTTTGAATATAGAAAACTCTCAAGCCAACCTCAAGATTCCATCCCCAGTACTACTTAATATTAAAAGGCATATGTCATTTCTATGATCATTTCTGGTCACCCCTTAAAAGGATGAAATAGTGCTCTAACATATAATTTACCAGGAGTAGAAATTTCTTATAACCCCCAAATGACAGAAAGAGTAATCAACAATTATAAAGTTCAGGAAGAAGACAGGAAGGGATGCCACTAAAGGGACCATGCTGGGATGCTGCTAATAGGACCATGCTGGTCACAGCACTCTCTGCGAAGAAAAATACTTGAAGTTACTAATCATACTTCCAAAAGACAGTCATTGTGAATATGAGATTTGGAGCATTGATGTTTATTAAATTTCTACCCCATGTGACAATTTTCAAGCTACTCTGAAGTCACTAAGACTCATTGTTTTCCAGGGGGAGGCCCTTTCTCAGAGGAGAAGGAGAGGATGAGGGGATTAGGGATGGTTGGGGACCAGTGGGGGCATGATCAGGATATAAAGTGAATAAATAAATTAATGAAAAATTTATTGTTTTGAGCCATTATCTCAATAGTATGTGTTTATCTTGTTCTACATTAGAATCAAATTTTGCAACTTGATGAGTTTAACTTAAAACTGAAACAGTGCAAGGAGAATTTAGATTGAAAATCAGTACTGTAATACATCTTCTTTTTTTTATCAGGCTGGACTTTGACACATAACCAGCTTCACAGCTGTGTGTTCATTCCTTAACTTGTATTGATACTGGAGATCTGTCTATTTGTCTAAGAAGACTTGAACTATTTTACAATGCTTTCTTGACAAATGCTTGAACTTTCCAAGGAGAGAAAAACACAGCTTCACATAGGTCTCATCTTATTGACCAAGAGCTACAAAACAGAAATAAAAATATTGAGAGCTTTGCATGCTTGCCTTCAGTAAGTATATAAAAGAATTTATAGATGCTGGAAAACCAACCGGTAAGATTGGTGGTAGCATAGAATATGTAGACTCACCGGCTTTTTCTTTATCTCTCACATATTATTGTGTGGATTAAACACTAAATCCAGAAACTTTCCAGGCTTGGATACCCCCATTCTCAATTTAGGGGTCCACAGTAAGACTGTGGTGGAAGTGCCAGGCCCTACTGTTACATGACTTCTTGGTCAATCATGTGTTTTTTATTTCTTTGCCAAGGTTCAAGAAGAAAAATTGTAGCCACCAAACTCCTTCATATTTTATGCCAAGAGTCTGGCACCTTTATTAACACTGTATCTCCCCATGCTGCTCAGGTCTACTAAAGTTCACAGCACAGTGTGCAGAAGAAAAGGAGTCAGAGAATGGGAGGAAGGCTGTCAGATGCTGTCTTCTGGACAGGACACATTAAGTACATTCATGAACTCACAGTATCTGTGGGTTCCTGCGCAAACCCTGAACAACATGGAGCAGCCAACGTTCCATCATGGATAGAGATGCTCTTCAGGTCCTGTCCCTTATTGAGGATCTACTGGCAGTTGGCGGCTGCTGGGGAGGGAGAAGCATTCCTTCTTGAGGGTGTAACCACTGGTAGGTGCTACGCCCATTCGTCTACTCCAGTCACATCCAAAATATCGGGGATAAAATCCTGATAAAGGATAAGAGGCAATAAGATTCCAAAAGGAGATCTGTGCCTCCTGGATTTCAGACAGTTGCTGGTATCCCCTAACTCAGACGTGTTCCAGATCAGTCTTTCCAATCGTCAACACGGCCTCATATTTAGGCATAAAGGTACCCCAAGAAATGATTTCTAAATGGTTAAGATTGGGCATTGTCTCCTGTCCGACACAATGTTTCTAACCTATCCTGGTTTATTACCAAGCTTCCCATAACTTGTAATTTCTCTCTGGGAAACTGCCTTGCTAGAGCTAACAAGGTTCAGGCACATTCCTTAGGACAATAATAGTTTACAATAGCTAGAAATGTTTTACACACTAGAGAGTAATGAAGGGCTTCCCTCACTTAAAGACATTAGCTAGGAGTGTCAGGTCAGACCCTCCTAGTCATTGCCTCCAGCAGAATCAGAGAATTAGCCTAGGAATACCAAAATGCCTCAACAGGGAGGGCTCCACTCCTCTTCACACCTGATGACCAAATCCCACTAACCTTGATGCTACTTAAGCCTACTTTTCACTTTGTATACGAGGACTGGGACTCACAGAAGGACTTACTGGGACTCGCGCTGCACTTGCACTGGCACTCAGACTAAGACTAGAACTTAGATGGGCTAGGACTCAGATTCATGCAATCCGCACTTGGGCCCGGGGGATGCAGCACCAGTTCAGAAGAGATAGTATGTTTCAGATAGCCTCAGATGTACCTCAACTATTGAGCTGCCAGATTTACCATCTCTCTTTTGCAATGACTGTAAAAGTCTGATGCCATTTCTAAGAAATACATTTAGATCCTGTACTTCATGTGTCGTCTCTGCCATCATTTCTTTGCCTACGCCTTGTTGACCTGACTAGGAACCCGTTTCTCCCGCGGGTTGAGGGAGGCCCAGATCGGCCGGCCCATGGCAGGTAGGGTTCTCATGCTCCAATGGATGCTACACAGACATGTACATGCAGAAACCACTCAGAGGATGTAATGGGTTGTCAACAAAGATGAAGGTGAGAGGGGGATGTTAATAGTATATGGGGAGATTTGAACGGAGTACTGAGGGAGGGTATCTCATTGTATATAAATGGAACAACTTCAACAATAAAGAAAATGATTTTAAAAATTATACTCAAATATGTAAATCATTTAAGTGTC
Source organism: Mastomys coucha (assembly GCF_008632895.1). Lineage (NCBI taxonomy): Eukaryota > Metazoa > Chordata > Mammalia > Rodentia > Muridae > Mastomys > Mastomys coucha. The sequence goes on along the minus strand of NW_022196898.1, from coordinate 75,934,062 downwards.
TCCAGGGCTGTGGAATGTGATTTTGAGATAGAGGCTGGCTTAGCTACCAGTGGCCTGGAGTTCCATACCCAGTGCTGGAATAATGATTAATAATAAGATCAATAGCCTGCTTTTAGAAACATGTATCCCTGTTTGTACAGGGTACAAAAAGTGAACATTCACTTTTTCTAACTCTGGAAAGATGGGAATCATGAGAATTCGTATCTCTTTCTCTTTATCAAATATAGATGCTGGTCTTTTTCTTCTTTCAAATAATTTGCAGTCGGACAATTGAAAACTTACCTGGAAAATTTTTATTGTTCTAGCATCTATAATCAAGTGGTAGATCCAAAGAAATCAATTTTTTTAATTAAACAAATTTAGCTATACTGTTTCTCCACTGACACTAGTTTGAAAAGATCTTTCTTTTCTTTTTTCTCTACTAAGTTGCATTTTGTTTGTCCTTTAATGCTCATTAACAGATGGTTTTAGGACTTTAAAAAAAGTTTTTTAACATCCCTATCTGTCAGGAAAAAATTGCAAATCAAAATCTCAATGAGATTCCATCTCTCAATAAGAATGACTATAGTCAAAAAGTCAAAGGAGTAACAATCCTGAAAAAATGAGGAGAGGTGGGGTTTCTATAACATGGTTATGGGACTATACATGGGAATGACCATCATAGAAAGCCCTGAAAAGTTTTTTCAAAAATCTAAAACCAGAATGATTGTTTAGCATACCTATGCTGCTCCTAGGTATCTTCCCAAGGCTGTGCAATCAACATGTCAAAACAGAGTACCGTGTCCTCAGATGTACTGTTTACAATAGTGAGATATGGACTCAGCCAGATGCCCATTCAAGGTATGACTTGGTGTACATACGAACATGCAACACAACAGTATCCAGTTGTCTGTCATCTGTAGCCAAATACATGGAACTGGAAGACACTATGTTAAGTGACTAAGTCAGACACAGAAAGCCAAGAACCACATGTTCTCTCATATATAGAAGTTCAAATGGTAGATGAGAACATAGAATTTACAGCTAAGAGAGGATGGTAGGCAAGGAGAAAGAAGATTGGAGGCAGTCAGAAAATGGGTATCAGCACAGAGTTAGATCCAATTAATATACCCCAGTGTCTCACAGCAGGATGGAGTGACAGAGGTTCACAGAAACCTGTCACACTGGTTATAAGCAGCTGGGAGAGAGTGACTGGAAGAGAGATGTCAGCCATAAAGATAAGGAGGTGGGGAGCTAATTACTCTGGCCTGATGTAACATGTGCGATATGAGCCCTAATATATCACACAGCACACCCTATATACATATGATTAAAAATAATAATTTAAACAAAGAAAGACATGGACTGTTTTTCAAAGGCTAACATCAGCATCTGTGGGTCCTGGATCAGCTGGCCCCCAAGCTGAAAGCAAAATCCTCTTCCAGAGAAATACCTTTTCTTGGGTATTTGTGGTAGTGATGTGGGCCAAAAACAGATTAACAGTTTCAGAGAGGAAATATTTCAGATACTCATAACTTTTTTCAGTCTTCCAAAATATCACATTCTTTTCATAGGAGCATGGTGAAACAGATAGAAGACATGAATGTTTATTGAATGTAACACAAATATTAGGAGATGGTTTGTATGAGAAACACATCCTTATGGTAATAGGAAGGTGAGGGACTAAGGGGTGAATCAGCAGCTGAGGGGGTTGCAACTATGACTAAAGGCCTGTACTCAAGCTCTAGAACAGTGTACAACAGTGTTTCTCAACCTGTGGCTTGTGACTTCTTTGGGGATTGAAGGACTTCTCACAGGGGTTACAAAGCAGATATCCTGCATATCACATATTTATATTACAATTTATATCAGTACTAAACTTACACTTATGAATGGAATGACTTCATGATTGGGGGTTTACCACTACATGAGGCAATATATTGAAGAGTCTCAGCCTTAGGAAGGCTGAGAGATGCTGCTCTACCAGGAGATAACTGATTCCTCCAAGTTGTCCTCTGACCTCCACACAGATGCCATTGTACCTGTGCCTTCATGCACACACACACACAAACACGCGTGTGTTTGTGTGTGTGTGTAAGAGAGAGAGAGAGAGAGAGAGAGAGAGAGGAGGGTGTAAACATTAAAAATTTTAAATATAAATAGACTCAGGCAGTAGGGGGGAAGAAAAGGAATATTTAGCAGGAGAGGCAGGGCCACCTCTTTGTAAATGCCCCCACCCCCGCACAACTCAAAGCATCTCCTGCAGGAGGACCTAACTGAAGACTGCCTGAGAGACCAAAGATTGCTGACACAGACTATGCCAGCCAATGGGGAACTGCGGTTTAGAAGAGATGCTTAATTGGGACCAATGGGGCGCAGGTGGAGGGTATTAAAGGAGCTGGCAGCAGTGTTCAGATGAGCTTGCTGCAGAGTGCTTTTCGCCTGCTCCCAGAGTCTACTTCATTGACTCCATGCCACCTCACCTCCAACCCACAAGGGCAGGAAGGGTCAAGAGGAGAGTAGTCCAGGACACTGGCAACACGAAGAGAAGGTCCAGCCTGGAACAAAGTGAGACAAAAAGCAGAGCTGTGAGATATGTAGGTGAAGGTGTTTGCTACTGTTCATCAACTGAGCATCATTTCTCGTGAACTCCCAGGAGGTTGAAAAATCAGCAATTCCCTCTAGTAAAATACTATCCTGGACAATGCATTATTTTTAAGATAAAAAGAACCACTAAGTTAAAGAGAAAAATATCAGAGATCCTTCTCAACATTAAGAAAGAGGTTATGTTTCAAAGAGAAGCAAGCCTTGTGATAGCAACCTAAGTTAGAAACATGTTTTCTTTACTTTTTATGTACCTTTATTAGAATATAAAGAAAACTAAAATAATATGTTAGAGATGACCAGACACTTTCCTCAAACCAAAAAAAAAAGCATCTAGAGAGGAAGGCAGCACGTCTGTAAACCAAACAGATGTTTGTGATTAATTCCTAGCTAACATCACCCAGCTGGCTAAGGATGATTTTTATGGAGGGAGAACATTATAGAATGCCATGAGTTGATATAAATCACGAGCAACTGCTGTCATGATCCGGGGGCAGAAGACCTGCGCATCCCCTCTCAGACACAGTCTTCAAATCACACCACATAACAGGGAGCGCAGCCCTTTCTCCACAGCACAGTATCTGTTTCCAGTTTCCTCCTACATTTTGATGGGTGTCGTTAAGTGTCGGTCTGCATCCTGTTTGCTAACGCTGTGACGTACTGGACACACTCTCGCCCAGGTGACATTCATTTACTACATTTCATATGAGTAACACTGGACTGTGAAAACACGATCTGGCAGACTTATTTTCTTTGGAAATGGTTGATAACTATGGAGATATTTGCATCGAAGTTTAAATGTCAAATTTAACTATAAAGTCACTTTAACTGAATAATTTAAACAAAGATTTACCCTTTTAATCTCATTTAAATGATGAATGTGGATATTTGTGTGAATTCTGTGGGTGCAATAGGAAAGAATCAAGTCGACTTTCCTCATATTTTATCGCAAACATTTTTATCAAGGCTATTTTATTGTACTATTTCATTGCAAAAATTATACACAACTAAAGAAATCTGAGTAAAGCATGGATTTTAGTGTACTAGCTGTGAACTGTAACAGATTTACCACCATAATGCAATGAGCAACTGTATGGGAAATATGCTGAAATAGTTTCTTATTATTTCAACTTTTATGTAGATCAAAAGCAACTCTTAAGATTATGTACCCCCAAGTTACTGAACCATTCTCAACACCATGTGTTTAATTTTTCTAAAACACCCCATGGACACTAAACTCTGTTCACAGATTTGATTACTTTTGATTACTTACTCCTGGAGAATTTCTTAACATATCCTAATGATGTCGAAACATGAATTCTTAAGAGACGATTTAACAGCACTGAGCCTTCCTCTTAAACAACTCTGTAAAAGAATTGCCTTCAAACTGTTCTCCCCAGTTCATGAAGAAAGTGTTCATCAGATGTATCACAAAGTTAAAATAATATTGCATTGAGTAATCTGTCAACTAGCCTTCCCCATTTGTTCTCATTGACTCAGTCCACCCCAGCCATCTACTCACCACTCAGAATATATTTGTGCATTTCAACCGAGTTCCAGATTCTTAAAAATTTCTCATACATTCTTCACCATATCTAGACAGCATTTTCTATCTAGCAAATATTTATATTAAAGTTAGATTCAAAATTTATAAATATACTTGGGAACAGTACACATCTGGATCATCAAAATCTCTCTCAAGTCATAGAGTAGTACCTCTGTCCTTGGACGTCTCTCCCCCAGCTCTCTGGGGCATAGCCTCACCTCTATTGCCCCCTCTCTGAGGGAACTACTGTCCTGATTTTTCTACCATACTTTCTTCTGTTTGTTCTGGATTTTGAATTTTTGTGCAACATTTAGTTCCTTTGAATACTGTTTTAGAGTTTTATCTATTTTTATGTGCTATTGGGAGATTGATCTCTCATAGATCAAAAACATTCATTGCCTAGTCATACCACAGTGTGTTCTTCTGTTCCGCTTGGAGCTACTATTAATATTTTTGCAACATTTAAAAATATTTATAGTTTTGCTTTAAAACTCTTTTCTGGAGTGGAATTTCAGGTTTATAAATAGATATACACTTAATTTTCTAGTTGACAACCAGGGTTTTGTGCAGTGTGGTGGTATCAGTTTGTTGTGTGCAGTGTGGTGGTATCAGTTTGCATGTGCACTGAGATTGTGTAACACCTACCCCATAGACTCCATGAGTGTCATTATCAGATTTTAAGCTTTGAAGCTTCCTTTGGACATGGATGGAGGATCTGCTGTAGGTTTTCCTGATTGCTAATTGGGTTGATTACATTTTCATATCTTTCCTGGCCATTGTATCATGAATATCTGTATACATTTTTATCCATGGTTAATTGGGTTATTTGGCAATTTTGCTTTTGAGTACTTGGGAGCCTGCTATGTCTTTGAGAACAATCTTTGTCCAGTATATAGCTTAAGAATGATCTCTCCACATGCTGTTGCTCACCCCATGATGGACTCCAGTGTGCACACTTAGTTATTTCTGTGATCTCACAAAGCCTTTCTTACCATAGGCAGCAAACAGAGTGTGGCATATTCATCTGAAGAACTTTTGTACTTTTACTACACTTCAATTCTGCACACATTAAGTTTAAGTAGACTATAAGGTCGTGATTGAATATTTTTTCTAAATAAGTATTCCTTCTTTTCTCTATTTCCTGCTTCTTTAAAGAACTCGTTTTTTATCATTTTTAAGTGATGTGCATGTATAGTGTGTGTGTGTGTGTGTGTGTGTGTGTGTGTGTGTGTGTGTGTGTGTAGAACAAGGGTGCCCCTGGAGGCTAGAGGCCATTACTGCTCTAGAGCTGGAGTTTTAGAGGGTGTGAGTTGCCTGACATGGGTGCTAAGATCTTAACTCCAGTCCTCTGGAAGAGCAGTAAGAGCCTTTAATTCCAAGTTCCAGCCCTTACTCTAACTTCTTAAGGGAAGGCTTTGGTCATGCAGACTTCCTCACTGCTAATGTAAGAAGCCAGACCTAATGTGTAGCACCTGCTCACAGATTTTGATAAGATTAAATGACTTTTTAAAATATTGTGTATATGTGAGTGGAATGTATGCATATCATGTATATTCACATGTTTGAGGTGAGATTCATACCTATGTGTACCTGGAGAGCAGAACCTAGAGGACATCCAGTGTCTTTCTGTATCACTCTACACCTGGATACTTTGAGCCAGTGTCCTACTGAACCAGGAGAACACAGTTTTTCAGTGAGTCTGGGACATCCTCTTGTTTCTACTCTTTTCAGAGCTATGGTTAGGGTGTGCTTGGGATCATGCCTGGATTTTACATAGATGCTGGCATCTGAATGCTAGCCCTTATGTTCATGCTGCAAGCATACTTAACTGCAGAACCACCTCTCCAGCCTGCAAGTACATTTTGATTTGAATATATCATTCAATTTACCTTACTGCTTTTTGGAGAGAGTTGCACGACATTGTAGGTAATGGCTTAATTTATAAATACTTAAGGATCCCTAAATATTTTAGTAATATTGATTTCTAATTAAATTATGCTGTATCATATACCATACTACACATGATTTTGTTAGTATGCAGGTATGTATAACTAATATTGATTCTGTGGTAAACATGGCTAAATATACCATACAGATTGAAAAGAGAGATGCTCTAAAAGATACATAGATCTAAAAGATCTAAAACCATAAATAAAATCTTGGATACCAATCATGTTTTTCTAATCTCCCATGACTTTGTTGATTTCTTTCACATGGATACTACTAACTGTAAAAAAAAAAAAAAAAAAAAAAAAAAAAAAAAGATTTTAAAATTTGACAAGTACTGATGCCAGGAATGTATTTGACATCAATATTCTACTCTTCATTCTAATTTCGATGGGTTGTCTTAGTTTGCTTTCTATTTCTATGGTAAAGACCACAAGCAAAGGCAATTTAGGGAGGAAAACAAGGCTTATTTGGCTTATATATCCTGACCTCAGTCCATTGAAGCAACAAAGTCAGGAACTGAAGCAGAGGCTATGGAGGGACACTCCTTATGTTTTTGTTCCACGTGGCTTGTTCTTCCTGCTTCCTTATACAATCTGGGGTTAACACAGATACCCACTCCCTTTCTCTATGAGCTAGCCCCTATGACATCAGTCACTATTCAAGAAAATGTCCCCACGAACTTGCCTACAGGCCCATCTGATAGAGTCATTTTATTAATTGAGGTTCCTCTTTCTAGATTACCTAGTTTGTGTAAAAGTGACAAAACACTAACTAGGTGACATAGGTCATGCAAACCAAAACCCAAGATGGTTCAGAGTCAAACTGCACCATAAGCCAAGTGACCTATCAAATGTCTATGAATATTCTATCCAATAGATTAAAAATACATATCTTCTCAGTAGCTTATGGAATCATCTCCAAGATACTGTGGGGCTGATGTTAAAACACACACACACACACAAATCAAAACATCTCCTTGTAGTGGAATGAAGATACTTTATTAATCAGAAAAAAACGTGTCCAAGCTCTTGGAAATGAACAATACATGCTTGAATGAAAAATGGGCCATGAAAGGAATTGGAGAGGAATTGAGAAAAGTCCAAGAATGAAATAAAAGGACAGCACTATGTCTTGGAGCATGTTAGAAAACTCCAACGCTGTTCTAAAAGAAAGACTTTACCTCTGAGGACCTACATTAAAGCATAAAAGCTATAAATGAATAACTCAGCAATGCAATTCAAAATCTTTGAAAAATGAGAATAAGCCAAAATCAGAAGCAGTAATGGGGGGGGGAAGTAATGAAATAGGAATTAAAGACTATAGAAAATCAATAAAAGAAAAACTTGGTTCATTGACATATTCACCAGAGAGAGAGAGAGAGAGAGAGAGAGAGAGAGAGAGAGAGAGAGAGAGAGAGAGAAACAGAGAGAGAAACAAAGACAGAGACAGAGAGAGACAGACAGAGACAGACAGAGACAGACAGAGAGAGAAAGACAAAGAAAAAGAGAGTTCAATCTAATAAAATTAGAGATGAAAGAGTGAATGATTAAAAACAGACTACAGTGAAATCTACAAGACTGTTAGGGAATAATTTTAAATTTTATATGTAACAACAACTGCACTAGAAAACCTAAAAATCAGGAAAATAAGGCAGGAATATGAAGGCAGAACTGAAACAGGGGCTTACTGGGTTGTTCAGCATGGCTTGCTCAGCCCACTTCCTTGGACCAACTGCCCAAGGGTGAGAAATCTCCTTGTCCTTCTTCACTATGGGCTGGCCCCTCCTTCATCAATCGTTAATCAAGAATATGCCCCACACACTTTTCTAAAGGCCAATCAGATGGATAAACTCCTAGAAACATATAACTTACCGAAGTTAACTATGATGAATAAACAACTTAAGCAGATCTACAACAAACAAAATAGAAGCTCTAATTTTTGCCCATAGAGCATCCAGACCCTGGAGGTTTCACTGAAGGTGTCTACCAAACTTTTAAGAAGAGCTAACATCACACCCTTTAAACTTTCCTGTAAGGCAGAAAGGGGAGAGACACCACCAAATATGATGCAACTCTATGATGCCAGTATTTTCTGAAACCAAATAAGAGAAATCAATTTTTGTATAACAAGATTCCAAGACTGAATGTTCTATTCTTCTGGGAAGCTCCAGAAGCAGGAAAGCAAACAACTTAAAATAGCTTCAGGAAGTCCCTGAAGCTGATTCATCAGCTTCCTCTCTGTCAGAGTAAGCAATAAAAGCTGAGAGTTACTCTCAGACAAGCTGCGTTGAGACGCAAAGAAGACTGAGACAAGACCAGCTGCCTAGAAGAAGCAGAAGCCAGATGAGTTTCTTGGAAGACGTTTAAACCAACTGAGGCACCTGGAAAAGCCACTCTCCAACTTGTTGAACTACAGGCTGGGCAGTGGGCTCCAGGTTCCCAGAAGTATGAGCTGTCACCCATGCCGTGGTTTGCTTTAGTGATGCAGCTGTCTTCGAGTCATTTTTAATCCTGCAAGTAACCCCTTCCATATATTATTGTATATAACCCCAATAAAACTCATTGGTTCGTCATGTTTGATTCGAGTGGTATCCATACTTTAGTCTGTTGTGAGTTCCATATCTGAGGTGAATAGACAGGTATGTTGTATCTCTCTGACAAAAGTTTTGACATACAACAGACATATGTAAATCAATAAATGTAGCACATACATAGGTAGACTTACAGATAGATCACAGTAAAGGAAACAACAGAGTGCAGAGCGCCTACAGAACAAATCAGAGATTACTATCTAGAATTTATAGAGAAGAACATAATCAAAAAGGAAAAAATAGTCATTCAAATAAAACCTGGACCAATGGACTGAATAGAGAGTTCTCAAAGAGAGAAATCCAAATGGCCAATAAATATTGGAAATGGTTTCGGTATTCTATCCTGTCAAAGAAATGCACATGAGCACCACATTGAGATTTCATCTTAGCTTAACTGGATGGCAATCATCAAGAAAATAAATGCTGACCAGCCTGTGCTGAAAGAGGAACCCTGAGACATCACTGTCAAGAATGAAACCTGAGATAGTTATGATGGAAGTCAGTATGAGGGTTCAAAAGCCAAAAGCACTAAAAACAAAACTACCATAGAAGGCAGTGAAACAACCCCTGGGTGTGTCTAAAGGAGATAATTCAACATATCGCCGAGATATTTACAATTCCTATTTATTCCTGTACTATTCAAAATAGCTAAGGAATGAAGCTTGATACCCATCAACAAATGAATACATAAAGTGCAGTCCATATATGCAGTGAGTATCCACTTTCAGCTGCAAAGAAAAAATCATGATGTTTTCAGGAAAATGCATTCAACTGGAGATAATTTTGCTTTCCAAAATAAGCCAGAGTCAGAAAGACAGATAACATATTTTGTCACATTCAGACTTTAGAGTTAAATGTGGTGTGCGTGTGTGTTTGTGTGTGTGTGTGTGTGTGTGTGTAAATTTGTCACTCTGTATAATGCTATTTTCACAATTCTAAAATATTTTTAACTGCTAGATCTGAGTATGGAGTGAGCCATTTCTCCTTAGAGTTCTGCCAGTTGTTGACTTAGGTCTTTTGAGACTGTATTACTGGATGTCTGAAATGATAATAGCTGTGGTCTCCTGTATTTTATCTCACATTTATCTAGATAATTTCAAATATCATACTATGTTTCTCCCACATCATATTTATTGATTTAACAAATTTATCTTATTTAAATGATTATAAATTCAAGTAACATAATATCACTAATCACATCTACTTAGGCTTCTTGATCACTTCTCTGATTACATATTGCTAGATCTCACCTCAAAATACATTCTTGAGGCTGACTGACTGCATAATTCTTTGCCTTCTCACAGTGTCCACTGGGGCTCTAGATAGGTAGAGATTCCAAAATAAACTCAGCAATGGCTGTCCAAGTGACTGACCTCCTATTAGGATCAGCTGCTGTATTAACTAAAGGTGTCCTCGTTCTTGATTTCATTTTCTTCACATGGAGTTCTAGGTTGTCTTAGTAACAGGACCCCTAAAGGAACTCTTCCACAGGAAGTGAGTGAAGCTTTTCCATTCTTCAAAGTCTTGGCTCCAAGGTCCCAGATGGGCACCATCAGTACTCCCTTGATGTCAGTCTCCTGAGCAATTAAGCTTGAGTGGATAAGAAAACTCAATATTGTCTTATGTGTCCTGTGGACTTCGCATGCAGGAAGGGAGAACTGTGAGGAACCACTCCTGGAGACTGCACAGCATTTCCCCCCATTGTTCACCACACAAGGTTTCATCTTGTGTGATGCGCTGAATACTCTGCACTGCTTTGTGGGGCAGTGGACTGTGCCAGGAATCTCAGTATGGTTGGGTGGGTTCAGAAACCCAGGAACCCACCTGACGACAGTAGGTGTTTCATCGACTCCCAACCAGATGCCTGGTCTGTAACACGTGACCGCAACTCCACACATAAAGAGCATGACCGCTGGTCATGTAGCACAGAGCACAGAGTTCTCCATGCTAATGAGGTATCTAGATGAGCACTGAGGGTTCAGTCAATAAACTTCCCTTCCTGGTCATTCCTTCCTGCAAAAGGTTTTTAATCTCTGGTCCACCCTGAGGAAGTGGCGTGTACCCATTTTCTACAACAAACAGTGAATAAACAGTTAGGACAAGCAAGGACTATCTTTCTCATCAAGAACTGCAGTGGGGGCCATCATGAAGCCTTACGTTATTTAGAACAATGTCATTTAAGTCTCTCATAGAAGGCCTCTCCTTGTTCCTGGACACTCACTGCTGAGCTAAGTCAGAGTTCCTCCTCCACTTGGCCCTGGCTCCTCTTTGCCAGCTTGTGTCCTTGTCTTGACTCCTCGTGCTTCTCAGAGGCATCTGTGTATCCAGGAGTTATGGAACAGTAGCTTTGGCCTTAGCTTACGCCATTTCTCACTCAGGCTGGGGGTCCCCACCTTAGACTGTGTTCTTCCACCCCTGAGTGATGCATCTGTTCTTCCCAAAAGCCTGTTACCCAACAGTGGTGTAGAGTGAATTTCAGTCTAGCACTTTACCTTTTGTCTGCCCCTGTAGAGTTCACACACTGGCAGCAGCAAGACAGAATGCAGCAGACATGCACTACTTCTATTTATTCATGCCATTTTGTAATTTCCAAAATGTGTTTAAAGATACTAACTTACGTCTTGAGCTCCAGTTGCACATTCCACATATGCAGGTGTATAGGAGGTATAACAAGACATACAAGGGTGTTTGTGAGAGGGGGTTCCTGTGTGCATGCTGTGTGTTTTCTTTCATTTAAGACTTGGTTTTTGGTTTACATAGCCTAAGATTCAGTAGTTTTCACCATTTAACAACTTCTTATGCTACTTCCCCTCCATGTTGTCACTTGCTAAGGTATAAACTTTGTTCAACAGTGAAAGGTGAACTAGCATGAGATACAGCTCAAGAATGTTTATGTAGCATACATGAAGCCTTGGGCTGAATTGTCAGTACTTGTATACACACTCACACACACATACACACACACTACTATTCTGTACCTCCTTACTTCTGTGATAATTTTTCTATGCTAATTTTGCTTTATTTGTATGGCTTCTGGTGAGTATCCATCCCTCCCATTGTTCTCCCATACATCACCCCTTGTATGGATGTTACCACAGCTCACTGGCATCAGATAATAGATAGCCTTAACACTCTGTGCCCTCAGATTCTCTTGCATTCCTTCCATGGCTTATTTTATAACAATGCTTAGGTTGCTTTTCTCTACTTCATGGGTTGTATCCTCTATATCTTTGAATATATCTGAAGAATTGTTATTTACTGCTTAAATTTCATTAGAAGTCTTTGGTTTTTTGGTGTTTGTTTGTTTGTTTGTTTCGGGGGAAGGGGGACTTAATGGAAACAGCTTTACATTTAAGTTCTATTTCCCTAGTTTGTTTTCTCCTCTAAGAACAGCTTGGCCTTTTATTGGGTGGATTCATTTTTTATTCACTTAGTTTTTGTATTATTTTCAAATGTTTCTGTTCATAGCACACACCTCTCTCTTTCTGGCTTTTATTCCTAATCTTACTGATCAGTTCTTATTTTGGACTATTATTAAGCCTACCTTAAGCACTTGAAGGCTTCAACTCAATTTACAATTAAGAGTGAGCAAAATACAATGTATAAAAAGTGACAGACTAACACTACTATTGCTCACACTCATGAATAAGTAAATAAGTATGTTTCCATTCTTTCTGCTGGCCCTCGGGGCTTCAGTCCTGTTCCCCAACCCAATACCTGATCATGTTCCCTCTTTCCCTCCCTGTCCCCTTTCCCACCCAGGTCCCTCCCCTTCTCCTGTGATTGCTTTCTTCCCCCTCCCAAGTTGGATTGCAGCATCCTCACGTGGACCCTTTGGCTTGTTAACTTTCTTGAGTTCTGTGGATTGTATCCTGGGTATTCTGTACTTTTTTGGCTAATATCCACTTATTAGTGAGTACATACCGTGCACATACATTTGAGTCTGAGTTACCTCACTCAGAAGGATATTTTCTATTTCTATTCCTTTTGCCTGCAAAACTCAGGATGTCTTCATTCTTAATAGATGAATAGTATTCCATTGTGTAAATGAATCACAACCTCAGGAGGTAGGAGGTAGAATGTAATCCCTCTAGAATGTAACAGTGACCTTGGAGTTGAGAGAGTCTCAGGACTCTAAGGGAGGGACCTTAGATGAAATCTTAGAGGACAGTGACATCAGGGAGAGGGAACTTGTAGAGCCCACCTCCAGTACAAAGGCAAGGCATCAAGTGAGGGATACGGTTGCCATCCCACAGTCAAAAACTCTGACCCAGAATTGTTCCTGTCTGAAAGAACTTCAGGGACAAAAACAGAGAAGAGCCTGAGGAAAAGAAGGTCCAGGGACAGGCCCAAATTTGGATCCAGCTCAAGGGGAGGTCCCAAGGCCTGACACTATTACTGAGGCTATGGAGTGTTCACAAAAAGGGACCTATCATGACTGCCCTCCGAAAGACTCAACAAGCAGCTGAAAGAATCAGATGCAGATATTTATATCCAACAAATGGACAGAAGCTGCTGACCCCTGTGGTTGAACCAGGGAAAAGCTGGAAGAACCCGAAGAGGAGAATGACCCTATAGGAAGACCAGCAGTCTCAATTAACCTGGACCTCTGAGATCTCTCAGACACTGAGTGAACAACCAGGCAGCATATACCAGCTGATATGAGGCCCCCAACATATATACAGCAGAAGACTGTAGGATCTGGACTCATTCAGAGAAGATGCACCTAACCCTCAATAGGCTGGAGGCCCCAGGGAGTGGGGAGGTCTGATAGGGCAGTGGGGGACATACTCTTGGAGATGGGGTGATGGAAGTATGGGATGTGGAATAGTCAGATGGTGGACCAGGAGGGGGATAAAATCTAGACTGTAAAAAAAGGTTAAAGAATTGTTTTTTAAAGAAGAAAGTAAAGTAAGTGTAGTTTCTGAAAACTCTGTGTAGGAGAGAGTAGAAGTCATTAACTCTCATCCCTCTGACCTTTAATTGTTCATGAGACCTGTGCTGGATGCCTGGCATCCATTTGCCCAGACTTGTAACTGAGGCACTTCATGGCCCTGGAAAAGTCTGCTGTTACCTCTTCCTGGGCTGCGTGCCTAACTGATGCCTGTGGAAGAGTGAGAGAGGACTCACTAGTCAGAGTTCAAACTTCCACCTAATCCTCCTGGTGTCAGCTCTTTGCCCCACCCTTGCCCTCAGATACCCCTGTGTCTCATATCTCCAGAAAATAAGCCTCTGGCATGTTGTGCAGGTGGGATTAGCCCTGGTAGGTGGGTAATCACCCTACCTACAATGGGTAGAGATAGGAACTGGTGTGATCTGAAATAACCTCTAAGAGGCAGCCTATAGAAGGTCTGCCGAGACTCTTGCTACTTTCTTCTAGGGGCTGCCCTTCACAGGTTATGCTGGGACACTTGGCTCTGTATGGAAGATGCCAACTTTCTGTAGGCATTTAGATCATGATTTCTGTGTATGTAACCCAAATGCAATTCTGTATTCTCCTTCTCTTTCCCTAAACTTTCTTAAAATGTATGTAAAATACACCCAATATGATCTCTAATTCTGTAGTGGGTTGATGGCTAATACTTTTTCCTTTCTCATTTGATATTGTTTAGAAGTATATTAGAAGATGAGAAGACAATTATATATGTTTAATATTTTGTTCCCCCTTCTAAGTAGGACTGTAGCAGCCACTCTTTGGTCTTCCTTCCTCTTGGCCTTCATGTGGTCCATGAGTTGTTTCATGGGTATTCCATGCTCCTTGCCTAATATCCACTTATCAGTGAGTACATACCATGTGTGTTCTTTTGTGACTGAATTACCTCACTCAGGAAAATATTTTCTAGATCCATCCATTGCCTGTGAATTTCATGAAGTCATTGTTGTTAATAGCTGAGTAGCACTACACTGTGCAGATGTACCACATTTTCTCTATCCATTCCTCTGTTGAGGGGTATCTGGGTTCTGTCTAGCTTCTGGCTATTTTAAATATGGCTGCAGTGAACATAGTGGAGCATGTGTCCCTATTACATGTTGGAGCATCTTCTGGGTAGATGCCCAAGAGTTGTATAGCTGGATCTTCAGTTAGATCTATTTCCAATTTTCTGAGGAATCTCCAGATTGCTTTCCAGAGTGGTTGTACTAGCTTGCAATCCCACCAGCAATGGGGGAGTTTTTATCTTTCTCCACATCCTTGCCAGCATCTACTGTCACCTGAGTTTTTGATCTTAGCCATTATGACTGGTGGGAGGTGAAACCTCAGGGTTGTTTTGATTTGCATTTCCCTGATGACTAAGGATGTTGAACATTTCTTTAGGTGCTTCTATTAAGGAATAGTGATTGTTGCCCACACCCACAACGACACACTTACTTCAAGGCTACACCTCCAAATAGTGCCACTCCCTGGACCAAACATATTCAAGCCACTACAGTGAGAGAGGCTTTCAGTCTATTCAGGCTGCTTCTAAGTGGCTGAAATCGTCTCCTTACTGTTTCTAAGTCTGCAAAGTCCAGAAGAAGGAACCAGCCAAGCTGCTGTCTGCTGAAAGACTACTTGTCCCTCCCACATCTCACCCCTCCTATATGCTCATATCCTATGAGGAGTAAGTGATTCTCTGTCCCTTGTGGTTCCACACTCATGATTCACGTCTGCAACCAACAAGAGTGGTCAGGTTTAGACATGAACTTGGTGAAAACACAAGAATTCAGACATGGTTGTTAGAGTCCCATCTTACCAGAGTCAGAAGTCCTGATTGCCTACAGTTACTGATGGGTATTGGATATCCTCATCCAAATCAAGAACATTCTAGGAGATATGCTCCTTCTACCTGTCTCCTTATCTCTTCCCCAAAAGCCTCTTCTCCATCTTTGTGTGGCTAGTCAGTGTATGGCCTTCAGTCGATAATTTTCACAAGTACAAATCTGTATCATTGTTCTGAAACAAACATACCAAGATCATTTCATCTTTCACTTACAGTTCATTTTTATGATCAAGTACAAGTGTCCAAGTAGTAGAAGGTTAATGCATTGCCTTACTTGTTCTTCAGGATCCCATGCCAAAGTGGTCACGGTTTCCACTCCATCTGGGCACCTATTTCTTTTTTTTTTGAGTAATGCATTTATTACTTTACATCTTGAATACAGCTTCCCCTCCCTCCTCTTTTCCCAGTCCCCCCCACCCCCTTACTGTCCTGGTCCAGATCTCCAACACCCCTTCTCCTCAAAAAAAAAGAGGCCTTGCAGGGATATCAACCTGACTTGGCAAATCAAATTGCAGTTAAATCTTGTCCTATTGAATTTAGACAAGGCAGCCCAGCTAAAAGAAAGGCTTCAGAGATTGCCACTGCCCCTGCTATTAGGATTCCCACAGGAAAATCCAACTACACAACTGTTACATATTTCAGAAGGTTTAGGTCAGTCCTATGCACTCTCTCTGGTTGGCAGTCCATCCTCTGTGGGTCCTTATGGGTCCAGGTTAGTAGATTCTGCACGTTTTCTTGTGGTGTCCTTAACCTCTGTAATTCTTTCAAACCTTTCTCTCCGTCTTCCACAGGATTCCCCAAGCTCCACTTAATGGTTGGCTGTGGATCTCTGCACTTGTGTCAGTCAGTTGCTAGGTAAAGCCTCACAAATGGCAGTTATACAAGGCTCCTGTCTGCAAGTGTGGCAGAGTGTCATCAATAGTGTCAGGAGTGGGGTTGTCTCACATGACAAAGACTGTCCGAGACAATTCTTGGTTGGCCATTCCCTCAATTTCTGCTTCACCTTTACCCCTGTATATTTTGTAGGCAGAATAAATTATGGGTTGAATTTTAATTATGTTCATTATAGCTTTATCCACAATAGCCAGAAACTGGAAACAACCTAGATGTCATTCAAACGAAGAATGGATAAAGAAAATGTGATACCTGGTGGAATATTACTCAGCTATTAAAAACAATGATATCATGGAATTTGAAGGCAAATGGATAGAGCTAGAAAAGATCATCCTGAGTGAGGTAACCCAGACCCAGAAAGACAAGCATGGCGTGTGTTCACTTATATGTAGATATTAGCCATAAGGGACAGTATAACCATGCTACAATCCACAGATCCAGAGAACTGAAGTAACAAGGATGGAGGGCCAAGGAGGGATACTTGAATCTTACTGAGAAGGGGAAATAGAATAGACATCAGGGGTGGAAGGAGAGAGAACACTGGGAGGAGGAGGAGGTGGGAAGGGGAACATGAGGGATCAAGTTGCAGGAGGGAGGGAGAGAATAGATTGGGAGAGAGGGTTGTAATGGAAGGCAGGGTCATCTCTGGGATGAGCTAGAAACCTAGGACAATGGGAACCACCAGGAATCTCTGAGGATGACCTTGGATAAGACTCTTAGCATGAGTAGGCCATCTCCAGTAGCCAGGCAAGACTTCCAATGGAAGAATTAGAACACCAACCCAGTCACTCTTCGACCTAGAATGTGTCCAGAGCATCCATTTTAATGTACATCACAGTGCTTGGAAAGAATGGCCTCTAGATTTGACCCCACAAACACTGAAAACTGTTGACACAACAGTTTTGTGAATGAAGACAGTAGACATGGCTTGTAAGCCTACACTGTGGGGGAAAAAAAGAGCAAACCTTATTTTGTTTTCCTTCTATAAAGATAAAAGATATTGCTTTTGTTGTATTTAGTAGAAAAAACACAAGTCAAATGTCTTAGCTAGGGTTTCACTTATAAAGGGCGACATATATTTGGGGCTAGCTTACAGGTTCAGAGGTTCAGTCAATTATCATCAAGGTAGAAGCATGGTACCATTTAGTCAGGCACAGTGCAGGCAGAGCTGGGAATTCTACATCTTCATCTGAAGGCTGCTAGCAGAATACTGGCTCCCAGGCAGCTAGGACAAGGATATTAAAGGCCATACCTACTCCAACAAGGCTGCGTCTACCAACAGTGCCACTCCATCACATCAATTATGTTTGACCAAAACTTTTATAGTAGTATATAAGTAAATTTCATGGACAAAGTATTTTATTTTGATAATAAATGAATGTGTGCTTCATTAAGATGGGAAACCAACAGATATGCCATAGTCCCAAAAAATGGAAAATATATACCCTGTCTCTTAAAATCAACAAGATGCACAGCATTTTACACATCTATTCTGAATAATTGTTTAGCGTGAATTGGTCTTTGGTTTTTGTCTTCATATGTTTTACTTATTCTGTTTTCTTATTTGTATACTGAAAATGCTAATTTAGAAATACAGCTGCCGTTACAATCAGTGCTGTCTCCCCAGGAAAAATAAAATAGGAAGGAGACACTAATTAACTCAAGACCATGGAGTACTGGTGAAATAACAAGAGGCTAAAACAAACTAAGTAGCTTCATTTGATAATTGACTAGCTAAACCCACACTCGTGGGAGTGGTTTCCCAAAATGTGTGTTTAGACTGGCGGGTGATGTTTCTTTCACAGTAAGACCATCATTCCAATTCTCTCAAGCTGATGAGAAAAGAAGGCTCACTGTGCCTCCTCCGGGTGAATGCTCCTAGTCATGCAGTTTAAAAATAGAAACATCCCTTAAACCTAGGCATCTTTTCAGCAATAAGTATAGAACTACTGTGTTGTCATAGTGATCCAGGTGCAAGGAGTTTTAAACAGCATCGCTTTACTTAATCCTCATTATAGTTATTGGTGGTTTTTTTAACTCTAAAATTTCAATTGATGCTTAATTTTCCCTTTTAAAGCTGAGACTTGATTTTCCAGGGTGGATTGCTATCCTTCTCTGAGGACAGAGGAGGATGAGAATGGGGGAAGGGTGTGAGGGTAGGACTGGGTGGAGAGGGTGGCGTGGGGCTACAATCAGGCTGTAAAAAAATAAAAATAAATAAAAATTATTCATTATTACAAAATTTATTATTTGTTCATTATTATTATTTATTAAATTTTATTATTATTTATTACTATTAATTTTACCCTGATGTACCTATTGGTGTGGTGGAGAATTACATCTTAATATTCTCAGAATACTGTAGCCCATCTGCAAAAACAACTACAGTGGCAAGATGTGGGGTGCTTTAATTTATTTCTTTTCCACCAAAAAGTTGATGAGAGTTTGTTTTTAAAACGATAGCAAAAAAAGAGAGGAAATTGAAAGGGAGGATAATGTTATAAGTAAAAGGATGAAAAAGACTACGAGTGTGCTTCTATGGAGAAACTATTTCTTGATGTTAACAGTTGACCAACAATGGGAACACAGAAATCTAAATGTCATTTTCTACTTGAAAAATAGAGAACAAAACAGACACTACTAATAGGTAAGTTGAAAATATGTATTCATTCTCCATATTTTTTTTCAAGAGACTTTGAACTGGTTATGGGAAACTTTAAAGCTCAGAGCTTTGTTTTTCCTCATTTCCTCTCATCAAGACATCAAATCCACTATGAAATACCAACCACCATATTCAATATATTTTACAAATGTTCCAAATCTTGCACCACTTAGAAACAAAATAAGTGCTTTGCTGAGTAGAGATAGAAGAAGAAAATAGTATAAATTATATACTTGCTCATCAATCAAGGGCAGTTAGTGATTATTTTATGAATGGTTTCCATACCAAGAGGTTCTAAACAATGGAGGACATTTATGCTTATGAATGATTCTCCCGCCCTTTAATTACAGACCATTCACCTAACCTGTACTTAGGAGTGTTCAAGTCAATATTCCTGTCACTCATGTCAGTGTGAAGTTGTTTAGCTCACTGGGATAAAACAAATTTTACTTTGTTGACTTCAGGAGCTAATGTTGATGTGCACTTTCTCTTTTAACTCCTGAGTCAAACAAATCAAGACTAGTTTTTAATGCATATATAGTTTTTAATCAAATGGATTAAATAAATTTAACATAAATGCTTCTCTAGTAATGGTAAAAATAAGCTTATTTATTACAATTTAATTTTGCTATATCAGTTTTCTATATTGGTTTGATTATACTGTATCACTGGGGTATCATATCTAGGATAAGATTCTTTTATCATGGTAACTAGAATTTTTTATGAATACAAAGACATACCATTTATATATTTTTTTAATTCTAGAAAATTTGAAACAAAATTTATCACACCACTGATTAAATTCCTTAGGATATGGGGTAGGAGCACTTTACCAAAAAAAAAAAAAGATGGTCTGTGAAAATGACTTGATACAAGAATGTGGACTGATGTGGGAAACCTGTCTTGATATGTTGGAAAATCCAGATATGCCATATGCTGCTTGCCAAAACATCTCCACCCATGGGATGTTGACAACTCTGGATCAAGTTTTTGAAAACCACTGAAAAGCAGCCAGGGAATATATTGAGTCCTTAAAACTGGGTCATGCAGCATCTTGAATTTAATACTTCGCTGATTCTTCTGATCTTGAGTCTTACGATAATGACATCGCACTGTGATATAAATAAACCGCTCATCAAAACAATTTAAAAATGAAGTGAGTTTACCTGATGGTTTCCTGTCTGCCTCTACTCTTGTAACAGTGATAGTTGCTCCAGGTTCTCATTTGCAAACATTGGGAAATGGAAATCACAATATGTATTATTCAACTGCTGTTTAATATTATGGTTTTACAGCATAATTATTTCATAGCCTTGATCAAATGGCCAAGTCCAGAAGGATGTTTCATGATAATGCTGCAGTTATATTATATGTAAAATTTTGTCATGGGCCCACTTGATGGTTCAGTGGGAATGCTGCATGCTGCCATGTCTCAGGACTTGAGTTCAAGACCCAAAACATACATAATGAAAGTAGAGAACTGGCTGACACATACTCATGTCATACTTCATGTGTATGTACATATGTGTGTGTGCACATGCCCGAACAGCCCCAACTAAGCAGAAGTATTACAATAGCAGAAAATGTCTAGAGCTTGTAACTATTATGCTAATTTAAAATATACAAAATGCTAAATATCACTCCCCAAAGATGACCAGCTTGATTAATTTTTAAAATGACTTTAGAATTTAGAAAATTTTGAGCTCATACATTTTTGTAGAGTGGTCTTAATCAATATCATGACTCAAGTACACATGGAACACAAACTAAAAATGTTAAAAATATTTAATCTTTCTAAATGTGAGACTTTTATAGAATAGAAAATGTTTAGGATATAAATCCTCATACCTTAATTTTAAATTCTACTTCTTCAGATTTAGAATTACAATCAATAATATGATGGTGAACTTCTAAGGTCCTATCTACTTAGTTTATTACTTATTGAAACTTATAAAATGTATTCCTTTTAAAGAACTCCCATATAACATATACCACAGAGAAGGATAAAGTAAAAGCCAATGCCCCATCTCAAGTCAACTGCAACGATTTCCCACATATAGTCATATATGAGCTAAAGAGGCATATTTCCCCAAGTATTAAAAATAAAACTATGAAAATAATATCTACTTCATACGTTATCTTTCGAGATCCAAATTCTGCTGTATTTCTGCTACCAAATACATCTCAATTCCCTGGAGTGTTTATGGACTGATTACAACCAATTATTCACTGTGTTTCTGAGAATAACAATTTTCTCCAGAAAACCCTAAAGTGACAAAGAAAGAATAACATTCTGGAAGATTCCCTACAGGTACTAAACTTCTAGTTCTGTTTCTTTTACATTTCTTTTCTAGTTATGTGCTTCTTAAGCAAAAACACAGAGCCATCCAACCAAATATATAACTTAAAACTCCAAAATGGTATAATGCACAAGTTATTGTTTCTTTAAGGTGTATCTGAGGCTTTCCACTAGCATCTCATTCAAGCATTCTGTATAGGCTCTTTAAATGTTTCCTTAGACATCAAAATACATTTAGGTATGTTTCAATTATATGGTCAAGTTCATTTATGAATATTACAGCTAAATTTATTCAAGTATATTTTATTCTTATACAGTCATAACATTTGCATATAGATGATATGGTCATCAAACAGTATTATAAATTCAGGACTTAGAAAATGTTGTATATGATATTTTAATGTTGAAGTTGATATATATACCTAAGTAAGAACAAACTTAAAATTTATTAAATTGCATTGTTTTGTTTTTGTAATCTCTCTAATAAAATTTTGTGCATCAGTTTAAAGAAAAACAAATTATTATGAGCAAGAAATGTTCACTTCAAACTTTATTCTAAATTATAAAACATTCTCAAGAAAATATGAATAAGACTATTATCTGCATTTTTCTTACAGCTAAATGCATATAATATTTTCAATATTGATAGAGACCACTATATAAAATATATGAGACCATAAATTTTCATTCCAATTCTATTTTAAAAGTTAAATAAGCTAGACATCTTTGAGAAGTAATATCTTGTATATATAAGCATATTTTAAAATAATATGATAGTTACAAATCTAATAGTTCACTGTGAATGCTTTTTGCAGTTAGGAATTGGGCTACAATGATTCTACCAATCCTTAAAGTATTCAAACTAGTTACAAACCAAAATTCTACTGTACCATTCTTAAAATCTGTCCATTCTTCTTCTCTTACATAGACTCACAGTGGCTTTCCTAAGACAATGATCAAAACAGAATAGAGTTATACATATAGTTCAAGTGATTATCCTAGAAAGCAACAGTGTATACATACACCATTCCTTGAGTTGATAGAATTGGATGTAGCCTAGTAGTTGGAATACTAAGAGAGACAGAGGAAGAGCAGGACACACAGGCATGATAGGCATGATGACAAGCTATTATCAACTGTGCTATCCCAAATCACCATTCATGTGGAGTCCTACTCATTTGTGTCTGTGGTTGCCAAGGAGTACCCAGGTGTAAATAAAGACAGCCTGAGCCTGCAAACCATTCCAAGGATTATAGGACTTATTAGTACATTAATAAAGGAGAGACGTATTAGGCAAGTATGAGCACATCAGAATTGATTAAAGTGTCTCCAATCATTTCATCAAGCCAAAAAAAAATGGAAAAGAAATAACTTTACAAAGAAGGAGCTATGAACTATTAGATGCAACCCTGAATTACAAATACCTTGAGTTATGTCTGTGTTAGTGAATTGAACCAAATAATAAGTCTACCTCTGTAATTTTTCTTCAGTAAAATATACCTAAAGCTTGACAGTGTAAAAACCAGCTTGGGAGATGTTTGAAGTTAAGAAAATATTACTCAAATGATTTTTAAAAGATTTATTATTTACTTACTTATTATAAGTATACTGTAGCTGTCTTCAGATGCACCAGAAGACAAATCTCATTACAAGTGGTTGTAAGCCACCATGTGGTTGCTGGGATTTGAACTCATGACTTTTGGAAGAGCAATCAGTGCTCTTAACCACTGAGCCATCTCACCAGCCCCTACTCAAATTATTTTTAACTACAGAACATAACAATACCCAACATAAAAATTGGGACAAATCTAAGGAAAACAATTTGTTTACAGTATGCCAAAATAATCTCACTAATTATTGTTTATTCTATTTACAAATGTTCAGTGCTTTAGAACTTTATTATTTATGTAAGCAAGTCATATAACTGTAAAGAAATTTACTAACAAATTAGAAAGCTGTAAGCCTGTATTAATTTCTTCCTCAAAGATATAATTTGTGAATAATCTAAGAATCATGCATTACCCAAGTCTCATCAAAATATGTGTGTAATAGAAAATTCTAAGTTATAATTTTAACACTGAAATAGCTACTAACATTATGACCAAAATTTAAATAATTTTTAAGTGAACATTGAGACTAGGGTTTTAAATATCCAACTCATTTTTACTGGAATGTGAAAAATTGCTCTCTAGCTACAATCAATGAATTGTAAAATTTTTAAAGTTGAATTCTAAGAGGTTTGAGAAAATACACATGCTTTAAAGTAATAGGTTTATACTTTATATACTATACTTACAGAGAAACATGAAACTTGAAGTTGTGAAAGCAAAATGGAGGATAGACAAGGAAGGATTTGGAGACAGAGAAACTTTATTAAAATCCATGATATAGATATAGATACAGATACAGATACAGATACAGATATAGATATAGATATAGATATAGGTATAGATTAATGCTTGTATAAATAATAAAACATCATTAACATAAAACAAAATTAAACAATTTACCATTATTTTCTAAGTTGACAGTGAGTTTTTTTTTCTCCTCATTACATGATTCTGGAACATGGTTTGAGTATATTTAACAAGAACCTATATCTTCAATTTATTGTCCCAAATATATGCCAAATTCCATTTGAGAATTTATTTGCCATCATTATACTCTCAAAAATAATTGTATACTTTAGAATAACAACTAAGTATTATTGAGAATTATGAATTGTATTCAATAGTAGCATTAGCTATTTTGGTCTTTCCTAGACTAGTGATCAGAAAACAGGCAACATTCCCAATTTATCACTGATTAACTGTATCATTCCAAAAAAGATAAGTGAAAATATAAAACATAATTATGACCCATAACACTAACTTAAATATTTTATTGTTAAAAAGTTTAATCAAACCAGAGGTAAAATACAAAACCTCCTTTTTCTGCCTAAATATTAGTTTTCATACATAAACCCCACCTTGTCTCCAGGGCTGGCTTGAATATACCATCAGTGCCGGCCTCTCCCTTTAAGGCACATTGCTGTGCTGGATCAAAGCACATACAGATAATTTCCAGCATGGAGGCTTAGCTCCAAACACCCAGAATTTAGAAGACAGATCATCTAAAATAGCAATTCTCAAATTTTAATAGACATATGAATTACACAAAAGACTTCAAACCTATGCATGTGACAGAGTGGATCAGAGTCTGGCCCTTGCAGGTCTCCAGTTTTTATAAATTCCAATTGAGGCAGATTAGTTCATATATCACATTATGTTCCAGATGACGAAGTTAAACACTGAAATCCAAATTTAAACACTGGCTTTGGTTCCTTGGATATAAGCCTACCATAACAAAATAATTATACCCTGTGTGAACCTATGGCTAGGTTGGACATAGGCTCTAGGGAGAGAACCCAACACTATCATTCTGCTAAATGGGCATAGCATTGTAATAGACCCTAATAAGTTATTGTGTTATTCACACAAAAGTGGATCTCCCAACTCTTTTAAGAGAAGCTTCTGAGGAATACATGGCAATTATCACAGAGTTGACCCCCCCCCCAAAAAAAAGTGGTCAGGGAATAGAGTGGCTACTGTAGAATGTTCAGTCCTAAATGAAACACACATATTATACCCATCACGCTGAGACTCAAGAATCTTTGTGAAAGAGAGAACAAAAACTTGCTAGAACTGGAGGTGGTGGATGACATCAAGGAAACAGGATTTCCAGACATAAAAGGCATATGCATATGCCTTTGTGAAAACATTTTCAGACCTGTACATTCTCCAGATACTAGACAAAAATCCTAGCATAGAGGTGGGAAAGTAGGTGTGAAATCCCACACCAACTGAGGAGCTATGGGCATTTGAGAGTGTCTGAGAAAGGAAGTTTTCTTTAATTCTGTGACTCCTGGTAAGCTGACAACACACCAGGGCAGGCCCAAATCCAACCCAAAAGCACTCAGAGGAGGAGGAGGAGAAAGAAAGAAGGAGGAGGAGAAGTAGAAAAAGAAGAAGAGGATGGAGGAGGAGAAGAAGGAAGAGGAAGAGGAAGAGGAGAGGAGAAGGAAGAAAAAGAAAGAAAGAAAGAAAGAAAGAAAGAAAGAAAGAAAGAAAGAAAGAAGAAGAGTAGGAGGAGGAGGAGAAGAAGAAGAAGAAGAAGAAGAAGAAGAAGAAGAAGAAGAAGAAGAAGAAGAAGAAGAAGAAGAAGAAGAAGAAGAAGGAAAGAAAGAAGGAAGGAAGGAAGGAAGGAAAGAAAGAAAGAAAGAAAGAAAGAAAAAAGAAAGAAAGAAGGAAAGAAAGAAAGGAATAAGGAAGGAAGGAAAGAATCAAGGAAGGAAAGAAAGAAAGAAAGAAAGAAAGAAAGAAAGAAAGAAAGATGAGGAGGAAAGGAAGGTTGAGAGGATGGTAATTGAAGGATTTGGGGGAAAAGGAATAAATATGTTCCAAAATCTGAAAAAGAGCTAAAATTGGTAAATACAAAACCCACAATTATTCTTTTTTATTAGATATTTTCTTTATTTACATGTCATATGATTTCTCCTTTCCCAGTCCCCCCCCAAAAAAAACAAAAACAAAAATAAAAACAAAAAACAACAAGAAAAACCCCTGTTCCCTCCCCACTCCCCCTGCTTCCCACTCCACCCTCTCCTGCTTACTGGCCCTGGCATTCCCCTACACTGGGGCACAGAACCTTCACAGGGCCAAGGGCCTCTCCTCTCGTTGGTGACTGACTTGGCCATCCTCTACTATTCACATGCTGCCAGAGCCATCAGTCCCACTATGTGTACTCCTTGGTTGGTGGTTTAGTCCCTGGGAGCTCCCTGTCAGAAATCCATGTCAGCCATACACAGGTCTACAAGATGAAAACTGGGAAGCCATCCCTGAATGCCACATCCACAGACATCTAAAAGGTGCACAATAATTTCATTGGTGCCCCAGAACTACCTGAGGACTCTAGATCTCTCTTCTTTCATCATGTCCTTCACTATCCAAGATTTTACCTTTTCCCTCCATAACACACTTCATATCCCCACCAAACTGCCAATTTCCTTCATTTTTCAACTGATCTATGAAAAACCCACCCAACCCAAGTTGAATTCTATTCCACCCATATCAACTCTCCTT
>NW_022196898.1:75872124-75907650 GCF_008632895.1 Mastomys coucha | reverse complement strand
AACTAACTCAGGTTTGGGGGGGGTGGGTTCTTAGTGTTTTCCCAGACACTTTTTACTATGTAACTAGTAGCATTCTTTCAGCCAAGAAAAATGCTAGTGCTCAATAAGATCATCTCTGGTCTGCCTCACACAGGTCTTTTTGTTCTTATAATGGTATATACTTTTAACTACAGATTATCCTTGGGATTCTTTTATGGGTTCACATGATCATTAAAATAGCCTGCACGTGTCAGATAACTGAGAGCTCTTTCTCTAGGAATATTATTGGAGATATAACTACAAAAAATATACCACTCTGGAAGGATAATGCTAATGGTGTGAGCTGTGACTTTGCAAGGCAGGACAGCATAAGAAATCTCTGCACCTCCATTTATCTTCACTGTGAAGCTAAAACTGTTCTAAATTAAGTGTACAAAATAATAGGCTAAAATAATACTAATAAAACAGATAAAAATTGCTAATGTACAGACAATAAATTATAAAGCTGCTGACTAGATCAAAGATATTTCCACAGTACTCTATAAATTGTTTCAACTCTAAAA
The DNA here is from genome assembly GCF_008632895.1 of Mastomys coucha. NCBI lineage: Eukaryota > Metazoa > Chordata > Mammalia > Rodentia > Muridae > Mastomys > Mastomys coucha. The sequence goes on along the minus strand of NW_022196898.1, from coordinate 75,907,108 downwards.
GCGTTATGTGATATGAGGAGTTCCTTTTCTGATCCTGTGTCTATTTTAGTACTCAGTATGCCTCTTGCACATTAATAGTTAATTTTTTTTTGAATTTGGAAATTATCTTTCATGATTTTGCTGCAAATGCCTCCTGTGCTTTAGACCTGGGTTTCTTCTTCACTTACGAGCCATAAGTTTGATCTTTTATAGCACCTCAGCTTCCTGTGTGTTCTGTACCACCTTCCTCTTTAAAAATGACATTGAACATTCTCTTTAATTGAATGATTCATTTTCTCTACTTTTATTTCAAGCCCCAGTCTCACCACTTCCAATTGACCCAATCTACTGTTGAGTCTCTCCTCTGAACTTTTTGTATGACTTTCTGAGGGTGTTTTTGCTTGTTTGTTTGTATGTTCTTTTCAAATTTTGCATCATTTTGGCTTTTTTCCAGAGATTTTATTTCTCTTATACTCCATTTTTATGTCTGCAGTTGTTTTCATCATTTTATTCAACATTTTTTGTCCTCATACAGGCATTTGTTCATATCTTTCCAGATCATTGAACATAGTTATAATTGCTATTTTGGAATAAGTGTCTTATATATTAGCTAAGTTGCTTTTCTTAGCGAAAATTACAGTGGGATTCTAATTTCTGGAAGGGACATATGTCTGGGTTATTTGTGTTGTTTTTGTTTTTGTTTGGGGCCTAGGTGTCTGGAGTTAGGTCACTGGCAAGTTTTTGTTTTGTTTTGTTGGTGTAGAATCTGATCTTGCCTTTGTTGACTGGGTGTTTGGAATCTTGTTCATTGCTACCCCAATTTGCCAGATTGTGGATCAGGCAAATGATGAACTTGTGTGTTCAATTTTGAAGCAAACCTGTGTTGATGTCTAAATGGGATGTCAGCTTTGGCCCCAGCTTATCTAGGGATAAGTATAACTCCTGTATCTTATAGTAAAACTTCTACAGGCTTAGAAGATTCTTATTGCTCATCTTCAGACATTTGTGGGAGAAGGCTCACCAGGTTCTGCAGGTTTCCTTGTGCAGTAGGGGCTAAGTTAGAGTTGGAGTGAGTAGTGCCTTGTTGGGCCATCACACTCTCCTCAGCTAGTGGTGGATAGGGTGAGTGCAGGCCAGGCTGTGTCATAACCTGTGGCCAGAAGCACAGGCCACTATGTGATCTGAGGGTATCTTGGTAAGTAGAATGGTGGACTGATCTGGGATTTAATACCTGGAGTTCTAGGTTGGACTCTGTGTAGTGGTGGCATGAGAGGTAAGGTGGCTGATATACAGATGAGAATAGAGAATGGATCTAGAGGGCCCTTCCTGAGTTCAAGGCCAGGTAGTACCAGGTTGCAGAGTGAGTAGGGTGGCTGTTCAGCAGGCAAGCTAAGTGGGTGGAGGGCCTTCTCCCTCCCCAGAGTCTCTGGTAGGTGGACTTGCTTTCCACCTACATAAAATAAATAAAACAGTCCTAGTCCCTCCTTGAAATAACTGAATAGGATTGAGGGCATTCAAAACATTTAAGGGCATTTGCTTTGAAGTTTAATTAAAATAGAATATTCTAGAGACAACTGGTTATATAACTCATATAGCATATTACTGAGCTTTTCCCAGACTTACCATCATCACATATACTACTTAACTTTAATTTTATTTATCTAATGGCTTTTGCTCATTTGTTGTTCATAAAAAAAAAAACAAAAAAATAAACAAAAAAAAAAGAGAGAAGAGAATATCGTTGAACTGGCAACCTCTGTTTCTTTCACTGAAAATCATTTCCAGTCATATCCATAATGTACTTGTTTGAATATTACTGCTGTTACAGTGCCTTGTGCACTGTACAGAGACCGCCTCATGTGTTAAGTCTAAATCTCCATGGATTCCTCCCAAGACTCATCTGTTTCTTATTGGATACTACTATGCTTTTCACAAAGATTGTGTCTTCATGAAAAGGTTGTCATTTTCACACACACAGTAACTCTTTTTAAGGTATTTTTCAGCACTCACTGAATTTATGTTGGCAAAGGTCCATGCCTAGAGCCTCAATAAATAGTAATATTAGGGATAGGAAAGATGACTCAGTGAGTAAACACCCTTGTCACTAAACCTGCCCACCAGAGCTCAACCCTTAGGACCCACATGGTGGAAGAAGAGAACTGACTCCCTGGGGTTGTCCTCTGATGTCCACATTTATGCCTGAAATGTACAACACATACACACACACACACATACACACACACACACCATAATAAAACATTTAAGAAGTAATATTAGAAAATGATCAAATGTAGAATATTTTTATTGGGTATTATCTGCTTACTATTTAGAACAGCTCATAAAAACGTGTGTCTAGGGTCTCATAGACAACATTTGTTTAACAGCAGTTCTTAACTTAAAAACTGAACAATCATATTTATGGCTTGACCAGTTAGTAAAATGAGTGTGGGATTTAGGAAGTGTTTAAAAGGTAATGTCAACAATTTCCCGATCTCCCCTCGCTCCCTGCCCCCCCCACCAAAGCAAGCCAAATAAAAAACTGTAGCCTCATCCAGAACAGAATAAGAGAAAAGTTAAGGAGGGAGAGGAGAGAGATGGTGGGAGGGAAGGTGAGAAAGAGGAACCTAAAATGAACCGGATAGTTGGGTAGAATAGTCAATATTTAAAAGCCCACACATGAAGTAACTTGTTTGTTTAAAGAATAAGCAAGGCAGCGACTAGCAGCTTGGGACTTTCATGGCTGAACAATGCATAGATGAGCTGAGGGCATTAGAGTCTAAAAGAAAGCTGGCCCCATTACTGGTAATTATAGTTAATCAGCAACAATTGTCATGACGGAGATAGCGATCAACCATGAGCGCTAACCTAACAAGACTAATGAGGCTAATGGCGGATGAAGGAAGCCAAGCTGAGCTGAGCAAGGCACTAGCTGCAGACCCTGAGCGGAGCAAGCTTTCACTCCCAGTTCACTTACCACCTGTTGTTTTCAGACAAGCAGGCACAATGCAAGCTTCCTTGGAATTAGAGGACCCTTTTGTAACTCTCAGAAGAGACGGTGAGAAATGGTTAAATGCTTAGCCTCGCACTGTGGGCACTAGGCATTTGCATGGTCTGCACCACATTAGCAGGGTGATACTGCCTTTTCATGCTTAAATGTGGTATGAGATCCAGCTGAAGGGGCAGCCCCTGGGAGCTGCTTAGCCCAGCACACTCTCAAGCCATCCAAGGTTCAGTTTGCATGTCTGCAAGATCCCACAGATTCCTATGCATGTTAAAGTTTGCAAAATGCTGGTATCTTGAATCAAGGGATGTCCTGGACTTACAAGTTTAACTCTGTAGGTACTGCTTCTTATATATGAACAAGCAATGGCAATTGGTACCCAGTAAGTAATTCTAGAAATATGTTTTTATTATACATACATCATATATGTGTGTGTATATATATATACATATATATGTACATGCATGCGTGTATATATATATACATATATATATAGAGAGAGGGAGAATGAAAGTGAGAGAGAACAGGTGAGCATGCAAGTACTTGCGTGTGTGTGTGTGTGTGTGTGTGTGTGTGTGTGTGTGTGTATGCGAAGTCAGACGTGGATGTTCAGAGTCTTTCTCTAGTGCTTTCTTATACATTTTTTCACATACAGATTTATATATATCATCAATGGCTCAGTGGGTAGAAGCCACTGATTGGCTAAATCCATCCACATTGGGTATCCAGCCATCACCCGCGTCTGAGCTCCAAGTGCTGAAGTTACTGATTTATGCCACCATAGCCAGGTTTTACAAGGGTGCTGGGGATCTGAACTCATTCTCACGTTTGTATATCAGGCACTTTACTGATTGAGACACCTCTCCACCTATAAGGAACACATTTTGACATATATTTCACTGGCATGTCTTTAATGCAAGATGTCATGAGTGCCCACAAAAGAAGACGTGAAATATTTCCTCTGGGCTGGGTGGGCAGAATCAGGTCTGTGTGGACAATGCACACGGCCCAGAGCTATCCATTAAGTACAGCATTCTTTTATGTTTGTGTTTCTATGGTTCTCCCAAGGAGCCAATGCACTGCAACCTGCAGAACCTCACTTTTACAACTCGACGAAGGTATCACATCCTTTTCTCCTTCGTGTCTGCAAAAAACACCTGCATCTGAGAGAGACAATTTGAGATGATCATTCAGTGGGTGTTTTAAGTAAGAGTTGCATTCAGTGAAAGCCAAAGTCTGGTGTTTTTACCTTCTCAGTACGAATCCAACATAGATTGCAGGATGTCATACATTTTAGATTGGGCCCTTGTATCTCAAGTACTAATATGTAAATATAAATTAATTATAATAAGTTGGGTAATTGTAAGCAAAATGAAGAAAGTGAGATCACCTGTCTGTAACTGCAGTTGCATTATGAAGAACACAACACCATTCTCTCCCCATAGAGAAGCCAAAGCTAATACCTCATAGGAGAAGAGAAAAATTGAATTGAATAGAATAGAAGAATTTCTATTGACAAAAAAACTAGGTCTCTGATTGCCACAAATTGTTTGTTTGTATTGTTTACTGAGGATTTATGTGCACTGTAGACCTTTAGAACGTGAGCATCAGTGGGCAGAACTGAAAGAAGGCTAGAAGACTTTTACAGATACATTTCCATTCCCTGAATCATCTAAACTGTTTTTCTCCTGTAGTCAAATGCTTCAATTATCATATCTATTGCTTCTTGTTATAGACCCATGCATCTATATAATGTTATTTCTCATTACTTATTAAATCAACTTTAGCTGTTGTCTAATGACTTTACATGTTGATAGTTTATGATTTACCATTGTATATGTCTCCACATTTTCTTTTATTAATTAATCTTGAGGTTAACAATCATTGTATTAATAGTTTGTTTAGTTTCCCAAGCCCTTGTCAATATTTATTTTCAAAAGCTCATGTACATTTACCAAGTGCTTATTATCTTCTAGTAATCATGCAAAGTGCTCAGATTCTCTATTGATTTAGTTGAGCAGGTGGGTATGGTGGATCCAGTAGCAGTTGGGTTCTTGGGGGTGAATATGATCAAATATATTGTGTGAAATTCTCAAAAGAAATAATAAAAAATGAAAAAGAAAGGACAAAAGTATACTTGGGAGCAAACTTACAATACTGCGCCCGACTGCACATGCTGGTGCCCCGCTTACGCCTCACATGGCGTTTCTGGCCATTTACTATTATAGAAATATTGTTACAAAGTGTAGTGGTCACAACCTCGTTTTTTTCCCTCACAGCTTTGGAAACCTGTGATGTGGGCAAGTGTTCGTTGAAAGTATGTCTCATTTCCACAACAGGCCAGTGTTTGAGGCCAGTATCTGAGCTGGGAAAGTGTAAATAGCTACCCAGAGAAGCACAGAGAGGATGAGCAGGATCACTAGGAGGTCTTCGTTCACTGCTCTGGCTTTGGATTGTGTTCAGGTGAGGAATGAACTGGGGAACTGCATGAACATTCTGTGAGGCTTGGGTCTTTGAATAGTTTCTTAGATTACGAGCACCATGAATCTGTGATAGCCAAATACAGAACTCTAGGATTAAAACAAAACAAAACAAAACAACCAATCAAACAAACCAACAAACAACAACAACAACAACAAACAACCATCTCTCTATCCTAGAGTTTGAAGTCATTTAATGAGACTCCAATTTGGCCATTAATAATTCTTAGTTTCCTTCTCACTCCACCTATGCAATTTCCATTTTTAACTATTTCTCTCTCTCTCTCTCTCTCTCTCTCTCTCTCTCTCTCTCTCTCTCTCTCCTTCCCTCTCTCTCTGTTTTTTTGTTTGTTTGTTTGTTTGCTTTTTTGAGACAGGGTTTCTCTGTGTAGCCCTGGCTGTTCTGGAACTCACTCTGTAGACCAGGCTGGCCTCAAACTCAGAATCCACCTGCCTCTGCCTCCCAAGTGCTGGAATTAAAGGCATGCACCACCACCACCTAGCTTTAACTTTCTCTTTGATTAAATTTCTAACATTTTTTATCTGGTGTAAGTGCATGTTTTATTTTATCTTTTAGTTATTATATTTTCTCCTTCAATTGTTATTTTGTTCTACATTGTAGACATTCTAAACATTGTATCAGAGCTTCTGCAGTTGCCTGAAATAATATTATCCATACACTAAAACCTAATTTCTAATGTGCTAACATTAGGGGGATACTTCAGGGGTGATCTGATAATAAAATTGATAGGCTTGTGAAAGGAACTCCAGAGAGATTCTTTTACATGAGGTAGTGGTTCAAAGGCACTGTCTGGTCTCTGTTGTCCTCTTGCCAACTGGAGCAGCACTCTGCCAGGTCTTTACAGGTTCAAGTTACAGTTGCACCAAAACATGTGGGGTCTTCAGAGGTGTGTGAACAGACAGGGAGCACTGCCTTGGCTCGTCACATCCTCTGCATTATGTTGAAAGCTGGAAAATATTTTGCATTTCTATGCATTATACTGTTCTAGAATATACTCCCTTTCAATAAAAGTAAAAAAAAAAGTCTGATAATGTTAAAATTTTATAACCTTTAATTCTTTTAAAGATACCTAATATTCTTCCACAAATATTGCTATCAAATTAAAAGGGCTATATCAGCTTGTTCAAAAGCTGCCATGAGCAAACCAAAAGAGTCTAGTTCACAGCTAAATGTGTTGGTGGGTTTTGGATATATGTGAAAGAGAGCAGAGACTCAAGAGATTTGGAACAATATACTTGTGAAAATTAAATTACCTGTTTGAGAAACCTTAAGAGGGCTTACCTAGGAAAAAAAAGAGTCCAATCTATTAGAACAAGGTATAGAAATTTATCAATCATTTGTGGTGTAGAACTTCATCTTAATTTTTATTGACCAATTCAAAATCAGAGTCAGTTTGTTCTTGTTTTCTTAACATCACTTCCCCAAATTCCTTGACCTATAAATATTTTTTTCTTCTTTTGTTCATGTGTTGTAGGGTGCTTAGATAGATTACTATAGATTGAACATAGAGCTTTGTACTGTAACAATTTTTCTTTCAATATATCTCTCTTTTATAGCATTTGATTTTTTGATCAGTATCTTTCCTGCTATTCCACAAATGACTAGTGATCCAACCTCTTATTGTTTTCCCACCAATATCTCTTTAACATGGTTTTATCCCAGCTGAAACTTCTCTCAAAGAAAACACATTATTTTTAGGTTGAATATGAAATGGATGATAATTGACTCTACAAAAAAAAAAAAACAACAATTTCATGTTTCTCAAGTCAAGCTTTGGTGACGTTAGCCTATAAGATGCTCTGACAGATTTCTCAAACAAGTAATTTAATTTTCACAAGTATATTGTTCCAAAACTTGAATCTCTTTCACATATATCCAAAGATCACCAACACAGCTAGCTGTGCACTAGACTCTTTCGGTTTGCTCATGGCAGCTTTTGAACAAGCTGACATACTTTTAGAAATGATTAACTGCTCTGAAGCTTGAACATCCTCTCTGGGAATGTGACCTTGACTGTCTCTCTGTCTCTCAGCAGCGAATTCGTGCTGTATGTTAACTATAGGACATTCTCATGTCTGCTAGTCCATGGTCTATATTAGGGTTTATGATTGTACAGCCTAGGACTAAGCGTATAAGTGGTCACATTAATCCACTATTACAGAGTCATGCTGTCTAGTATTTCTACTCTATAGTAGTTAGAGGCAATTTCCATCTATTAATTAGCTCCAAAGTTCTGGATTCTCTAGAGCATCTTGGAACCAGAATCATTTTTTCTGGAGTTTCTGTACATGTTTTTTTTTTTAATTGGTAATACACTTTTCCAATTATTCTGGGCCTTTTCACAATGTGATAGCTCATTTTCATTATTATTGACACTCCATAGTTTATATAAACTATCAAAAATAGCCTTTGTTTTATATAACTTAATTTTTCTTTATTTAACTATGAATATGTAGCATTTTCTTTTCTACTCTTGCCTATGAATCTTTCACATAATTATTACATATTTTAACTGTAGCTTCTGTTCTGATTGTTCAAACTAAATCCTCTAATCTGGCAATCAGGACAAAACTTACATCTACCATGACAAAAATCTTTGTGTAAATAAACTCCCAAAACAAAGAATAGGTGAAGTGCAATTCTAAGTAAAAATATAATAGTGTAAGAGAAAAATTTCTTTATGAATAATTGCCTTTAAAACTAAGGCTTGTTTGTTGGTTTAAAATCATAATTTGAAAGGATATGAAAAACAGTTAAAACTTAAAATATTAACAGATAATACTAAAATTAGGTTTACAATTATCTTACATGGTTGAACTAGAATTATAGACAAATTTGCATTCCATACATTATTTGTAAATCTGAGATGCAATTTTTTTATTCAGACATATATTCTCAAAGCATTTCTCAAAATATGTTTAATTTTTATGTTAAAAAAAGACAAAATTTCTAAATCATCCACGAAAGTAGATACAGTTTCAAACTACCTCCTGTACATATAGGAAAGAAAAAAAACCCAGAAAACATATACAGTTTGAAGGATCATTTTTTTTTTCTGAGATGATGGGGCATTGATGATAAGGATGATGTGTTAAAGGGAGAGCCTTAGTACATGCCATTCATTGTAAATTATTAAATGGACATTCCACTTCTTCTTTTGCTTCATGAAAATGTACTCATCTTTGACCAAAGGTCAAATAGAATGCATCTCTGTGAGTCTCAAAGCACCAAGTTAATGAGTCTATTTAAACATTACCACATTTCATTGTGGTTATATGTTCACTAGTTAACTCACGCAAGGCAGGAACATGCCTTATGGATAGCTTGAAGAAGAGCATACAGCACATATGGAGAACATATTTAATAAATTTCTGATGGTTTTCCAATTAAACATTTATATTATGTTCCTTAAAATTAGCAGGCCATTTTGTATATAATACTCAACTCTCTCCCTTTGCTCCCAATTACTTATGATCTATTTCATACATTTCTAATGATAGCAGTAAAAACAGCCAATAATGTTTTTAAAGATTTAAGGGCCACAGAGCCATTATTTACTTAATCTCATAACTCTATTGCCTAGATATTATCATTATTCACATTTATTCCATTAGGAAATAGAGATAAGAAGAAATGGGGTGGCAAATCCCAAGTTGGGGTGCTGATGTATGGTGGACCCATCAATCAAACCAAAAGGTGCAGTAGACATTTGAAACATCAAGAGAGAGGGCATACAGACTATTGAAGGATTTGGAAAATGGGTATTCAAGGCTTATGAGAAGCAGAAGCCTGGTTTCAGCCCTGCAGTTCATATTGGTCAATGGCCATCTGCTGGAATACAGAAACATTAGCTGCCACTGTCACCCCAACCTGGTGTCTCTCCTATTTAACTCACTCTACCCATGGGGTATTGTGTTGGCTATTCATTAACTCTGTTTCCAGAAGCAAGAAAAAGGAGAGAGAAAAAAGATGAGGGAAGAAAAACAAAAAATAATAATTGATAATAATAAATGTTTGTCATGTTGCTGGAGAAGGAGTATCAAATACTCTGATTGGGGCAGGAAGATTGCTCAGTTGACATCCTTCATAAGTGAAAAATATACCTGACTTTAAATGTCCAGAACCCATGTGAAAAAGAAAGTATGGAGGCACATGCCTATCATCCTATCACTGACAGTGCACAGGAGGATTCCTGGAGCTTGCTGACCAGAGCACTGAACCTGAGGCTCTGAGTTCAATGAGAGACCCTGTCTCATAACATAAGGTGGCACGTGATAAAACATTGACCTCTGGTCCCCACATGCATGCATTTGTGCATTTGTCTATGTGCATTTACACAAGACACACACATGGATAAGAGCATCCTGGAACCTGTACACATACATATCTTGCACACATGCAAAGTAAATTAATTTTAAAATTAGAATCTTCTTCATATGTAGAGACCCTAGCATGCTCTTGCTCTTCTTCACTAGTATTTTCTTTGAAGATCAAAAAAACAAGATTCTGTATAAAGCCCTGAAGAAATCAAGGTGATTCCTGGGTCTGTATTCTGCATTTGTGGACAGTCCCCTCAAGTATGAAGAAAGGCCTGACAATGTATCAACTCATTTCCAAAGACTTGATTTATGGCTTGGAGCTATAACCTTGTACATCGCTCCAACCCCTCAATCCTACCCATCATCTCCAGGGATACTGAATCCCAGCATCTATTCTCCAGCATCTCGAGCTAAGGAGAGACCATTTCAGAGAGATGCTGAGCTACCGTTGAGATCGGATGGCAATCTTCTCCCTTAGGCTCTACCAGGGTTTGCAAGAATGATTCTGTTAGTTCTCCAGCTTCTTTTTCTCTCTGGCCTTCCCTTTGGAACCTTCTATAGTGCTGACAAATCCTCCATCCCCTGATGTCAGCTCAGTAAGAACACTGATAAAGCAGTCTTTATCTACCAAGCAGAGAATTTCTCTCCCCCCACCCCACATCTGTCTGGCAGTAATCCAACACAAATCCAAGCCTCCAAGTTGTCCAGACTATATTAAATGGCCATTGGGGGACTGCACTGAAAGCTTTGGGATTTCATTTGTTTTCCCTTTTGTGTCACAGAACTAAACTGTAATGCTGACTTCTTCAAGGCAGCAAATAGTCAGGCGACACTGTCAGCAGCCACTCCTTACAGCTCCATGGTAAGGGTGGGAGACCAGAGTGCTGAACAATAAAACTTGAGATCATTGCAAGTTGAACCCTTCAAGCCTCAAATTAAATGTCAGTTACTTAGAGAAACTGTCCCTGACCTTTGGCAGTACTGGGTCTCCAATAATGTCTTAGGCCTTCCATAGTAGTTATTAGGTTTTAATTATTATTTCTAAAACCATATTAATTCTTTCACATGGTTTCTGAGTTAATAAAGCCTATCTGGTACCATTTTTAATTCTTCCCTCTATCCTCTCACAACCACATACTCGGTGCCCTTTATTCTACTATTGTTTGTTTTTCTTTGCTTATGGCATCTATCATCTAGTGGCAATGAATTCAAGATGAAGGATCCTGGAAGTGTGTGTGTGTGTGTGTGTGTGTGTGTGTGTGTGTGTGTGTCCAAAAGTCCAAAAGGGAGAGAGTGGCAAAATAGAAAGGGAGACGATCCCAACTTTCCTGTGCCACTACAAAGTGAAAGGCGAGTGAGTCAGAGTACACAAATCCTGCCTGACTCACTGAGCCCCTTGCTTTGATCTCATCCTTTGCATGAGACTTTCACAGAATATATGTCATAGAAACAAGGATTTCAATCCACTCATATCAAAGTGTGCTTTGGCATGCAGAACCAGAACTGACAGTTTAATTCAGTTTTGGTCTTCATGTATTTTCATGGGCATTTAATTCCATATAAGAAGATTAAATAATTTCACTATTAAGGTATCAGATAATTTGACAACATTTCGCAGGTCATAAAATACTTTTCAAACAGTAACCCCCAAAATGTGTTTAGAAGAACTTTAGAAGAAACTTACCTAACATGAAATATTCACTATCACTGTGTCCTGTGTGTAGCTGTCTTGTTTGTGTGTGTGTGTGTGTGTGTGTGTGTGTGTGTGTGTTTTGTTTTATACTTCACAGCCACTGGCATTTACTTTCTTTTGAGAACCAAGAACCAATCATTAGAAAGACTACTTTGAAAAGAGTTAATTTTACTCTCTCTTCATTGCCTACGTCATTAAGAGGCAATGAATTCAAGATGGTGGTACCCAGGGTTTTTATACTCTTGAAAATGGATTATAACATGATAGATGATACATTATACCTGCTGCTATACAGTGTCACTTATCAATCACCTTTTCCCTCAATTAGGATGGCCATTCTAGCGACAATTCCACAAAGACTTTTGTATTGTGTTCGCTGATTCCAAGTTGCCAAAGTAGATGCTCTCTGTGATATTTTGAGAGGTCTCAAGTACACTACAAATGCCTATGGCACCAAGTGACAACAGATTCAAATCACAGTGCACGAGACATTTGTGAATCTAATGGTGCATTGCAAAAGTAAATGCTTCTCACCATAATATTTGATTTCAGAATGGGGATTGTGTTTTCATTAGTCATGTTAGATTACCTGCAGCCTTGAATGTCAAGGTAGTTTAGACATATCATAGTGACTGTATTATAATTGTCCTTGTAATATATATTATCTTATGTAATTATTATGCTATAATATATCATACTATATATATAATATCATATTATATTATAATTGTCCTCTTATTTTAGGAGATTTTATTTTGCCCATTTTTACTTTAAAAGGTTAAATACAAGGTTCAAATGAAATAGAGAGGATATTTCACCTTCGTAACTGATGATTGAATTAAAAGTGTTCTCCCAATGAATTCACATAGCATGTCTTTGTAAGATTCTGTTACTAGGTTGCAGCTAATCCAATATCTCTGAGCTCCAGAAAATCAAATGAGTGCCGGACTAAATTCCACATTAAACTCTCCTGTACCTAGTTCTTACTGGTCAGTGAAACAGCAACTGTTATCATGCAGATCATTTTAGTCAAATTAATACTACAGTGTAAGCATCCGGCTCATTGATGTGGCATAAATGTTTAAGGACTGGACTGGGACACCCACATCCCATCAGGTCATTATGACCATTATACTATTGAACAGATTTGTAGATGTGGTGAGAAAATTGGTGGAAAATACAGCCATTTCTAAGAAATGAATCCTACTGATTTGCCCACAAGATATACTAAGTCTCCATGTTTTCCCCTGGCAACTCCAACTTCCCACCTGTATTGTGAATCTACCAAATTGAAATAAACACATGTAAACCATAGCTCAGCCTATTCTTTCCATGTCATTAGAAAAAGAATGCCTTCATTTCAAAAGTTTCCACCACTTCAGCTGAGCAAGAAAATTTCTACTCAGTGCTGCCTATTTTAGTAGAATGACAGTTGCTAAACTGGTTGAATAACAGATTGCATTCTGCTGCTATTAGACAATGCATGAGCTGACGGTGTAGGACTATATACTTTGTGGTCTCCTTTTGCAGTGGTAAATAATAACTTCAATATTTTTAATAACTTCTGAGTTTATTAGGAAGTACCACTAGCGTTCCATATCAAAATTTAACTGCATTTTGATTATTATAATTAGAAGAGGTTATTGAGATTGAAATCTAGGTTATCACTCCTCTTTTCATCCTTGAAGGTTTCCTAGCTTCAGAAGTGTGCACTTCTCAGGATCATTCAATCTTCTACTCTTTCTAGCTCTTCAGTGTTCTGAAGTAGCATACCATGAATAAGCCAATGATTATAAACATACCATAAAGAAATCATAGGTTCACTTACCTACCTCCTCCTTTTTTCAATTCTTAGTAATGGCTCTCAGTTTTCAACATGGATTAAACCTGTTTCTATGAAAAAATATTTGATTTAATTCTCTGGTCTTTATGCTGTTATGTATACATTCACTTTTCCTTGGCTCAAAGTAAAAGTAGCTGTATTCCAATAACTTTATTAAAAGTGAAAATGACAGTTAGCACACAGAAAGTATCATGGACTTTTGGAGTTACATCTAGCCCCTGCCTACATATTTCAAATGAACATTTTAATTAAATTCATCAAATGTCTTTCACAAATGGTCACTTTGTATAAGCCACAGATTGAAAGAATGAACATAGTGTGTGGTTTTCTCAGTCACTAGATTTATGCCAGAAGAATGCATAATTCAAGTAAGTTGAATGAAAATCATAAGAATTGGTTTTTGAAACACCTGTTAGCTCTCTAGTTAATCACATATTCTCTAATAATATCCTTCTGGACTCCTGGAAGCATAATTAACTATATGTACATGTATTAAAAGTACAGAATGTTTTGATATATGTCTTCATTGTGAATTGACAGACACAATCACATGATTAACATATTTGTAACCTCCCAAAGCTGCTATAGTTAGATCTTAATGTACATATGTATATATGTATATTATATACATTATACATACAATGTGATGAGAAGAGCACTTAAGATATACTCCTTATGAAACTTCAAACAGAAATTATAGTATCTAGTATATTCATTAAATATAATATTTCATTTATGTGCATATGCGTGTCTGTATGTTGGTACATGTGAATATAAGGACTAATGCTCACAGAGGCCAGCGCTATAAGATGCTCCTGGAGCTGGGGCTACCGGTGGTTTGTGAGCCACCTGATAGTGAATGCTGGAAACCAAATTCATGTCCTCTGCAAGAGCCGTATGTGACCTTAGTCACTGAGCCATCTCCTGCCCCAGTAGTAGCATTTAAAGGCTGATATGTTGGTAAAAATCTCTTGGCCTTTTTCTTTTGTGTGCACACCTGCAGACAATCAATCACAGTCAAGCATTTCTAGGATCAGAATTTTAAAATCCAGTAGGAATAAGAGATTATTAGTATAGTAAAAATTGAACTTTAAAGAGACTTTATTACTATAAACAAAAACAAGTCCAAGTCCTTTCCATGAAATGTTATAAAACTTAATAAAATGTAATGCAACTCATTAGATATTAACGTCATTAGTTTTGTGGAATTTTGCAAACCTTTCCCATATTTAATCTTTCAAATCTCTCTGGCAAATAAGCTTCCTACTACTGCTTCTTCTAACTTTGTTTCTTCTGGGCAAATATAATCTAGCTGAGTCACAAAAGTATTAAAAACATACTTACTGATGAGGAATCTCTAAATTCTTATGGAGTTTATCTCTAATTCTCTGAATTTTAAGTATAATTATTCATGTCAGGTAACATTTACAGGAATAAAGATCACTTTACTAATTGGTGCCATTTGTAAAGAATAAGCAGGGGAAAAAAAAGACATACTGGTTTCAGAACTCTTGTGTGTATATCCTGACTACCTTGGCAGAGGGGCTGTTTGTCCAGTGTTTTCTCGCACAGAGTGTTCTAGGACAAGCCTGTTTGCCCACTGAATTATGTATTTTTGTCTTCCGTTATTTTGTTCTAAATTAATGTCTTCTTTCAGGGACAAGGAATCTTATTACAGTGAGCCATTCATTTCTATTGCCAGTCATCACTGTGCCTATCATTAATGAAGCACATCACACAAGAGCCAGAGAAGGAATCTGCCAAAACAAGCCTACGTCTTCACAGTTGTCAGGAAGTTAATTACTACACACAGAGAGGAGACGAGTCACATTCCCGAATCACTCCAGAGGAGTCCTTCTTCCACATAGCTTCTAGAGAACTGTTCAGACTAATAACAGCATTTCAACTGAATTTTCTGCTACCCAAAACCCTGAAGACATTAAGATAAAGCTGACTATGCTCTAGCTTAGGCCATGACTAATGTTTCTACCCATGAAGTGCTCCGTTCTCTTCAATAATCCAAGAAGGTTCCCTATATTTTCCTACTGTATTTTTCCCACCTTATTTTTATTTATTCACTGTACATTCCACTCACTGTCCCTCCTCCCAGTCATCCCTCCAACAATCCTTCCTCATTCTCCCCATTTCTTCTCTGAGAGGGCGGAGGTCCACAGGGTATATCACTCTACCCTGACACAGCAAATCTCTTCAGAACTAGGCCCATCCTCTCCTACTAAGGCCAGACAAGGCAGCTCAGCTACAAGAACATTTTCCACAGACAGGCAACATCTTTTAGGAGCCCCTACTCCAGCTGTTTGGGACCCACATGAAGACCAAGCTGCATATCTGTGTGTGGGGGGGGGTGCATAAAGGTGGCAGGGTGAGACCTAACTCCAGCTTATCTATGCTCTTTGGTTGATGGTTCAGGTTAGTTGACTCTGTTGGTCTTCCTGTGGAGTTCCTATCTCTTTGGGGGCTTTCAATCCTTCCTCCAAATCTTTCATAAGAGTCCCCTAGCTCTATCCACTGTTTGGCTGTGGGTATCTGTGTCCCTCTGAGTCTGGGTGGAGCCTCTCAGAGGATAGCCATGCTAGACTCTTGTCTGCAAGAATAACAGAGTATCATTAATAGTGTCAGGGATTGGTGTTTGGCATGGGATGGGGAGGGTAATGGGAGTAGTAGTCAGGATGTGGGATGTACAGGAGAGATGGCCTAATGGCCATGAGAATGAATGGAAATCGGCAACTGACAGGGTTGGGGAGGTGAGGGCATCTAGAGGACATGACAGAGACCTGGAACAGGGGAGGCACTCAAGAGTAAATGAGGGTGACCTTTAACTGTGGCTCATAACAGTCACCAGGGAGAGGCCAGACAGGAACCCCAGAAGAGTGATAGGGACACCAAACTAGCTACAAAACTTTCAACCCAAAACTTAACCTGTCTACAAGAAATTCAGGGACAGAGGATGGAGCAGAGACAGAGGGGATTGTCAACCAGTGAGACCAAACTTGAGACCCATTCCCACTCTCTCAGGGAGTCAGTCACTGCTCTGTAATCAGGGCAAAGGCGACTCTCCATTTAATGAGGAATTACTGCCATCTTGTGGCTGTCATGATGGAAGGCATCTATCCCTAAAGAGAAAGAAAAAATAAACAACTGATTTGTGTTAGATTTCATCTTTCATTCTGTAACTCCACATTATTAAGAAGCACAGCATCATAGTCCACATTATGTTAGTGATAGTATTGTGTTGATACCATAACATTCAAGAATATGAACATTGCTCTATACTTTACTAAATTGAAGTTGTTAAGATAAAATGTTAACATAAATATAGTATTAGTCTAAGATAGAACTTTGCGTCTACAAAAAATAGGAAATTAATCAAACTAGTGGAGACACTAACAAAACTTCAACTGTCCATTCCAACTTCAGCAATATGCTTTTCTCATTTTTAGTGTTAAGAATTTGCAGAGCACCATTAGCTCCTTAGGTTCAGATATTTCTAACTCTTAGGTGATATATTTGCCACTCATCTCAACAGCCCATGTCAGCACCGGAAATTGGCCAAGACCCACTAATAACCAGAAACAGATTCCAAGTGAACACTTCTCTCAGATCTGTGTGGCACATGTTGTCTTCAATATTCTTTCCCTCGACATGTGACAAACTTGCAAATTCTGCATTTTTACGATTCAGATGGCTGGCTCGGCAAGTGAACAGTGGTGAGTATATACAATAAACACATGTAGGAACAGTTTTCTCTGATCTATAAAGCAAAAACATTATTCTGTTTCTCTGTCAAGATGTGTGAGATGCCATTTGAAGCATAAATTCGCTTTTTGACCAGGAGCTTCAGAGACGAATTATCTGTATGTTTTTGATTGAGAAAGACAGCGTTCTAAAACACCAGTGACTTAAGTAACCAAAGATACCAACAGAACATTTTCTCCCCATATGACATCGTGCTCTGAAGTATGAAATCTTAAATGCTAAGTTGAGAACACTCCACCTGGTGGTAGAAGAAAGGGGGTAACAGCTTTCTGCAAAGGACCCTCAGGAGGAAAAGATGGAGAGAATCGCAGAACACTCAAGGTAACAAGAGTTAGAGACTGAGATACTCCCATACACCACTGTGGTTGGCAAGCATCTTTAAAGCAAAATCCAGACAGGATCTGCCTCTCCATAAATCTTTCCACCCCTTTCCATTACTAGTTAGGTATTGTTGGCTCTAAGCCATCTGATTTATTAACTGCTATGCATTATATATGAGATTCGGGCTTGCTGGAGAGTTACCCTTATGGTCATTGTTGCATACAAATCAGCTACTGTTAGAGACGTTTTATCCTGCTGGCACTTCTGTGAGGTGGTGGTATAATGTGTAACTGGAAAAGAAAACCTTCCTGTTATATTTTCCCACAAATGTTACTAGTACACACAGTGCAGGCAGGCTAAGAACAATGGTCCTTTGTTCTAGTCTAAAAATGGAGAAAAAAGTACTCAGAACAATAGATGGGGAGAAAGCAAAACCTGTTGTCTCAATCAAGGCACTGGTGTTCTCCAAATTGTAGCTACTACCCTGAGCCTTTTTCTCTGACCAACTGAAGCATGAGAAAGCACTAATGTGAGCAAGACCACTTACCCTTAAATGCCAACAACCTGGTAGCTCAAGTCTAAGCAGCTCTCTCTCTGAAATGACAGAAGAGGGTTCCACCTCTGGCTTTTTGCATTAAGACATTTGCTTAACTAAGCAATTCAACTCTAATCTCTCACCCAGCTCTCAGTATAGTGATGCCCAGACTTCCCATTAGTACCTACCTTTCAGGAATGTCTACCCTAACACAGTGGTCCCCAACGGTCTTAATGCTGTGCCCCTTTAATACAGATCCTCATGTTGTGCTCACCTCCAACCATAAAATTATCTTTGCTGCTACTTATAACTGTAACTTCACTACTTTTATAAATCGTAATGTAATTTTTTTTGAAATAGAGGGTTGTCAAAAGTGGCTGAGACCCACAGGTTGGGAACTGCTGCCCAAAGCTATATATGTGTATATATATATATATATATATATATATATATATATATATATATATATATTTGTGTGTGTGTAATATATATAATAAATAACATATGTGTGTTCGTATGTATCAAAGAAAAAAAAATCACATAACCCAAATGACCTTGGTTTACTTGTGACCAAAGAATTAACACTGACTTACATGTTCCACAGAAGGGAAAAATATGTGTCTGATTGTATTACCTTTTTAAAGGGGAAGCTATACTTCACTTCCTTTGAGATAACATCTCACTCCATGCACTGTGTCCCATGTCAGTGTGGCAAATTACTAAGCATTAGTTAACACCATTATATTCATAAAAAGTGAGTCAAATATTCTGTATTCTTAGTTTCAGTGAGACTGCCCTGGGTGTACTAAAATCACATCGACTGAGACTTTTGTAAAACAATTTTAGAATCTAACATATGAATATGTGGACCTATAAATAATTATATATATATATATATATATATACACACACATATGTATACATATATATGTGTGTATATATATATACATTCTTTTCTGTTTGAATCATCCATGGATGCATTTCCTAAGTTTTTGAATGATTGGATTTTCTCTTAAATAATGGAGTATTAATGATTACCTATATAGTCAGTTGCTTAGAAAGCTTTCATTTGTATTTGTTATTAAGGCCATTTACTGGACATCCTTCACATAATACTCATAACCTTCAAGCATAACAGAGATGGAGGGATTGTTAACTGAAAATAGAGACTATGAATCTCTTTAAGTTTCTGGTTTCTACAGGGGTGTTCAATATAGAATGAGTTCTTCCCCCAAGACACCTTGAACTTTGAAGATGACAGAAACATCTGGGAGAGTAGGCTGTCTGCATGAATAGTAACTTTGAAAGTGATTAATAATGGGTCGTGCTAAATAAGACATCTGAATTCTGAGATGACATCAACCCAGTGACAGCCTCATGACTTTTCCAGTTTCCAAAACAATGGCTCAAGAAACACATAAATACAGGTCTTGCATCATAATCTACCCTTGGCCTCCCACTAAGAGGAAGTATGGTTTGCCTTTCCTCGGAGAATATCATTCAGAAATGTAGATGATTCACCTTTGGGAAAGAGTACTGATCATCCCTGGGACTATTGAGGTGTTGGCATCATGCTTTTGCCTTCCTTCGTGAAAATCAAAAGAAAGTAAATAAATGAACCTAAAGGAAATGTGTTGACTGTTTCTAAAAGGGCTTCAACTAACTAATTGAAGGATCTCAGGAACCTACCTACCTAAGCAATCACTTCCATGTGCTCCAAGTGTATTTTAATATTCTTTTGTTGTTGTTGTTAAAGAGTCAGTATGTGGTCCCTATTGTCAAGGTGTTAAAAATTGTTTTCAAATGAACTGCATCATTAGAGAGTAAATCGCTCACACATGATGCTTAATTCAGTTTTCTTTCTCCCAGTGACCCTGTTTAGACTGATAACCATCACTGAGCCTTGGCAATCTAGACCCTCAGGTCTGTGAGCAAACTCTAATTAAGGTAAGTGGTACCTCTCCTGAGGACAGCTGCTACCAAAAGTCTCAAGTACCCATGACAAAGTATAATATTTCAGTTTCCAGAAACATAATTAATATTGAGGGTTTTTTTCCGAAAGTGCAATTTCGAATTAAGATATTGTTTTCAGAACCTTCAAATAACAAAACTTCAGTCCAAAACCCACTGTTCTCCAGTTCCTTAAATGCTTTAACTCTACAGGCTTAATAATTAAACCTTCCCCCTTGGCAGTCAAGTAGCAAAACATTATTATGGGAGCGAGCTTGGTAAGAAATCCAAGAGTTATTTCCTCTTTGGTAAGGAAGTAGCTGAAATTTCCATCCATTCTTTTTCAGTGTGCCACACGCTTCCTCTAAAATGGTGTCTCTACCAACTGAAAGGAAGGGAACGGTTTTCCAGCCAATTTCTCTCATGTGCACAACTCAAGTGTGCATATGTTCTATCGGAGCAGATATGGAAGCTGGGAGCAGGAGCCTTTTCTATTATTGACAAGTGGCCTACCCTCTAATCTTCAGAAAGCTCATCTGCAAACTGACATAAGGCTCACTCACAGGCTTGTACAGACCTTCTACTCTGACGAGGCAAGCTTATGCATGGGCTTAATGTGAATAATGGTAAGATGGCCATGCATGACCAGTGTGACAACATCATCGTCAGAAACAATTTTCATACTCTTTGTACTGAGCTTGTTAGAATTCCAAATGAAATTGCTTGAAGAGATGTAAATAATAAATAATGTTTATTATTTATATTTATAAACAAATAAAGAAATTTGTTCTAATTTACTTTATTTTTACATTTTCATACTAGCATGCATTTCCTAGTATTTATCAGCCTAATCTGAATGATTTATACTACTTTCTGACAATAAGGTTTGTAGGAAACCATGTTTAAAATGCCTAGTTGAGTAAAAGTAGATTAGGGTTTGTATTAAACAGTTCAAGCATGGTAAATACTTCACTCAGCCACGGTAAACCTATGCAAAAGCTGTGCATTTATCTGGTTCAGCCCACATCCAGTCAAAAGTTTCAGCAGAATACAGGATCTGAATGGTACAGAGAAGGATAGGTATTTTTAAATCGTGTGGAGAGTAACTCAGCAAGTCTTTAAAATTTTATGGTCACATTTGACCTTTCTTGCTTTATAGAAATGGCCGGCTTTAACTTACACAGATGTGTCTCTTGAGCTGTGCTTCTTCGGCAGTAGGAATCGGGAGTCACCTGGCCCTGCTACAGAGCATAACTCAATTTAATGCATCTCATATATGATACGCTACATTACAATGCAGCCTCTCCATATTCAAAACAATCACTGGGCTAACGCTTTGTTGCATTTTGCATCACTCATAGTCACTTTAAATCCCGAAAAGCACAGAGAGAGAAATCCAAGGCAGGCAGAAGGTAGAGACAGTTTTAATGTGATTATATTGGCATCTGATATGATGGTGCTTTGGACCACATTGACATGAATGAGGCTTCTAGGTAGCAACTGTTCAATAGCATCCGTTGGACTTCTCCAATAGACCACTTAACTATCTCAGCTTTTCCAGTGATCATCTCATTTATCTAGGATTATTGCACTGAATTTACTGTTTGGTTTTCTTCCAGAACTGAAATGTCAAGTCCAGTGTCATGTATGCAGTAGCTTTGTGCCGTGAGAGCTTCACAGATCCCCCAAAAGCTGCTAGCAGTTGATCTTTGGATAGAGCTAGAAATAAATAAATCCTCTTTAGCAGATCAATATTCATCCCATTTAATGCTTGATGTGAAACTTGTGGATTTGGGGTGGTAATGCTGATGTACAGCTAATCGTTGAAAATGGGCATCAGGGTTTTTATAGCATGGCGGCATATTGTCAGGCAGGAAGGGCAGAAGCTGAGAGCATAGCCTGGAAGAGAATATGGTAAGTGTGTATAAATAAGCTGCACATTTGGAAATCACATGGGCTATTTCATTATGCATGCTAGAAGATAATAATAGGGGGAACTAAAGGTCTGCTCCACAAGAGGAAAACCTGAGGCTTTCTCTTGATTTACCATCCTGTGGGGCTACCGAAGTAAATGACGTAACTCACTCCACTGGAGAATCGAGCACCAAGTAAACTGTTATCGAGATCCTGTTTTTATACACCAGAAACTCATTCTAAAAATGAATACATAAAAAGGTGTTCCAGAGATTGGAGTGCAAATCTATATCCTGAACATATTTGAGCTCACAACAAGGAAAAAAATGCTTGTTGTGAAGTGAGATTTAAAATAGTTAGGGCCAGTAGTGAAGGGGTCTTTTCCAGTCAATGGTGAGAGCTATGAATCAGACTTAGATCAGACAGCAAGGGTTAAGCTTATTCCTTCGGATTGGACAATTTTATTTTTTGCTACAGATGTGTGGTAATTCACTGTCAGGGGTGTTGGGAAAACTAGTCGAGGCTGAACATTCTTTATATGCAATAGCTGTTAGCCCAACCACATAAGCTGTAAGGCAGACTTCTGTGGTCATCAATGCTAAACATATTTTTCAGCCAGATCTCTTGATTATTAGTTTCATACAGCGTGAGGAAAATGTGCACATGATCTCTGTGTGAAAGCTTTGCCTTCATAACGTTCTCTCTAACAGAGTCAGGCTGCCCCGGACTAAATTTTAGTGAGCATTGAAATGTATTTGTTAAAAGCATGAGAAGTGCGCCTTTCTGTAGTGGCTTGAAACTAGAGAATGGGTGTTGATTGGTTTTCCCTGGACAAGCCATATTCTTTCTGAAATAATGGCTTTTCACTGAAGTTCTCTGAGAAATGAAACATTATAATCTTTGCACGGTGGGGGACATCATTAAACTTAAATAGCAAGCGACAACATCTGCTGGCTCCAGAGATCCAGCGAACTGCTCACAAGTGTCAGTTTCCCTTCTGCGAGGTCCACTGATAAATGATATTTTCCCCCAGTTAGGGATTTGTAAGTCACCGGTTCTTAGGCTGGCAAATGCAGGCCGAATGAGAGCGCAGGTCATGGTCACAGGATAATGTTTGTCAGGTGAAGAGTAAATCAGTAAACAGGAGAGGAAAGGTGTGTTTATGCTTGGGGCCAGGAGTTGGGAAAGAATAATGTACAAGGCCGAGGATGACAACTGGGGAAACGTGTGGGTGTGTATGTGAAAGCCAGTGCCTGTGAGTTCATGCACACACAGGCAGAAATGCATTGGGCCAACCTGGAAATGAGAAGAGGTGTGTGTGGCCTATGAATATGGAAACATTCACACACACCTTATCTGCATTCTACTATTTATGTCTGCCCTGAACACATATATACAAATGAGCTATCTTAGCATCATCGATACCTTGAAAAACAAACATATATAAAGCCTATTCCTTAAAATGAAAACTTTAGTTATGTAAGTTTATTAATAATTATTACATCCCAAAGACTGGTCTCACATACACACACAAACACACAAACACACATACACACACACACACACACACACACACACACACAAAGTTCTCTTCTTTAAAGGTTGAAGTTGGTATCAGGGAGAATAAACAGTGCTTTTTCTTCACTGGGGACCTGTGGCTAAAGAATGTAAGCTGCTTGACTGATTGTGAGCATGCTTACTGAGATCTGCTGGGACACAGAAGTAAGGAACTTTTAGTATTTTTACAGTCCAAAATTTAAGTATTTTTCAAAGTCTGGTCATTGAATCTTAAGAAACGATAATAAATACCTTTCGAATTTAGCCTAGCACTTAAAATTTGGAGACCCTAGAAAAGTAGCTTTTAAAATGTACATTTTTTATTTTATGTATTTTTTAAAATTTAGGAATATATATGTATTTACATATATATTTCTACATATCATAACAATTAAGAAAGAAAGATAACCGTGAATTTGAAAGAAAGTAAGGAAGGGTGTATAGTAGGGTTTAAAGGTAAGAAGGAAAGAGAGAAAAGTTCTAACTACTGAGTTCCCAAACGTCCCTAAGCAAGGGTAGAACAGTTGACCTCATAGCCCTTCGGGTAGCATGCAGCACCTCTTTCAGCAGAGAAATAAAGAAAAAGGTTGTGAAAGAAATACGAAGCGAATTTGTGTGTGCTGCTAACCTGAAACTAAGAAACACGTAATGCATATGGCCAGACATTCATAAATTTTCTTATTTATTCATTTCTAAAAACATTTGTTCATTGAGCAATGTTTGTATGCGAGGCTAAGGTATGATGGTTTATCCACAAGGTGTCATGACACAGAGTAGGTACTCTATGCAGATGCTCAACAGGCACAAGGATATATAGAGTTTCAGTGGAGAGTATGAGTCCTGTGGCATTAGTGATTCTAGTTAGACTCACAAGCTTAAAGCTATGCCAATTCCCACAGATCAAAGTCTACCATCTGAGC
Source organism: Mastomys coucha (assembly GCF_008632895.1). Classification (NCBI taxonomy): domain Eukaryota; kingdom Metazoa; phylum Chordata; class Mammalia; order Rodentia; family Muridae; genus Mastomys; species Mastomys coucha. The sequence continues at coordinate 75,882,800 of NW_022196898.1, read as the reverse complement.
ATCAAAATTATTTTCTCCTATGACAAACAAAAACACCCAGACCAAACTTTTGTAGGTACTATTTCCTAAAGTAGAAAAGTAACACTTCACTTTCTACTAGGTATAGGTGATGGTGCACTAGCTACATGTGAGTGGAGTAGAAGAGTTAAAGGAAACTTGGTGAGTTTAAGGCCTTTCGAGGAGGGGCATTATCTTGGAAAAAGGAAATAGAGAATTGTATATCACAGTGCTGAAGAGAGGGCTCAGCAGTTAAAAACATTGGATGCTATTGCAGAAGACGTGAGTTTTTTTTTCCCAGAACACACACTAGGCAGCTTACAAACACCTTATGTGTTTATCTGGCTCCAGGAGATCTCATGCTCTCTAGAGGTATGTGCACTTGTGCACGCGCACACACACACACACACACAGAGAGAGAGAGAGAGAGAGAGAGAGAGAGAGAGAGAGAGAGAGAGAGAGAGAGAGACTTGATATTTTTTTTAAAAAATTAATCATTAAATACATGCATTTAATGTGCATTTCTTTTCTTCAAAATATGCTTGTCTATTATAGCGACCCAAAGTCACGTGCAGTAGAAATATATGCATTCTGGCCACAGACAGGCTAAGCGTCAAACCTAGTGTGACATCATGAGGGAACATTGATAATGATGCATTCTCTGTAGAATTTGGACTCACACAAGGATGAAGATGTGTCATCCGTGGGTAGTGTTTGCTTCAATTTTTATGAAACTTCTAACCACACATATAGTGTAATCATGTTAGTCTAGGTGGTAACCAAGAGCCATGGCAGTTAGACCATGAACATCTCTCTCCTTTATCTGCTGTGAAGTAATTTCCATGGGATAAAAATGTCCACAAGAGAGAGAGGTGGGACACACACCTGACATTCTATCAGTTCATTCCCTCTGTGCAAATATTCTGTGATCGTTTAACTAAAATCAGCCTGAAAAAGAAATATTTAAATGTGGGGGGTTTACTACTTTACCTCACTCCCACTAATCCCTGTTAAAATATTGTAAATAGCTCAGAGCTTAGAGTTGCGAAACAGAGACCTAACAAGACTTAACCGAAAATCTTTTGTAAAAGATTCAACTAAAACCTTACAACAGATAGCTAAACCAATCCACTTTGATCCATGAAAATTATCTATAGTCTTTATCCCTCTTATCTTTAAAAAATGAAGAACAATCACTCATATGTAAAGCAGATAATTTTATAAGAGTTTTACTAAAATAAATGTCTTTTGAGATTTTAAAATGTTTCCATCAGTAATTCTAAATGAAGGCAATTCTGATTTGTTCTGCTCCCCAGATCCGCAGAGCCTCCCATTGCTGCTGCATGGAGGCACGGCTTGACATGTTTCCTGGGAGAAAGTCCTGTGCTCCCTTCTCATAAAGAGATGGATAGATGGGCTTTCTCGGTAAATAACGATGTAGACACAGGGAGCCCTGTGGACTTCAAAGCACTGACGAAAAATTTAGGCATTCCTAAAAAATATAATGCAATAACATGTGTTGATTTTTGAACTTTGTTTTTGCTCTGTCTTTAGATGGTGGGTTCAGGCAAGAATCCCAGCCAGGAACACTCAGCTAGATCTGCAGACATTACTTATTGTAAGGAGGTTGTGGGCAAAACTGGAATCATGCTTTTTTGTTTGTTTGTTTTGATTATGGTTGCTCTAAAGAAACATTTCATATACACATAAACGTGATAAATCAGTCTTTTCAGAAAATATTCTCCCCCAAATCATTCAGAACTAACTGGAAATGTGTCAATGTTTTTTTTTTTTATGCCTTTATGCCAATGCTTTATTGAGATCTAAGTAAAGTCTTATTTTGAGTAAAATGTGATGGGGGACAGAGGAGATGGCCTATTAGGTAAAATCATTTTCGTGCAAGCATTCGACTCTGTTTTTAGATCCCAGAAGCCAAATAAAGGTTGAGAGTAACCCTAAGGAAGGAAAACAGGGGGCGGGGGGAAGGGAGTGTTGGAGATGGGTGTATCCAGAAACATTTGAACAGTCAGTCCAACAAATCCAATGTGTGTGTGTGTGCACGTGTGTGTGTGTGTGTGTGTGTGTGTGTGTGCGTGTGTGTGCGTGTGCGTGTGTATGTGAGAGAAAGAGAGGGTAGAAGAGAGGAAGAGAGAAGAAGAAAGAGACAGAGACAGAAAGAGGGAGAAAGGGAGAAAGAGGGAGAGAGAGAGAGAGAGAGAGAGAGAGAGAGAGAGAGAGAGAGAGAGAGAATCTGTCTCAGAATATATAAGAGAATATATAAGGTTGGGAGTGTTATAGAAAGATACCCTTATACAACATGGGGGTTGTCTAGCCCCCATGTGTTCATGCACAGAGAGTACACTTCCCACAGATAATACACACAAACTCACTGTGATATGTATCATAATATTAAATTTCTCATTTTGTTTGAACTACATGTACTTCTTCTGCGTGACTTCTTTTTGCTTGATGAGGAAAGCACTTGGTGAGATAGGAGTTTGAAATTCGCTGTTACCACCAATTTTAACTACGGTAAAGATATTAAACATGAGGTTGTGACCGAAGTTCTCCACAATGACAGATCACACACATTGTCATAATGGAGCCTATTATTAGGTGTGCTCATTTGAAAGAAGTGGAAGATACAGTCAAAATGTGTTCCAAGCTGGAGAAATAAAGGTCATCTTTTGTCACATACAAATGTAAAGACCCACACTAAGCCACCAGTGAGAATTTTTCCTTCTTTATTACCCCCCAAAACTAAAGAGAACTTGGTCTGTTTTCCTCTGCACTTCTACCAGCCCCCAAAAGAGAACAAACATGAGTCAAACAGATCCCTTCCTAACATATTGACTTCTGAAAGAGTTTCCCAATTTCCCTCTAGACTGTGGAAGTGTTCTTTGTTAAGTAATAGGTCATAATACAGTATAATACATTATAGAAGTGAAGCAAAGCATTTGAATGATAAGAAAATCATCTTGATATTTTCTATTCTTCAGTAAATGTGAATTCCAAAACCATTTTACAAATACATCAGAGTTGGAGGCACAAAGAATAAATATATTTAATATAAGAACCGCACTCAACCAGAGAAACAAGTTGATGTGTATACATACACATATTCCAAGTCGTGTATTGTTTTTCTGAAGATTGCAACTAAGACCTTGTGGTTACTGGTGTATGCTTCACAATGAAGTTACATATCCTGCTGTCAGACCACATCTGGACTCTAGAACCCTATTAATATAAACCCTATCAGCTAAATGTGACTTTAAAAAGGAAGAAGAAAGTTGGCTTTCTCTCTTAAGAACCATATAACTGGTGAGTTTGAAGTTGAGCAACAGACCTGAAAATCTATTTCTTATGCGGCAAATACTGCTGCTTAACTCTGTCTCATCACTTTATGTAGCTAGAAAATGCTGTTACTACTTCTCAGGTACAAACAGTTATGAAGCTCACTTCACAAATTACTAGAACCAGCTTAAAAAGGCCAACAGGTTTTACCATTCTTACAATTTCTACAATTTTGTTTGAAACCATGACTTGTCTTTGGCTTGAAGGTACAAAGGCCAAAACAATTTCATTTACCTTGTGGCTTCAAGATAAACTTTGGTAAGAATGAATTATAATACTGATTTGAAATTAAAATGAAGGTTAAGTCATTAACTTGCTAGCTGCTTTGCTGCAGATTTTGGATATTATTCAGTTTGTAGTAAGCACACAGCAGGCACAGGCATAGGTTTATGGCAAGCACCCCTATTTGACATGAGTGACTAGAAAAAATATAAACATAATTACCTCAAAATATGTCTTCTTTATGTGAATGATTTCCTTTTATCCTGCTCAGTAAGTGCACAAGAGCTAAAAGTTTGCCAAATACTATTATCTGGATTTATTTCAAATAAAAAACAAATTAAAACTATAGTAAAAAATAATGTGGATCAAAGTTACAAGAGATCATTTAAGACTGCCTCCTCATTCCCACACACTACAGTTTTCCTCAAGCAGGTATACCAATATGTACATACATACCACAAACACACACGGACATGCATACACATGCACACACACAAACACACCCACCATACACTACACACAAACCGACAACATACATAAACATGCACACACACAACATGTATACATGCCCATGCATGTAGATACGCATAGATACACACACTCATACATCACACGGACAAACACAAACATCCACATACCACACACACATACACACACACACACACACACACACGTATATACCTTTAATACCCACGTGTGTACGTGTGTGTGTGTGTGTATACATATATCTTGATGTTTTAATTGATCACAACTGTTTCCAGTTTCCATTTCCATGCCATTCTTTTCTATGATGTGTAGTGTGAAGGCATCATTTCTTGTTCCCTTAATAGCCTATCAAATTTTCTTAGTAGAAATACCATCTGTCAGGATATGTATACTGAACGACATAACAAAGCTTCACTCAGTTTACATGTTAACTGTTCAGACGTGGGTGCTGAAGTCGGGTTGAGCCTGAACTGCCTTAGGCTAAGGTCTTGAGACTGTGATCGCAGTTTTGAGCTTCGGGGTGCACTCACCTACATATTTATCTCGTGGTCTAAAAGGACAGCAGAGGGAGCCCCTGCATGGGTTAAGATGAGGCACGGGAGAACAAAGACTCTTCAGGGCGCAGAGACATGCGCAGTGCCCTCTGCTGGATATACTGGTACATTCAGATTTCAACCTGAAACTGTGAGCACTGAATCCCAAACCTGTTCTCTGCAGCCTTGATTAGTTTCATAATTACGCCACGTGTAGTGGCACCTTCAAAGTAAAGTTAATCTTATTTTCAGCTAAAAGTAAATATCTATGTTAAAAATACATGAGTTTTGGCCTTAATAAGTCAAACAATTTTCTGTGGAAACCACTCATTTTAAAAACTTTTTCTTCACTATATAAATAATTTATTACAAAATCCTAACGTATGGGACATAGTACATCCTCCATATTCTGATTACGTTAAGTACACGAATTTCAGATAAAGTATTCTTGGTCTTGCAGTACACGAACCCAATCTACTTTAAGGTTTGGGTCAGGATTTATATTGACTAAATGGCATATTAAATGTATATACTTTCCTTGCAATGGTCCAAAATTAAAGCCAGTTTAATCAATACATTTCAACTTCTGCTCGCTTCTCAATTCTTTTTGAAGGCTAATATATAGGAAGAGACCTTTTAATCCAAGTTTTGGTGAGGCCAATAATTTTTATTTTAAATATGCAAATGTTAATTGTAAGAAATTTCTAATACTATTTTACCAAAAGCCAGCAAATTCAAAGCCAGTATAAATGGCTTGTGGTCAATGTGCAATCATTTGAAAATGAGTTCACCAGTGCCTATCATTTTTCAATAAAGTCTAACCTAAATAACATAAGAAAGCATTATAGCTCATTTAATTATCCCTATAATATTTTAAATGAAAAAATATTTGCTTGCCTAATATTTTATTATTACTTTACCACCACTGGAAACATGTGAATGTGTTGTGGCCAAGAATATATTTGATGTTTTATTTATATTTTTGACTAATTGAAATTTTCTTTCCAGTGTTTTTGGTTGTTGTTGTTTACTTTTATGACACTGTTTCTAAATTTATACTTTTAATACTAAAAATGGTAGATTTGTGTATATGTTGACTATGTGCATATAGGATTGATTTACCAACTACATTTTACCGTTTTGTTTTCAGACAAGGGTATTGATAATGTAGCCTAGGCTGACCTTGAACCCATGAAATTCCTACTTCAGCTGTAATTACAGATATGTGTCACCATGCTTAGCTAGAAAAAAAAATTCTTTTACTTGAAGAAAATGTAAATCTCAAGAGAGAGAAGCATCCTCAACCTAGTTAGTGAGAATAAGCAATTCTTTCTCCTTCATATTAGCCTACTAACATGAACATTTTTCAATGTCCACATCAGAAAAAAAACTACATGAACTTCTTTAGTTCTGCCTTGTTTGACCTGAAAAACTATGAGGAAATTATTTTTTATTAGATATTTTCTTTATTTACATTTCAAATGGTATCTCCTCTCCTGGTTACCCTTCTGAAAACAAAAACAAAAACAAAAAAAACAAACCCTGTTTCCTCCCCCCTCCCCCTGCTCACCAACCCACCCTCTCCTACTTCCTGGCTCTGGCATTGCCCTACACTAAGGCATAGAACCTTCACAGGGCCAAGGGCCTCTCCTCTCATTGATGACTGACTAGGCCATCCTCAGCTATATATGCTGCTGGAGCCATGAGTCCCACCATGCGTGCTCTTTGTTTGATGGTTTAGTCCCTGGGAGCTCTGAGGGTACTAGTTAGTTCAAATTGTTGTTTGTCCTAAGGGGCTGCAAACCCTTCAGTTCCTTGGGTCCTTTCTCTAGTTCCTTCATTGGGGACCCTGTACTCAGTCCAATGGATGGTTATAAGTCTCTACTTCTTTATTCATCTGGCACTGTCAGAGCCTCTCAGGAGACAGCTATATCAGGCTCCTGTCGGCCAGCACTTGCTGACATCCACAATAATGTCTGGATTTGGTGACTGAATATGGAAAGGATTCCCAGGTGGAGCAGTCTCTGGATTGTCTTTCTTTCAGTCTCTGTTCCATAGTTTGTCTCTGCAACTCCTTCCATGGGTATTTTGGTCCCCCTTCTAAAAAGAAATGAAGCATCCACACTTTGGTCTTTCTTCTTCTTGAGTTTCTTATGGTTTGTGGATTATACTTTGGGTATTTTGAGCTTCTGGACTAATATCCACTTATCAGAGAGTGTATGCCATGTGTGTTCTTTTGTGATTGGATTACCTTACTCAGGATGATATTCTCCAGGTCCATCCATTTCCCTAAGAATTTCATAATTCATTGTTTTTAATAGCTGAGTAGTACTCCATTGTGTAGATATACCACATTTTCTGTATTTACTCCTCTATTGAGGGACATTTGGGTTGTTTCCAGTTTCTGGCTTTTATAAATAAACCTGCTATGAACATAGTAGAGCATGTGTCCTTATTACATGTTGAAGCATCGCCTGGGTATATGCCCAGGAGTAGTATAACTGGGTCCTCTGGTAGTACTATGTCCAATTTCCTGAGGAACTGTCAACCTGATTTCCAAAGTGGTTGCACCAGCTTTCAATCCCGCCTGAAATAAAGGAGTGTTCTTCTTTTTCCACAACCTCACCAGCATCTACTGTCACCTGAGTTTTTGATCTTAGCCATTCTGAATGGTGTGAGGTGGAATCTCAGGGTTGTTTTAATTTGCATTTCCCTGATGACTAAGGATGTTGAACATCTCTTTAGATGCTTCTTATCCATTCTGTATTCCTCAGTTGAGAATTATTTATTTAGCTCCATACCCCATTTTTTAATAGGGTTATTTGATTCTCTGGAGTCTAACTTCTTGAGTTCTTTGTATATATTGGATATTAGCCCTCTATGGGATATAAGATTGGTAAAGATCTTTCCCCAATGTGTTGGTTGTCATTTTGTCTTATTGACAGTGTTCTTTACCTCATAAAACCTTTATAATTTTATGAGGTCCCATTTGTCAATTCTTTTTTTTTTTTTTTTCCGAGACAGGGCTCCTCTGTGTAACCCGAGCTGTCCTGCAACTCCCTCTGTAGACCAGGCTAGCCTCGAACTCAAAATCCTCCTGCCTCTGCCTCCTAAGTGATGGGATTAAAGGTGTGTGCCACCACCGCCCGGCTTCCATTTGTCAATTCTTGATCTTAGAGCATAAGCCATTGGTGTTCTGGTCAGGTTATTTTCTGCTGTGTCCATGTGCTCCAGGCTTATCCCCACTTTTTTCTATTAGTTTCAGTGTATCTGGCGTTATGTGGAGGTCCTTGATCCACTTGGACTTGAGCTTTGTATAAGGAGATAGGAATGAATCAATTTGCATTCTTCTACATGCTAACCGCCAGTTGAACCAGCACCATTTGTTGAAAATGCTGTATTTTTTCCACTGGATAGTTTTAGCTCTTTTGTCAAAGATCAAGTGACCATAGGTGTGTGGGTTCATTTCTGGGTTTTCAATTCTATTCCATTGATCTACCTGCCTGTCACTGTACCAATACCATGCAGTTTTTATCACAATTGCTCTATAGTACAGCTTAAGGTCTGGGATGGTGATTCCACCAGAGGTTCTTTCATTGATGAGAATAGTTTTTACTATCCTAGGGTTTTTGTTATTCCAGATGAATTTGCAAATTGCTTTTTCCAAGTCTGTGAAGAATTGAATTGGAATTTTGATAGGAATTGCATTGAATCTGTAGATTGCTTTTGGCAAGATGGCCATTTTTACTATATTCATCCTGCCAATCCATGAGCATGGGAGATCTTTCCATCTTCTCAGATCATCTTCTATTTCCTTCTTCAGAGACTTGAAGTTCTTGTCAAACAGATCTTTTACGTGCTTAGTTAGAGTCACACCAAGGTATTTTATATTATTTGTGACTATTGTGAAGGATGTTGTTTCCCTAATTTCTTTCTCAACTTGTTTATCCTTTGTGTAGAGGAAGGCCACTGATTTGCTCAACCATGAGAAAATTATAACCACTATCTGTAACAATACATGGCCCTGAGTCTTCCATGTTTGTTTACATGCCCTCCAAAACTTAAGCCCGATGATCTAAATAAGTGAGAAGAACATTATATCACATATTTTATTTAATAAATTTTACAAAAATGAGTATTTAATGAAAAAAGGCACAAAGAATTTTTTTAGATGTTTTCATTATTTACAACATAAAGAATTTAAATATTGAAGAATGTGAGCTTGGTAAATTTAGTTATGGGGTATGTGCTTTTAAATGTATTTTATACTACAAGTCAATGAGATGAATACTATTTTAATATTGTCTTACAGATGAAAATATTTAGATTTACAGAAACAAAAACTGATCAAGTAACAGGGCCTACATGAGAAGCCATGACACTTGATCACAGCCAGTCTTGGTTTCGTTATGTTGCTTGCTCCTTAAAACTACAACATTCCATCAAAAGAAATAGTAAAAGTTTAGTATTGAGAGGAAATGAACAGAGGCTGTAAAAATACTTGTTTTCCTTTGTGGTAAACTCTGAGCAACTTGAAAACTTAAGACATGAGGTCATGGGTGTGGCCCATTATATTCATCCTATTTAATAGAAACTACTTACAGATTTCTTCCTCAGGGACAGAAAATTTCAGAGAGCTAGCTAGATATGTATCTGCCCGAGTACGTGTGACTGTTTTTTACAAAGATATGGTTTTCAAAAGCCCATGTCCCCTATATTTTTTAATTTTCAGGGTTCTTACTATGGTAAAAATTAAAGGACAGAAATTCCCATCATTCTAAGAGTTGAAGTACCCATTAATTATATATATACACACACGTGTATGTGTGTGATATCACATTAAAGGGTATAATAATAATAACTATAAAGTAAGCAAAGGTTGTATATATAAGGAGTTAGAATTTGATAATTATAGCTAAGTAACTTAGCTAAGGAAAAATTAATTTTGAGTGTGCAGGAATAATACACTTATTCCAACACAAGGGTCTTTTCTTTTTTCTAAGCCTCCCCATGGAAACACTTGTTAAATGGAGTAAAGATTTTTAGAGAAATAGCTCTTAAGGATAACTGGTAAGAAATATGACATTTTATTTCATAGGCATTACCATGCTTCAAATGTGAAATGTCTCCTACACACCTAATCTGAATATTACACCCCCAGTAAGAAGGACTATGTTCAAAGGTGTGGAGCCCTTAAGGAAATGAGGTCTGATTGGTAGAAGCAGATCACTATTCCATGGTCTTTGAAGGTTATCTCACCCTGCAGGTGAGCCTGCACTTTCTGTTTCCTGCGCTGGGACACATGAACCGCTGCCAAGCACAGTCCAGACACCCCTGATGTAGTCAATCATAGCCCCAAGCCTTCCTCCACCATGATGGATTGAAATTCCCTAAAAGCAATGAGCCCAAACCAAACCCCCTTTCACTTTCATTTGTTCTGTCATGTATTTCGCCACAGGAATGCAAAACAAATTAATTAATACATTGCATTTTAGAAAAGTTCTACCCACGATCATTCGTGAATAAAATTGGTATTTAGTATAAAGGTTATGCTCCCATAACTATGTACAGCAGAATTTACAGGATCATGAAAAAAAAAAGCAACAAGTCATCTTCATAACTTCTGAAGGCTAAATAGAAAGCCAGAGACCAATTTTCCTTAGAAGTTCAATTGATGACCCAACCACAATCACTACGTAACTACATAACTAAGCAGTTTCAAATATTTCACTTGTATTAATTTATTCATCCTCCCTTCAATCTCCTAAAGGTTATCAGCCTGTTCTTTCCAGATATGGAAACTGAAGGACAGCTCTCACAAACCTTTATCAAGTGTAGCTGGCCCCTCTAGTTAGACTCCACAGCTGCTGAACCATGCACACAGATTCACCATTGGGCTTACTATTGAGAAACACACATCATTAAGTTTCACCACCGAAGTTCTTCTGTGGTTTAAACCACAGTGAAGAAGATTCAGAAAAAGCCTCAGCTGTGCTCCAGTGCTCCTTTGTTCTGCATACATTACAGGTATCCGAGAGGACTATGGCTGGCTCCCTTGTTCTGTATACATTACAGGTATCCGAG
>NW_022196898.1:75861535-75871999 GCF_008632895.1 Mastomys coucha | reverse complement strand
TGTATACATTACAGGTATCCGAGAGGACTATGGCTGGCTCCCTTGTTCTGTATACATTACAGGTATCCAAGAGGACTATGGCTGTAACTCAGACAGTTTTCTACGTGACAACATCGCAGACTCTGTCTGCAGTCTGAACAGGACGCTGCATCTCCCTCCTGCACTGTCATCATTTGTCATAGAGGGCTTTCTTTTTTGTTTTCTTAGCCCCCAGGACATTGTGGAAAATTCCACAGGATAGTAGGAAGACCCCATCTCATTAAGTGAAAGAGGTGGATGGCCACATTGATGTCAACTTTTCCCAAAACTTCTGATTTGGTGGGGGCATTATTCTTGCTTTGGGGTCTTTCTTCAAGCTGTTACAAGTGGGAGTATGTCTCTCTAGTACTATGTAGATGATTTCTTCTATAGCGTTCACTCACATTCAGCTTCTGCCCACCTCCTTTGTCTCAAAGCTTGGATTTTGTCTGTCCACATATCTACCTCTGTGTGCTGCACAGATTTCTTATCTAAGGAGTATAGATAAAAGTAAAGAACATGCCTGACAAGATTGTCATAATGACCATAGTATGCAAAAGAGATTCCCAGAGTAGATGCATTTACCAAGTGATCCCTCAATAAAAATAAATAAATAAATAAACATTAAATATATGTATTTAAGAAGGAAAAAATCAAGTTTAGAAGTCTAAACATAGTCTTTAACATGAATACTAATCATTCCTGGAACTATTGCAGAGGTAGAAGCATGTTTTCATTCCGTTATTCCACTGAAGACACGGAGATTTAAAGTAATCACCTGGGAATAAAATGTGGTTTGTATTTCAAATGTCCTTAGCCAGCATGTTCATGATCTTTTAAGTTTCATTTTTTAGATGTATTTATTTATTTATTTAAAGTACATGAGTATCTTGTTTATGTGTGTGTGTGTGTGTGTGTGTATTTGTGTGTGTGTGTGTGTGTGTGTGTGTGTGTGTGTGTGTGTCTGGTACCCTCAGATGGTCAGAAGAGGATTTCAGATTTTTTGATCTGGAATTATGGAGGATTGTGTGTCACCGTGGGAGTTTCAGGAGTCCCGGGTCCTCTAGAAGAGCAATAGTACCAAAAATCACTAAGTCATCTCTCCAGCCCTGGAGTCATATTTTTTAGATAGTTTGCCAATGTAGTAATCTTTCGTAGGGCAGGAGAGGTTGATAAAGTGGTATAGAGCTGGGCCAGGAATTTAAAGGCTCCCTCCTGGCTCCTTCTTTTAACAAGTCTTTCTTTCTAGTCCTCTGTGATAGGATTCCTTCTGCATCTGTAGAGTCTGCTGTGGATTCCCATGACAATGGCCTGGGAGCTTCAGAATCCAGGATTCAAAATAAATGTTTCCTCCTAGCATTGTTTTTTGTCAGTTATTTTGTCAAAATTACTTAAATAATATTGCAGGATACACTGCTTTGAACTTTATGAGAACTGCACCCTACCAGTTTCTACATACTTTTGCTGACCAGAGTGTGCTGTATTTTGCTTTCGTTACTGAGAAATAAGTGTCACTCAATCTTGGGTAGTCTATATTTTGAAAACATTGATGTCCATGATCATTTCCTAGACACTGTTACTCTTCTTCAGAAAAGAAAAGTAGTTTTGGGCCAGCAAATGTAAGTCCTAAATTTATGAGTATCATCTGTCTATACAAGAGAACGTTCATAGAGCCTTGACTTTGGCAATTTGAAATGCCAAAACAGCTTCCCCTACTCTACTAGAGTGATAGGATGTATTAAAATGCTATTATTTCAATTTACCTGATGACAAAGCATAGTCTTTTTCCTTCAGGTGTTTTTGTAAGTTCTGCGACAGTCTGAGATAGCCACCCCATTGTAGAAAGCTCCAGTTATAAAACTATTTGAGTTGGAGTTCAAAACTTGAATACCTCAACTCTTGGTTAGTCATGTATCTTTGGGGAAATGATTCAATGTCCTTGAACTACAAACTCCTTGTTAAGAGTCCATACCTCATATGGATATTAACTCTGGACAAGGATCTTTGACACTTCACTTTGAACCAGCAGGTGGTAGCTGTTGGAATTGAGTTTGGTTTAAGCCTTCAAGAGCAGGTTGAAGTAGGAGTGCTATAAACCTCCTCAACCTTAAATATTCTGATTCTAAAAATACTTGAACCCAGACATAGAACTTTCTTTTTTAATTCACAATGTAGTCCTAGTAAATATAATCCAAGCTTTCTGCCCTGTACATATAGGATCCAGCTGTGCTCAGTCAATCCTAAGAACTAACTTAGTACTTTCAGCTGAGGAAGCTCAACATTATCCCAAATAGTATATGTCCCAAATATTGTGCCCGTTGACCCTTTGAATTTGTCTCTGCTGATAACTTCATTTACTTGAAACATTCATACCAGCTTCATCACTAAACTGAATCTTGACAGGTGGACCAAAAGTAACAAGTATCTTTTTTTATGCTAAAATCACATCTTTAACATAATTGAATTTGCTTAAGCACTTTTGAATGACACGCAAAATGTCAATAACGGTTTGACACACTCTTTCTGATTAAAATATGTGGTACCCAGAGCAGGAGGAAGAAAGGAGCACTTCAGGGGTAGATGTGTCCCTTGGGAGCCTTCTTGTCTTTTTTAAAACACACAATAACCAATATATTCAAATCCCTCTGCTCAATGCAATCAGACACTAGGACAAAGAACATACTGGTGTGTTGGGACAAAACCCAAGCATTTCTGCCTTCTTGTTTTCCCTAGGACTTCATTTTTTAAATTTAATCTTCAAAGGAAAAAGTGTAAGAAAAGAATTTGCTATGCAAGAGAACAGTTGAACATTAGTTGTCAATTTCTTATAGAATTGTTTTCTGATAATCTCTAATGCTTGATCATTTATTGCTTTCATTATGGAATGTCACATGGGAAAGGAAAGGGGGTCTTCCTTAATTCCAATGCTGACAAGATTAGCATTAGGGTAATTGCCTATCCACTTCTCCTCAGTTCAGTTTCGAACAGTATTAATTCTCAGTTGTATCAATTTTAAACTTCCCATCTTCACAATAGAGAGGGAAAGAAAGGAGAAAGGAAGAAGGGAGCTGGGAGGAATGAGAGTTAACAGTGCTGAGTCAGGCAGCATGAACTTCATTGCATTGTTTCAAGTTTTCTGATCTTAAAATATTTCAGGTTTCCTGATCTTTATATTTCCATCTTCCAAATGTGAAACCTAATTTATTCATGCCAAGGCTCAAAGAGGTAAGGCTATCATTCTCCCCCATTCATGAATTACTTCTTTTGTTTGTTCTTTGTTCTTTTCTATTGCCTTTTAGGGTGACCATATGCATAGAGGTCTGAATGCAGAAACTAGCATTCAGAAAATGGACTCAGGCAATCATTCTCCAGAATCTTCCATGGAAATGGAAGGGTGTTGTTATGCCATACTCATAATCTATTTTTCTTTCTTTGGAAATAATGTTTAATAGAATTAATGCTGTCTTTGCACAAGGACAGACTCTTATAAGATGATCAATCTCAAAGTCCTTTTATAACTTTGAACAATTTTACATACTCAAGATAGTATGCTAGGAAAATATCTCCCCACACAGTGCAGCGATGGGCAAAGATCTTAACTTTCCTGATTTTCATTTAGAAAATTCTTAACATTTGAGGTGACTGAAGCTCCAGTTAAAACCTAGTTCTTCTGGAAAATATCACATGATTTTATATATATACATATATATATATATATATATATATATATATATATGGCTACAAAGAGCAAGAGAAGATTTGTGTCTCAAGAGAAAGATCTGCAGACTGAATATTGCAGAGAAAACCACTTATTCACTTTGTGAAGATGAAAAGGTAGAAAGGCCCTAATGGGCAATAAAATATCTGTTGGCGGGAGACTCTAGGGGCTGTCATGTCAGACAACGTAGTTGGAAAAGTACCTACCATCTCAAAAAAATTCTAAGTATTTTCCAAGGAATGTGTTTAAATATGTCTTAGAAAGACCCTGGCTTTTATAATTACTATTTTTTATGTTCAGAAAAGCACCAATCCACACTGTTTTACTTAAGAGAAATCCATTCAAAAATATAATGTATATACACATATATATATACATATATATATGTATATATATATACATATATATATATATATATATACAGACTTTGATCCTTTTACTATAACCTTCTCACTTATCTTAAAAACTGATTACAGTGTAACACTGAAATGGTTAAATAAGAAGGCCCTGAGTGATGCCCTGGGGGAACGTATCTGGGTAGCTTAAGCAGGACAGTTTTGCTTCTGGAAGCTTCTCCCACTGAGCAATGCTGGTAAGTAGTAAAGGATCTGGTCATTACACCCATTTTACATCATGAGATGAAACTAGTCCATAAACACTTAAATGCTAAAGAGAATCATATGCCAGCCATTAGGGGAATAAGAAGAAAGCAAGAAGAATAAATATAGGTGTTGAAGAAACATCATAGGTAAGAACGTGAGGAATGAAAAACAGATTTTTGACTGAAAAATGATGGAAAAAATCCACTCTATTTCCATAGAATTCAAGTTATATTACACTGAAAACAACTTGTTCTTATCATGCTTGTTCAAATATCCTACTTAGTTTTTACAGGAGAAGAGTTCAAGGGAAGGGATTGGTGACCCAGTTTGCTGTTGCTGAATTCAAGGTTCACATCAATTGTGAGGGTATATTACAGACTGAATGGAAACTAGAATATAAATGGTGTTCTGACAAGAAGTATTTCGGCACTTCAAAACATTATCTATGATAGGAATAATACCCATCCATGTGTTAGCCATAATGAAATGGTGTGACTGGCTAACTTAACATTAAATAAATGAGGTACTTATGGCTTAACACCATATCCATTTAGATATTATGAAAAATATGTATTCACACAAAACAGTAATATCTCAATGGTTTGTTCACATTCAGAGTTATAATCAGAATGTTATAACAATTGTGAGTCTATGTCAGAAGTTAGGGGATGTGAGCAAGTACAGTAAGTGAGGGCAGAGGAGGCAGAGGGTGGAGAGGCTGAACATAACCTACAAATGTGATTTTGTAGGGCAGACGACTATGTAGATACTTTATATCTGTGCAGAATATGTATTTACGTAAGCAAGGGTAGGCAACAGTGGGAATGATAATGACACATTAGCATACAACATGTAGACAAACACAAATACTGTAGAAAAGAAGGGATTTCCCCACAAGCCCATTTGCCAAGTATTCCTTCCTGTCCACTGATTTCATTAGTGTTATAGAAACACTGTTACTGAAGAATGAAGTCAATCTGTGGGAACCAAATAAGGATATGTACACACACACTCATACACACATGCACATGTACCCACGTGAACATACTCACACATGCATACACAAAATGAAGCATTACATCAAGAAACTACCTTAATAGAAGACAGCACTTCACACACCTCAGTTGCCAATGTGAATGCTTGGGAAGTTCTGCATACTAAGGATTTAGGCAGCACCACCAGTGTTTCCACAGTAAGTGGTCCCCTACTGCTGCTGTGCATAAGCATCAGCATCAAAAGAGCCACAGTTAATTCATTGGAGCTTGGAACTAAGCATTGACATTTACAGGACTCCAGCACCATCAAGTTGAGAATCACAAATGTGAAAATGTTTGTAGGAATGCATTCTGTGACAATGACAATCAGTCCCACAGGCTATACTTTGGCCTTTTGTAAAAGGTGTTTGTAATTGATGGTGGCTTCAAAATCCATTCATTCGATGCTAGCTCACCATCAGCCTCGCTTTCTTCCCTCCTAATCTGTTCTGCTTTGCTTTAATATGTTAGCCCTCCTGTTATGTGCTCTCCTCTGGGTTCCTGCCCCGCCCCACCTGCACGCCTGCCTTACAGCAAGGAGTACCAGCGCTGCCTCCCTCTCCTTGCTGTCAGGGATCACTCACAGATGAGAGCAGCTTCAGTGGTCATGCAGCTGAGGATAATTGGATTTGATGCCACCAACCATCTAAATGCATAGAGGCCAGTAAAAGCTGCTTCGTTCTTGGATACATCGCAGGAGAGAAATAGCAATTATCACAATGTGAATTTCATTCTATTGCACGTAGAGCAAGCGGCGTTGTTGCCTGCCCCCCCCCCCAACTCTCAAAGCATGTAACTCTCCTGCATTGGTGATTTGCTTCCATTCTGATTAAAAATTAGATAGGTATGTAGCTATTAGATAGATGATAGAAAATAGATAAAAAAACATTAGATAGGTAGACAGTAGATAGATGAAAGATAGTTGATAGATTGATAGATGGATAGATAGATGATTGATAGATACACATGATAGATAATAGATAATAGATAGATATTGATAGATGCTAGACAGACAGACAGATACATAACAGATACTTTCCCAGTTAGTCTACTTGTACAGAACACATAAGCTATGAAGAAAAGCTAATCTCTCTTCAATGCTCAGTGAAAGGGATAACAGAGAAATGGGCAAAGCAGGGGCAGGGAGAGGCACAGGATGCAGGGAGGGAGTGTTACAGATAAAGCCTCTTGCATTTACCTGGAAACCTGTTAGTAAATAACTTTATAAGTGCTCTCTCTTTACCTCATAAGTGCTTCTTTATATATATATAAGGTTAGAGACAGACAATTTTGCTTGAATCCAAATAAAGTGATTTATTTAAAAATGCTTCTTTCCAGCAAATCCACAAAATGGAGTCAAGTGGTCCTCTCTGCACTCCCTCCATCAATTCCTGTTATCACCAAGTGGGTGATATTTATGCTGCGCCCTTTCTGTCTCTGCTGTGGAAGGAAGAAATCTGTTTTTTATCAAGCTCTCTGACTTTTTTTAAAAGTACAATAGGAAAAATATCTAAATAAACTGAGACAGCACATTTATATAAAACTGTCTCTCTATATGATAATTACCTTGACATAACTAAACAAACCCCAAAATCTTATGAGTTACACAGTTACTTGTGCTACAACCTCTGAAAGAATACTTAGATCAGCTGATATATTTCAGAACTGGCTCCGTGTCTCTTAGATAACTCAGTACCAGCCTCTGAGCCAACAGAGAGAGCTCATAATGCCTCTTGCTGACATTTGAGTATAACATGTCATCTCCAAAGGTTATATGTGGTAAATACTTGCTCTTCAGTTGATGGAGCAAAAGAAAGATGGAAAGCTCATTCTTGAGGGTGCTAACCTTGTCAAAGGATTCTTCTTTTGATGGTAGTGTAACTTAGGGAGCTATGAAGATGTTTTGAGTAGGTGAAAGACATTAATTACTGTGGGTGTGCCATAGAAGTGTTCTGTGTGTCTCTGCTTCTGTTTCTGTCTCTGTCTCTGTGTCTCTGTCTCTGTCTCTGTCTCTGTCTCTCTCTCTCTCTCTCTCTTTCTCTTTCTTTTGCTCTCTCTTCATCCTTTTTGGGGTATGGCTGCTATTGGATGTATAGGTTTACCCCATGATGTGATTTCCACTATGATACTCATCCTCACAACAAGCCCAGAGCAATGAGACCAAATAAACATGGACTTAAAGGGCCTGAAACCATGAGATCAAATAAACCTTGTTCCACTTGCATTGAGTTTCCTCAGATTTTCCTCTTGTCAGGAAGGTATTATAGTTGTATACATTTCTTTCACTACCAAAATTTCCCCTTCCATGTATTTATAACATGGCATAGCTGTGCTCTAGATCATTCTCCTACCCTTACCTCTGAGTTCAATTAGCAAGTAAACCTACTCCTTTCGTCTAAGTAAGAGAGTAGAGCTCCCAAGAGCCTGCTATTACTACCAACCAAATAAGTTTTCTGAAATCATTCTGTGTTTCTAAGAAACACAGGGAGGAAGCCATTCCAGTGAAAGAAATCTAAATTGGTGCTCAGAGGCCCTGGAAGGAGCAACAGATGTCTTAAATAAACAAATTAGATCTTTTACTCTCAGCCATTGATAATGAAAAGAAATGCCTTAGAGCAATAGTGACCTTTGAGAGACATGAACAGACTATATACAACAGAGACTTAGAAAAACCTGATCCAGATGTATGAGAGCAAAGGCATATGACACTTTAAGACTGAAGGAAGAGGCACCCAGATCCAAGTATACACAAGGTGCTATTGATTGAAGGCTGGTGGAAAAAATGGTAACTTGGCAGGTAACAAAATAGGAATATGGGCATGCTCCAAACCAGGAAACAGAATTTATATGCTGGCCTAGACACACACACACACAAAAGATGATACAAAATCAGAGTGTACATGTACTATCTCTGACATTTAGCATTTCCAACATTAGTAAAGAATAGTCTGAGCTCTATTTTGAGACACATGCTAGGAGATTCTCTGTGTCAAGATGAAGTTGAATATCTCCTTCCCAGCTCCTGACTATCAGAGCCTCATGGAAGTAGGCGATGAATACAAACTTATACTTAACAGGCTCAGAGCCACAGAAGTAGTTACTGGTGCTCTAGGTGAAGAGTGGAAGGGTTATGTGGTTGAAATCAATGGTGGGAGCGAAAATCACAGTTTTCCCAGGAAGAAATGTAAGTTGACCCATGGCAGAGGGCACCTGCTGTTGAGGAAAGGGCATTTTTGTGGTAGAACAAGGAGAACTAACGAAAGGAAGTTTAAGTTTGTTGAAGATGGATGCATTGTGAATGCCAAGTTGACTGTTCTCAGCTCGGTTATGGTAAAAAACAGAGGGAAGGATATTCATGGTCTGACAGATACTACTCTATCTTAGATGGTCAGGCCCCAAAAGAACTAGCAAGATCTGAAATCTTTTCAGTTTCTCTAAGAAGGGTGCTGTCCACAAAAATGTTGTTAGAGAGCCCTTAAACAAAAAAGGTTAAGAAGCTCAAGACGAAATCACCCACGAGCCAACATCTTGTTACCCCATGTATCCTGCAATGAAAACACCAGTATACTGTTCTGAAGAAACCATGCCTATGAAAAATGAAGAGGAGGCTGCAAAGTATGCTAAACTTTGACCAAGGAAATGAAGGAAGCCAGAGACACATGCCAGAAACAGATGGCCACAAGACACAAGGTTGTTCTTTTTGAGAGCTTCTATTTCTTAATCAAAGCCCAGTCAAAATTGTCTTTCAGAGCACCAAATAAATTATCACATCTTAAAAAAGAAAAGGAAAGAAAAGAAAAGAGAAGAAGAGAAAAGAAAAGAGTCTGGGAAGGAATGGCCTGTGCACATGCTCTCTAAGTAATTGACTATTCAATAGGATTTGGGACAAACACTGGCATCATCTGGCAGGCAAAATAGTAGCTCTGGCCAATAGGGTTGTAGTACAATTAATCTGGATCATCAAAGAAACCTAGGCATGATTTTTATCCTGATCATAACCTGATATAGACCTCCTCTGTCTTTTATTGAATATATTTCCCTTGTGAAACAAATAATAAACAGTCCCCATTCCTTCCTCCTCCTATCTCACTTCCCTTCACTGTGTGTTAAGGAATTCTGTCACTGCAGGGTTTCATCCAACATTTTTCCTGCATTGGGAGAGCTAGCTATGAGAGAAATAGAATAACCCCTTGTCTGCTAAGTTCCCATTTTTCATAGCTCAGAATTTGTGGCTGTATATGTCAAATTAAGTCCTACCATGCCTTTTTCTACTGGCCTCTGTCCTAGGTCTCCATGTCCAGACATTGTGGTCTACCCCTTCACTATATCCACCTTGTTTAGACTTTGTGCCCCATCACCAAAGATAGTAACTGCTGTTCACATTAAAGCAAGTCCTGAAATGTGGAGCAGATGGTCACCTTACTTTCTAGATGGCATGTGGCCAGAATATAAACATGCAGAAAGCAAAATATAAAAAATGTTCTTAATCAAGAAATTAAAATGGGGTTTTCTTTTAGATCAGTAACTTAGGAATGATGTTTAAATTATAATGAAATGTAAAGGGAATGATATGAGAGGCAGAAAATGACGAATATTGTTATGATATGTATAGGTAAAATTCTAAAATAGAGATGAGAAGACAGAAGAGACTAGAAGAATTGGGATGATCTCTAAGAGAGAAAATACTGGGAAAAAGCAAACATTATATTTGAATAGTAAAAGACATAGGCAGTCCAAAAATTGGCAGCAAGAAACATGTCTCTGAGATGCAGAGAATTTTGTTACTGGAATTGAAGAAGTTTCAAAGGACAGTAAGTTTTCTGGGAACATTAATTTGATTGCAGACACACTGCATTTTCAAGAGTTCAGTGCTTCTGAGAGCCCTGACATGGGTAAGAAGTCAGGACTGGAGCAGGAGAGGACAGAGACACTATGGAAAGGTGGTTCATGAAGCTGTGCACCAGTGAACACTCCCAGAGGTGATTGCTGAGGGTCTCTTTTTTATTTATTTTTGTTTATTAGATATTTTCTTTATTTACATTTCAAATGATATCTCCTTTTCCAGTTTTCCCTCCAGAAAAAAAAAAAAAAA
>NW_022196898.1:75803791-75861299 GCF_008632895.1 Mastomys coucha | reverse complement strand
CATATTGTTGTTCATCCTAAGGGGCTGCAAACCCTTCAGCTCCTTGGGTCCTTTCTCTAGCTCTTTCACTGGGCACTCTGTGCTCAGTCAGTCCAACAGATGGCTGTGAATCTCTACTTCTGTATTAGTCTGGCACTGTCAGAACCTCTCAGGAGACAGCTATATCAGGCTCCTGTCAGCCAGCACTTGCTGGCATCCACAGTAGTGTCTGGGTTTGGTGATTGAATATGGGAAGGATTCCCAGGTGGAGCAGTCTCTGCATTGTCCTTCCTTCAGTCTCTGCTCCACACTTTGTCTCTGCAACTCCCTCCATGGGTATTTTGTTCCCCCTTCTAAGAAAGAACAAAGCATCCACACTTTGGTCTTCTTTCTTCTTGAATTCCTTGTGGTTTGTGCTGAGGGTCTCTTAAAGTAGAAAGTAATACCAATGGAGAAAAGAATCTAGGATGCAGTGGAAGATGAGAATGGAGATTTAGCTAAGTAGAGGCCCACAGGCAGAAGAAGCATGAGTGTGGGGAAGCATCAGGAAGATGGATGCAGAATCTGTATTTTGATTCTGGATCTGGTAATTCTAATAACCCTTCTTGGATGTAGTGTTTCATATGTTAAATATTGTTTAGAATGAGACCTACATTTACAAGTTGTCCTATATAAGACTTAAATGTAAACAAAGTGTCCTGTGTTCAAATATACTTAGGAAATGTTCGCTTAGACAGAGTTAAACAGATTTTTTTTTTTTATTTCAGAACTTGCCATTTTTATAACATTGTTGTGTATCATGAATCTCTAAGAGGGGAGAAATAGTTCCCAGTGCCTCCTAGGTTATTTGCCAAAGGAATACTGTCTATTTGTTCCTCTGTATGAGATTGTTTATATGTATCTGTGTGTGTTCCTGTAATGTGTGTTTTGTGTGTGTGTGTCTATTTGTGCCTGTGTGTTTATATATATGTGTGTGTGTGTGTGTGTGTCTACCTATGTTTATGTAAATTTGTGCATATTCCTATTTTTCAGTGTTTGTGTGTGTTTGTATATGTATGTCATGTATATATGTTTAAGTAGGTATGTCTAATGTATGTGCTTGTGTGCTTAGATTTGTGTGTTCTCGTATATGTGTGAGCATATGTGTTCATATATATTTTTGTGTCTATGAGTGTCTTTCACAGGCCAGTGGCTAGACCCATATTTATTACTGATTTTATACACTGTCAACATGGCAGGTTACTATAGTCCCTAAATGAATTGTGTTCTTATGCAATTTTAGTAGCTTATTTCTAACAAATGTAAAATTGTTACATTTTTGCAAAAATCATCTACTTTTTTACATTTTGAAGTTTACAGAGGTCCAGAACTACACTAAGTAATATGTTGCTATTACTTAGAACTAAGGGAAAAGGTGCCTTTAGTTATAGCTCTAAATATGAAGGTGGTCATCTTGCTTGGCCCACATTTGAATCTAGTTTGGTTTCTTTGACTGCTCCAGTAGATGCCCAGTATCTCTTCATTTTCAAAAGCATTCTTATTTCCAAGTGGGATTAAAGGGTTCCCCTATTAGGGCCCTTGGTCAGACTACATATCAGTGGCAAATCTCTGGCAACCTCCCCAGAAACAAACTAACAGATTTCCAGAAACAATTCTTTCAAACTTCAAAGATTTTTAAAAATCAGGTTAGTAAGTTAATTAGTTATTTATTCAGTTAGTTAAATTTTTAGATAGAATTACACTTTGTAGCCCAGGAACTTAGGATCCTTTTGCCCACTCAGTATGGAGGTTAGAGGCTTGTACTACTATCACCTATGCATAACTGGGTTGTTTTAAAAGCAGATTATATATATCCTGAAAAAAAAAAGACCAGCCAAAGCTGGAGGTGTAGCTTGATGGAAAATTCCTTGCCTATTATATATGTGACCCTGGTTTCAATTCCCACAACACATAAAAAAGCAGAAACTTTCAATATTTTCCATATTTGTGTCATTTCCATTAGGAAAGTGCATTAGTCTATAATTGTGAAAAAATATTAAGGCTCTGGGAGAGGGCTTATCACCATTCAAACTATAGTATAAGCTAGACTGCATATCTGGGAGGAGAAATGGCCATTATGAACCAGGTCGTCAAACAACAATGTAGTCACATAGACAAGCTGGTGTTTTCCTTGATGAAAAGGGAGTGCATCAAGAGCTAACTTTCTTGTTGATGTGCATGTGCCTGTCGAAGCCAGAGAATGAGAAACCGTGGAACTGAAATTATGGCAGTGGTGAGCCATTCAATGTGGTTTCTAGGAACTAGGTCTTCATGAAGACAGCAAGGACTCCAGAAGGCTGGGACCTCTCTCCGGATCCTAAATCATATATAGACCCTAAAGGGACATGTTGAAATCGCTCAATACCTTTACTCCAAGCAAGGAATATGAGTCCTCAAGAAAAAGACCAACTAAAGAGATGTAGCCAGAATGTTAGATGATGCAGACATGCACAATATATTTTAGGAAAGTTTAATCCAGGATAATAGAAATAAATACATGAAATGGTTTGGCACACAAAGGGATGAGCTGGAGGTATTTGAAAATTGTCAGTGTGTGGAGCACATTCCTAGAGTTCTGTAAACATGTACTAAGCTGTACAACACATGATCAGATACTTTCTATTGTTTAGTTTTCACAATACACAAAATGAGTTATTATCAAAGATTATTAATTTTTGGCTGCCTAATAGGAAAATGGAAAGAATACATTTCTCTAAGTGTTTGACTCGTGCTTTCCAATCAGGGAAAATGATGACCTTTTCCACCATGGTCCAGAACCTGTGAGAAAAGGGTAAGCCATCTGGCTGTCTTTGGTGGACTGTCCTTGCTGTAGGATTTTTTCCATCTTTCCTACAAAGATGTAGAGGATAATTCACATAGGAAACCTGTAATCATGTTTTTTTTCTTTAATTCAAAACAACATTTTAAGTAGAGACATTAAATCCGATAGGTACTTGAATTTCCCCTGCAGTCAGAAAACACACTATTTTGATGTTTAGGCATTACAGCTGCATCGTGCACACAAACACAGGTCCCCGGATGTCCTTACCTAGTGGACTGCGCAGGTCTCAGCTTACCAACCAAAACCTTAGCCACATTCTCTCTCACTTACAAAGTAAACAAAAACAAATACCATTTCAATTGCCTTATGAATACATGCTTTCTGATGAAGAAAAAGATGTGTACCAAGTGTCTTAGAGACACTTCATGGACAGTGGTCATTCTTCACCTTAATTTGCCATCCTTAAATTGTGAGATGATTGGATGGGTCTACTCTGATTTGGATAGTAACCATAACTAAACAATGAACACATTCATATCTATACTGGGTCACTCCTGAAAGGAAAGCCTGCTTGGTATGCTTTTAAGAACACAGGAGAACAAGCGAAACATCTTTATTAGTAGAGAAATATCTACTACTTAGGAGGGGAGAATAGATGTACTTATGGCGAGAAGTTGCACATGTCATCTCAAAGAGCAAATGCTATTTGAGAAAAGTACACTACAATTTCCAAGACTCTGCTAATGCTTAGATCCAAATGAAGCTTTTGCATCTAATCCAAGAGGCGAAAATGCCCTATATTTAAAAGCATTTAATATAGTGGTGCCTTCCCAGGTGGTTTTCTGGGATTTTGAGCTGAACTCTGTCCTCTCTTTTCTTCCTACAGACATGTTAAAGCCGTCCCGATTCCTCCCAAGACCCACCATTCTCCACGAGGTGCACTTTTTTGTGCTTAAATAAGCATTCCTCTTTGCTATCTGGAGATGGGCTTTGGGCATGAGTGACCTACTCTATTGGCAGACTAAGCTCTACACTTCATTCAGGGGAAAGTTACACAGCCATCAAGAACTATCAGGTGGACTCTGCTTGTACACTCTGTTCTTCACACACACACACACAAAACACATAAAATCTTCATTGTGAACAGAAAAGAAAAATCTTATTTCTGAAAGCTCATTTTCCTAGAAGATGACAAGGAAATATTGTGCTTAACTGTCTTCTTATAAGGAATTTGGATATTTGGAGAAATATAAGCATGTACGTTTTGTGACAGCAAGAAAAACATTCTACCATTTAAGTGAGGAATTCTGTGAATTTAACCACACCTTCTACAAATAGAGTAAAGGAAACAATTCTAGCACATATTATGCAGAGAATACACTTATAAATTAGGTCCCTTAAGTATGGCTCTCTCTGCAATAGAACCTAGTCTTACAGGTACATCGTAGTGGTGTGTCATACCAATGAGCTTTTCCTTTCTGATAAGATGTATGAGAAAACTTCCCATTGGGTTGGTTGAGTGTTGTTAAAACAGTTTTCCTTTATTTAATGGGATACTATTCAATCTCTCCATTACAGTAGTCTGTCCCATTACCCAAGTCCTCATATTCCAATATGTGAACTGCTTTTTCCTGTATCTGTATTTCTACTGCTACTCAATTACACAAGCCTGATATCCCTAAATACTTTATACAATTAATTTGTCAATATAAGTTAATTGAGTGGACTGAGGCCAGAATAGTAAAACAGATAAAGGAATTAATAGTGATTAAGGGCTTAAACCAAGTCATATGCCTAGTTTTGTATTCCAGTTTCAGAGTTCATTTTACAGGGTTGAGCATGTGATACTTAGCCCTTGTCCTTAGGAATAATTTGGAGATGAAGTGCATAAAATTATATGGAATACATGGCACCATGCTTGACAGTGTTCAGTAAATACTATGAACACAGTGAACAGTTCCATGCTGTGGTGAGCAGTGAGGCCAGTGATAACCACCGTGAACTGCTGTCAAGGGAGTCTTGCAGTTCCTTATATCTTGCAGCTCCGCCTAAGATTCTAAGTCAGCTTTTCTATGGATTTCCTTTTCAGTTTAACCACACAAAAATACTGAGAAAATTTACTATTTACTCTGTGCTGAATACTAGAAAATAAATAAAAACAACAACAACAAAAAAGAATAATCATCAGTGAATATCAAAAGGGGTCAAGGTCAATGTTTTAAACCTTATGAATCCAAGGTACTGAAAAGATTTGAACTTGAGTCCTTCCGAGGAATGAATTCCAACTTGGCAAAATTGGATTCATGTTCTTTGAGAAGAAAAACTAGCCATGAGGCCATAAAGAAACAATATTATGGGAGACAGGCAAGGGGAATAAATTCCAATATGGCAAAATTTAGATTATGCAAAATAGAAAGGGAATAAGAAGCTCTGAGGATGTGTGTGACTTAGATGCTCCATTTAGAGCTGAGCCACAGGACTGGTCTGCTACAAGATTGGGTCTTCAAAATATGGTAGGAGATCTACACTCAACAAATCTCAACAATATGGCTATTTTTTAAAAGTCTAAAATAACAACAGTACCAGTTGACTTGCCAATGTGCTGGGCAATGGTGCTGGGCTCCAATCCTAGAGAAAGAAATACAGGCAATTGAAAACTACTGAGAGAGGGAGAATTATTCTTCCCCAGGGATGAGCAATTTAAATTGTTATCCAGTCCTAAGTGGTCATACATACTCTAAAACATACATACAAAGCCTAAATGCATAGATATATACAAGCAACCCAAAAGGGACTCAGCAGGTTGCAGTTATACATTTATTTGCATATATATTACAATAATAATTGAATAATAAGAAACCATGAGTTTGAAAGGAAGAGTGGAAAGGGAAAGGAGGGGTGTAGAAGTAAGTAAGGAAATTGTGTGATTATATTTTAATTAAACATTTTAAAAGAAATGAGAAAAAATAGAAGAAACTGAAACCGTTAAAAAAAAAAACAGGAGTATGAAAAATGGGAGTACAAATGGAACTAGGTCAAACAGATGCAAAAAGTTCATGGCAATAACATTCTGGAAGGAGTCGCAGCCAAGTGGGTAGTAATCATTTAAGGTCAGGAAACAGGCCTTCAAGATAGGCCTTCCAGTCTTGCCGCCTTTCCATTTTTAGAAATGTGTGCTGTCACTCCAATGAGAGGAAAGAACAAGAGTCAGCAGTAGATGACAAGTAGCTGGCAGGCCATCAACAGATGGAGTTCAAGGTATTACCTTCATTGTATAATTTTAATTCGTCTTCTACAAATGCATATGGAGTGAATACATTTCTTCTATATGAAAATATATAAAAGGTCAAACCAAATGAACAAAGATGGGACAGAGTTTTTATGGGAAGAAAAGATAGAGCAATAGAAAGGTAGACCTTGGTAAATTCATCTTGTCATAAAGGACAGGCAGGGACAGGAACCACTGGAGGACATTTGGGTCTTTAGACAGAGAAATCAAGAGGCAAGACCCAGCAGAGAAGCACCTCCCAGACTCCCAGAGAGAGGACTGCAAGGATATATACTCAGTCCCAAGTGTAAAGCACACTGAGTTCACCAGGATGATGACAACCAGGAAGAGGCCACTGAACAGGCTGTCTGAGAGAGCAGAGGTCTAAGAGCAACCTCAACTGCAGGAGAACGGCAGATACCGGAGTATCAGTCCTTCTAACTGAACTGAGCAGTGAAGAGAATCATTGCTTTTGCACTAAGAATGGGGTTCTAACTCTTTTAGGTGAGGGAAGACACCTTTTTATGTAGGAGGAAGAAAGTCAAAGGAAGAGGGTGTATTTTAATATGTCCTAGTATGAAGTATAGAGCAATATTTGAAGGAAATAAAATGGGACTTAACACAACAGGAGAGAAAGGCAGGGGAGTGTGAGACGCCTTCACTAACATCAGCAAAGAAGAGCTGAGTGAAGAGGGCAGTTACTGGGAATGATGCAGAGGAGAGAAACGGATGGGATTTTTAATTGTGTTCAGACTAGGGTAGGAGAGAAGCAGATTGAATAGCTTAGATAATTTTTAAAGCAAAGAATAAGATAAGGTCATATTAAAAGCAGGAGAGTAAGTCAGGGTCCAGGTTAAAAGGGGCAATAAAATTGACAAAGAGTTATCACTTGGGAGGCAGAGAACTCAGTTGCCTAGAGATAAGCCAGCCACCTGGACAGTCCTGCAGGTCCATTTCAAATAAGGGCAGTTCAAATCACAGAGATTAGCTTCTGGAACAAACTGAGATTCAAGGCTTGGCATTGTTTTAGATGAAAAAACAAACAGATAAAAGAACCCAAAACGTTGTTAGCACAGTTCTTAGAATAGCTGGGCTAAGAATCTGTGTTACTATACAGGTGAAGGAATCCTGAAGAAGGGAAAACTTACACATGTTAACCCTTCAGATCCTACCACGTACATCCAAACTCATGGAACTTCACGCTCACCCTCCTCTTTCAAAGTACTTTCTTTATAAACACATTTGTATTTAACACAAATGTGTGTTTTCAGCACACAGGGGCAATTTGTTCCCACTTTGTTAATTTGTATTCTGGTTCAGCCAGAGAACATTTAGCTCATCATTTCATTCATGATTTACAAAGTCAGCAGGAGTTGAAAATAAAAATACTGGTGGATGTTCTGATGTTTTAAAAACCCAATCCGAAGGGTTCAGTAATCCTTTAAATCTGCAATCACTAAAAGAAAGCCATTGTCACTAAGTCACAGGGAATTTCAAAAACCACAGGAGGCAGAATTCCCTCAAGCATTATTATCATTAAATGTAAGGATAAAACAGGACTGATATATAATGGCATAACGACTTACATATGAGCATCATTTGATTTGAAGTTACTGAAGCTTTTAGTCTCCTGTTTACAATGTTGTGCTGGACAACTAATCATGTGCATAAAGTTACCAGAGGTGAGAAAGCAAACTTCTAGAGTAACAAAATGTGAATGTTCATCAACGCTCACATAAACAAGGAGACCTGGGAGTGAAAGCTTGCCTGCTCACCCAAAAAAAAACCTCACTTAAATACTTGTCTTGCCTCAAACACAAAATATACATTTGGTCTCCAGGTTTGATATTAGCATTATAGATATATTATGTAGCTTTTATAATTTTTATATTTTACTCTGACCCTCAGAGAAATTTTACTTAGAACAACTATTGATGATAGTTCAAACTAAAGCACCATTGGGATGTATGTTTCTAATTGTCCTTGTTCATGTTTTTTAATGGTTCCTCCTCTAATAACCTTTCCTGCTCCATTTTTCCATTATGAGACTATCTTATAGTCTGGATTCTATCAGTAGAGTTTCTGGGGTTTTTTTGGGGGGGGGGGGCTGGCTGATTGGTTTGATTTTTTTGTTTGTTTGTTTGTTATATTTTGACTTTCAACAACTAAGGTCTCCAGGGAGCTATTCTATTCAGATTTGTTATAGCACAGTTTGGTCTTTAGGAACAAATAGTGCTTTGGATGGATTTTATAGTCTTGTTACTAACAGCATTTTCATTTTCATAGGATCAGGAGAAGAAGTAAAGAAGAAGAGAAGACACAAACAGGTTAAGTAACTTTCCCAGAGTTGCAGAGCATTCTGCCTCAGAATCAACCCTTAGATGTCCATCCCCATCTCTTCAAACAATCTGTCCCCTTAAAGGCTTTTTTTTTTCCTTTCTGGAAATGTACTTACAACTGTGGGGAATTCGAATGGTCTTGATACAGAAGGCCGTTGGGTACAGACAGGGCCTGTAGCACATCAGCATCTTTCATCTTCAGGCTTCTGCTATGTGCTAACATAAATTTCTAGGGGTGAACCCAATGCTGCGGAGCTGAGGACAGCAGCAGACAAGAATGTGAGACAGGAAGATTCCTCCAGACAGCCTGTCCCGAACAGACTGATAGCACTTAAGGGTTTAAGTGACATCTCTTCTCTAAAATCCCCAGAACAAAAACCTGAGAAAAGCCTTCGGATCTCACTGCATCAGGTGTGAACTGCCAGGCATTCATCCTTGGAATTACACCACATCGGCCTGTAAGCCCCTGTTAACAAATCATATAGAACAGGACTCCAATACTCTTCCTCTGGATAGTGATTAGGAAAAAACAACATAGCTTGCTACCAAAACCTTCCCAAGAGATATTCAGCAGAAAAACATGCCTTTCTTTTTATTTCAATTAAAAGATAACATTTCACATTAACTTTTGGCCTATACATTTAATTGAAATACTAATAAGACATGGGCTACTAGAGAAAATTAATATTTCTGTATTAATATTTATGTATTAATAACACCAGAATATCTTTGGAATTTGTCACTACTCTGACTCCACTTGTCCCTGGGGGTGGGGCAGGATATCTAGTGCCCTACTCTATCTTTGTATTGCCTTGAGACAGTGTTACTCATTGAGACTGGAGCGCGAGGTTGGCAGTCAGTCAGCCCCAAGCATCCTCAAATCTCCACCTCTTATAGCCCTAGGGTTACAGGCATGCTCATGGCCACTCCTGACTTTGTAAGTGGATGCTAGAGATTTGAACTCAGCACCTCATGATTTAGCAGCAAGTTCTCTTTCTTACCTACTGAGTTATCAGCGCAGCTCTGTACTGACTTTCAAAGAATGAAGATGACACTGTAGATTCTGTTGAAAGGTATTTGTGACCAACGCCTGGGAGGCCTGAGCTCAAGGCCTATCTCTCCTCAGGAAAACTTTCCAGGCTTTAGTGTCACTTTTAGTTCTTATGTGTTTAATAATGACCATGAAGAGCCAGATGATTTTAGTCCTTGGGCTGTATATGCAGAGATAACATTCCTGAGTATTTATACATCCCTATGGAGGGAGGAACTGCCTTCATACTCAACTGAATTGGTAGGTGGCAGGAATTTTGGCTAAATCATCTGTGGCCATATGAGGATTTTATGAAGAATTGTTCTTGTCCTTTTTCTTATTCAAATTTTCTTACTCATAGGCTTTCTGGGCTTCCAAGCAACCCTCTCTGGTATACACACAAAATAGAAATGTGTGGGCTGGATTTTTCTAAAATATTTTTAAAAAATAAAACAATAGAGTTCCTTATAAAATAAATTTTCAATTTTGCCAAAGCAAAACATTTAATCATGGAAGTGTCTCTGTGGATTAAAGAAGCCAATGGTTTTTTGTCACTTCAATGGTAAATATATATATATATATATACATATATATATATAATATAATATATACATATAATATATATTACATACTATATATATATTATCCATATCCCTCTCTTTTTCTCACACTGTGAATAGAGATTGAAGATTCACTTGTTTGATGGTTGACTATATATATTTTTCTATATTGGGTGACATTTATACAAATTCCCATGCCTAGAAAGCCAGTTATTAATACTCCTTTAGGTCAGATGACCTCACTGACACTTGCCAGTAGTCTTACAGAAGGAAAACAGGAATGTGATTCAATTCTATTTAATTAAAATATGTTTTTAAATGTTAACAAATTCAGATAAAAAAGAAAAGAATAGAAATGAAAAAAAAGAAAAGAAAATGTGTTCCTTAACTGAACATTAAAGCAAATAGAAGAACAAACTCTACTAACACTGAAAGATAAGGAGTATATCTCAGTGGTAGATTCTAGCCACCCCCCAACCAGTTAAAGACAAATAAGTTAGAACATAAAGAATTCAATTTCAATGTGGTAGCTATTCAATTACCATGTGTAGATACTTTCATTAGAAAACATCAAATATACATTCCATTGGTTGCAATAACCCCATCTCAAGTACTTAAAAGTTGCATGTGGTATGTTTCTGCTCAGTAAGTATAATACTTGCTGGGTAGTGGGAACTAATAGAAACTGAGTAAAAGAAAAAAATAGTCTAATAAAGACATTTGGATTAGTTAAGAACCAACAAAGTTTGCTTTCAAAGGAAACAAATGTACTTTTCTGGTATCTACATATGCAACTTTTGGGAATGTCTCTTAATACACACACACACCAGAAATATCATTCAGTTGATCATATATATATATATATATATATATATATATATATATATATATATATATACTGTATATCCTGTTAGTTAACTATGAGACTATATGGTCTCAAGGAGCTGGCAGGATCACTTAGTGAACAAAGGAGCATTTTGTATAAGCCTGGAGACCTGAGCTTGACCTCTGGGATCCATGGAAAAGTAAACAAAAGAACTAATGTCACAAAGTTTCCCTCTGAATTCCGAACTATGTCACAGCACACACATACATACACACACACACACACAAACACACACACACACCTTTTTAGTAAAACAATTTTAGAGACATTGGATTTAGTTATACTCCTCTTAGTTATGAATGTTACTATATTAAGAGTATTAGTTAAATTATATGAAGCCATCTTTGTTTAAAAAATTTTGCATATTCGTTTCAAATCTCAGAGCTCTGACAACCAAAATGCTTTGAACCTGCTTTAAAGATGGGACACACATGGTAGACAGGACCAGGAGTCTTGTGCACATTAAATGGCCACACTCACCCTTGGAGGACTGAAGGGATAGTTTACAGTAGCTGAACTAACACCACACCCAGGCCTTGAGTCCCACTTTTCCTACTTACAATCCAAAAGTTTTGACCCTAGGACTTTTCTGTATAGAAAACAGAACATCAGAGTCCTTTCCAAATTGACGTACTCCATCCTGACTTTGGTATTGGACTCTTTCCACAATAAATGTAGTTGAATCTATTGAGCTGGGTCAGGAATTTCAAAACTAATGAGCGGGCTTTCCTGGGAAAATGGCAGACTAGAGTCTTCCTTCAAATGAACGTTCAAGGAGAAGAGTCAGGATAATAAAGACAGGGACAGGCTCTACTCCAAAGGGAGACATAGGCAGAGACCTAGCAAAGCACAAATACAGTGAGAGGATGCCGAGAATAAGATGAGCAATGCATTAGGAAGAAATGAGCCAAGCTAAACACAGCCTCAGGAACAGAACAGAGGCAGAGAGAGCAGAAACCTCATGCAGAAGGTAACCTAGACCATCCTGGTGAAAAGGCACTGGCAATCCTATTTTCAAGGCAAGCCCACAACCCTCATGTGCCTCCACAGTAGATGTGAGGACCGGAGAAACAGGGTTTTCTTTAGCATTTAAGAAATGGAAAGGAATCCCATTTTATCACTGTGTAGAATTCAGAGGGCAGTTGGTGGCCACTATTTTGAGAGGTAGTTGTTTAAAACTGAGATTCCCTGAAAATCTGAAGACAGACAAAAATTACAAGCCAGGAGACCAAATGTCACCTGCCATAGCTCTAGGGTCAGAGACAGCCCAGGGAGGCAGTAGTGGAGAATTCAAGGGACAGAGGCTGACAAGTCAAAAGATGTAGGCAGTAAATGGCTCTGCATAAGCAGCAAGACAAGAGAAGCAACAATCCCACCTGGCCTCATCTCCTGAGAGTAATGATGTAGCTCTGGGTCAAAAGTCAGAGGGTCAGTTGACCTTGGAATCCACAGGTTCACCTTTCACAGCATGAATCTAAAAATCTATGATGTTCCCATAGTATGCCTAATACCCATCTACTTCCCTCCAGTAAGATGACCAACACTTAGATGGGATGAAAAAGTATAAAGACTACATCTCTAGCTGTGCAGATCTCAATGTTGTTGTTGTTTCCCACAGTTCCAATGCATAGGGAGACATTCTTGTCCTAGACCATTAGCATCTTAGGAGATACAATCCAAAGAATAGGGGAAAGGTGAGAGAGCCTGCCTAGCTCAGATAATACAAAGCTAAGTGGTGAAGTGGAACCAATAGAGACAGCGCTGATCAAAAGGAAGCTACCAAAGTAAGTGTAACCCTAGCATACACCAGACTACTGAACAATACAGACCCAAGATCAGCAACTCAGTGGAAAGACATCATGCCTAAGTCCATTCCCCACCCCCAACTATACATTCAATTGGCCATCTCTAAAATCAATAAAAGATAACAAAGAAATAATTGTTTCAAGAAAAGCATAAACTAAGGAAGTCCACATGTTGTTCACGTGCATAAAGATGGTGCCAGTGTAGAAGATAATGAAGGTAATGCTTACTGTACAGACAAATGTGAAAGGCAGCCTCCATCAAGAGAGCACAGAAAAGAGTAAGTTTAATGAGGGGAGCAGATGAACAATGGAGAGACAAGAAGGACTCTGCCACATAGAGAGTATGGGGAACTAGAAAGTTCCTATTGCCGTTCAAAAAGAATAATCAATCATCCAAAGAACTAGGACAATGACCAACAGAACTACAAGAATTAGAAAACATCTCTGAATAATAACATCAAGTGAAACTTGATTGCCAGTGAGCTTGCTTCACTAAGAGACCAACCATGCTGACCAGTTAGACAAAAGACTCAGCTACCCACTGAATCCAAGAAACAGACCTCTCTCTGAGACATGTACCCAGAGACCGAGAGTCAAAGCATAGAAATCAACTTTGAAGGAAAACAAGCAATGAGACTGAAGTTCTAATTAAGGCTCCAAACAAAGAAAAGTTCAAGAGTGGCTAGATTCCTGGCTAAATCCAAATGGTCACATACAGTACAAGGGGACAGAGCATGACCATTCTATTACCATGATACCAAAACCATATAGGAATGTAATAAAAAAAATAGACTAATGTTCTTGATCAGTATAGATGCAGAAATTTTTAGTAAAAGAACACATCAAGAACATCATATCCTGCCTTTCCTCCTTCCAAACCTTCCCATATAAATACCCCTCTGCACTCTTTCAAATTCATAGCCTCTTTTTATTAAATTTTTATTGTATGTATACATACACATACATTCCCATATGTAAGCTGCTCTGTCCATATAATATAAATTGTATGTATGTTTTCAAGGCTGGCTGTTTGATACTGAATAGGTAATTGGTGTGCTCTTCCTTAGGTAACACTATCTCTCCTGCTCCTGGTTTATCTCAGTCACCTATAGTTTCTTAAGAAATAAAAGAAATAAACATAACCAAATAAATAAAAAAATATTTGCAATGAAATTTTAAGACACCAAAGAAAGAAATGGAAGGAGAAAATAGATGGAAAGAGCCCTTATGTTCATAGATTTAGTAAGGAAAAAATGCTGTAAAACTTACTGTATCACCACCAGCTATCCACAAAAATCAACATACTCCCATCAAAATTCTAATTGTATTCTTCATAGAAGTACAAGAAAATAATCCTAAATTCATATGGGACCAGGTAGGATCCCAAATAGTCAAGCGACTTTACTAGGAAAGGCCAATGCTTATCACAATGTCTGATCTCAAACTATACTACAGAGCCATAGTAATAAAACAAAATAAGAATGCTATTAGCACAAAAGACATATACAGAAAAATAAGTAAAGAATTTATAAATAAGCCAACATAGCTACCATAGGTGGCCATACTTCCCACCCTGTCACCTCCTGTCCTTGGGCCAAATGAGTTTTCCAACCTTGAGTACCTAAGCTCCTCCCATTCTCTGGGACCTCTAGTGCTCGGTCCCTAGGTCCTTGTTGACCAATCAGAGGTCTAGGGAACTCCCACCCATTCCTGGCCTGAACAGGCCTATGTAAGGAAAACTGCTGTGTACTGCTGGCCTTTTAGTGTCTCATAGTGGGCCTTGAGTGGAGCAAGGAGGGGGTTAAAGAATGCCTTGCATATCCTGGAGCCCCAGAGCACCAGTCAGAGTCTAAGCGTCCATCAGGACAACAATTAACGATTAACCACTGGCCTCTTAGATCCCAAGTAGAACAATCTACAAGTCCAAGAGACCTGTGGCCTTTTGACAATCCTGGCGTGACTGGATCAGCCAAGGGACCAGGTCCTGATCCCGCAGGGTGATGAATGCCTATACTTATAGCACTTGGGAGGCTGAGGCAAGATGATGGCTGAGTCTGGTGACAGGGGTTGCAGAGTTGGACCTCATCTCAGACAGAGGGTCAACTTCGAAGTCACACCTCTCCACAGACTGCTCAGTGGGGCCCCCTGTGGCCCTGGGGTGTGGCATGGAGAGGTTCCCACCCCCACCTTAGTACCGTCCAGGGTTGATGGCTCTTTCAGCTTGGAGGGGCCCTCGTGTCCTCACCTGCAGTCAGTGTTTGCAGTACCACCTCTCCACTTGCCGATTCCCAGCTATTTATTTGTTTATTGTGTACCAGTGAAGGTAGGGATGGGGCGGGACCTTCCCACCCCCTCCACTTATTGTAACCAGTCCTTGAACTTAATAAAATGTGAATGGAAGTGTAAAAAATAAATAAATGAATAACTTTGTACAAAGATTTAAAAGTATGCATAGTTTTGAAAAGATGGCCCTTGTTTATAATATCCTGGCAAAACTTAACATCCACATATTGAGAATAAAAGTAGATTCACGTTTCTCACCTGTACCCCTCCCCCCCACAAAAAAAAAATCAGTTCAAAACAGATCAAAGACTTGAAGATAAGACCTGGAACTTTGAAACTGCCAAAGGAAAACATATACAAAGGACTTCAAAGGCTAGACGTAGAAACGGATTTCTGAAAAGACCTCCAACAGCCCAGGAAGCAATCTTAAGAATTAACACATGAAATTACATTAAATAAAAAAGTCTCAGGGGACAAACCTAGAATATATAAAGAACCATAAAAACTAAACAAAAAATACATGAGCCAATAATAAATAGACAAATCAAATGACTAGACAGCTCTGAAGAGAAGACATACATGTAGGGCCAGTAAGGGTGTGAAAATACCTTCAACATCCTTGAATTGAAAACTAAAAACTATTTGAGGTTCCATGTCACCCCAATCAGAATGACTACAGCAGAGAATACAAAAGACAAAAGATTGTGGCAGGGGAAAGAGGGACACATGCACACTGCTGATGGAAAAACAAATTGGTAAAGCCACTATAGTCGTCAGTGTAGCTCTTGCTCAAAAGCCTAAGAATAGAATTTCCACGGGACCCAGTTCTACCAGTCCAGGATGTACACCGAGAGAACCCTATGTAAACACACTAAGTCAACACACTCACTTTGAACACCCATGTTCTTTGATGCATCCTTTACAATAGTTAGTAAATGGAAGTAGTCTAGGTGTCCATCAACAGACGTTACATATGTACAGTGGAACTTTATTTTTATTCAGTGGTAAAGAAAATGACATCATGACATTTGTAGGAAATAGGTGGAACCAAAAATGGATGAATGGAACATATATTTCACAGAATATAATAATCCATGGAAGCAAAAGTGATACAAAATCCTGAATGTTCTGTATATCATCAGAGCTGAGAAAGAGCAGAAGTAGAACTGAAGAAAGCTTCCTTGATAAAAACAATGCTAACAACTCTACCAAGCAAGATTATCGGAGGTTACAAGAATGGCAAGTCAAAGGGACTTGCTGAAATACAGTAAAGATCCTACAATAGGAAAATACAAGGATGTGCTGTATGTGATGTTGCCTAGGTGCTAAATTTATCTTTGACTACGTGTCTTTTAAAGCATATTCTGTAGGGGGAATTTTGTTTACTAATTGTTGTACAACAAATCACCTCACTGCTCAACAATTAAAAAGAATGTTTCTAATTATTTCTGCTGTGTCTGATCCATTATATTTTGTGAAATAAGACAGACTCAGAAATACAAAAACCACATGGTTTTTCTCATATGGAGAATCCAAATTTAATCAATCTCTTGTGTGTGTGTGTGTGTGTGTGTTTGTACATGTGTGTCTGAGAGAGGAGGAGGGAGGCAGAGGCAGAGGGAGAGGGAGAGAGAGAGCTAGAAGTAGAAAGGGATCATGAGAGGGGGATGACACCACCATGGTTGGGGAAGTGTATAAAGGGAGGTTAGTGGAGCACTTGTGACATGGAGAAGGAAAGGATGAATATTTGACAGGAAGAAAACAGGTACAAGGAAAGGGAGAGTAAATCAAGATAAGACAAGGAGGATTCAGGTAAAATAATGAGGAATGGTTCATCACTCTGAAATATCACCCAGCCGCAACTGATGGGTGCTATAAACAGACAGCAGAAGTCAAGATCTAGAGCAAGCTTTGTAATCTCTTTTGGTCTCAGTTTCCTTATCTATAAAATCAGAATACTCTCCCCACAGAATTTAAATCAATTACCAAAAGCAAACTCC
Source organism: Mastomys coucha (assembly GCF_008632895.1). NCBI lineage: Eukaryota > Metazoa > Chordata > Mammalia > Rodentia > Muridae > Mastomys > Mastomys coucha. Next base: position 75,844,328 of record NW_022196898.1, on the reverse strand, counting down.
TGAGAATAGTGTCTACCACTATAAGGGCTCCTTGGCTAAGGTTTCAGGGTATGTATTGTTGTAATTATGATCATGTTAATGAAAATGATAGATTCTGAAAATGATTTATTGCCAAAGGTGTTACCTGGTGACCAAGAGCCCAGTATCCGTAGAACCTGTTTCACACTGGACACTCTGATGTCCTTATGAGTTAACCAGGAGAATCAGCTAAGTGTGACCTCACTGAAATTTGGGACCTACAGAACTTGCACTTCTGGGAACTCATCAGCCATCATATCAGAAGTGAAACTCACCAACAAAGAAAGAACAGGGAGAGCTCATGTGGAAAGGCCTCCAAGAAGACGTCCAGCCTTAGATTCTACACTAAGAGATCATGAGACTCGGCCTGCCTAGCTTTTCAGCTCTACCCAACCGACATCCTTTCCTTCCACAACCTGAGAAGCCGTCAGGATGTTCTAGTGTTGCAAGCTTTTACAGCAGCTGTGAGAATAGCCCAAGTGAGACTAGCTGAAGATGGCCACCAGAGTCCTAGTCAGTCCACAGACACACAAGAAACAATGAGAAATGTTCTTATTAATTGCTGAGCAGTGATGTGATTTGTTGTACAACAATTAGTAAACAAAATTCCTCCTACAGAATATGCTTTAAAAGACATGTAGTCAAAGATAAATTTAACACCTAGGTAACATCACATACAGCACATCCTTGTATTTTCCTATTGTAGGGTCTTTACTGTATTTCAGCAAGTCCCTTTGACTTGCCATTCTTGTAACCTCTGATAATCTTGCTTGGCAGAGTTGTTAGCATTGTTTTTATCAAGGAAGCTTTCTTCAGTTCTACTTCTGCTCTTTCTCAGCTCTGATGATATACAGAACATTCAGGATTTTGCATCATCTTTGCCTCCATCCACTCCCCCCTATCTTTTTCCTTTCCTTTCTTCTTCCAACCCACTATAGGGCTTCTTTGTGTAGCCTTGACTTTTCTGAAACTTGCTCTGTAGTCCAGGTAGGCCTTGACCTCAGATATCCTCCTCTGCCTCCCAAGTGCTGGGATTAAAATCATGTACAGCCACCACCACCCAGCTCCTCTTTCAAGAATGAAATGAAATTGCATTCTACTCCCATACAATACTTAGTATACTAAATTATTCCATTTTTTTGGCTGCCTCTCACAGGCATATTGATATCACCAGGCTCTGGAAGCACCTAGCTAAAACATTCCTCTCAGCTCACTAATCTGTAATGACAATGTCAACTTGCAGAGATGTTGAAACCTGCACAATAGTCTGTGCACATGACATTTCAATCTCTATGAAATTGACATAAAAAGGCAAATTATATTTTGAGAAAGTGAAGGCAGGAAGATCAGGAGTTTAAGAGTAGATTGGACTATATAGAGAAACTGAAGTCAATCTGGACTACTTGAGACTATCTCAACAACAGAAACAAAAGCTTGATCTGGAAAGCATGTTATACACATGATTTGAATGCCTAAAGGAATCAAAGAGAATCTCACGATCCCATGCACATAACAAAGATCACCAGTTATACCCACTGGTAAGCCCAGAATGTCCTAGGTCCTCAGACACACTCTTTCTCAGACTGAGCTAGGTAAACCACTACTCCATCAAAAGTGCATTCATTCAGAAACACTTGCCAAGCATGTACCACGTGACAGCTATTAAGAAGAGAACCTAGAGGAAGTCACACTCGAGGAAAGGCTAACAGTTCAACTCACTAGGATAAATTAAAAAATAAAAACAAAAAAAAGATATTCATAAGGATGTGGATATCCTTATGAATCATAAAACACTTCACTTCCAAATTGTGAATCTGCCATTCCATAAATAATCAGCAAGTAAGCTGAGATTAAGAACTGTAAATTGCTAGACATGTAAAAATTTTAAGCTACGCATGCCAGTGTGTGAGTTCTAAAATATTAAGTCCTTTTTTATGAGTGCAGAGTCATTAAAATCTTTTATTGTAAAAATGTCTCAATTTTCAAGCAAGTCTAGTATATATTGTGTTCTGTGGTTCATTTTATATGAACATTTATTTCTCTACAACTTCCATAAATAGCTAAGAAATGAAGGAGAGTTTTATTTGGTATAATGTAATGGACTGTCCCCACCCCCTTCTCTCAAAAACCCCTCAGTAGCATGAACTCCATCACTACCCCACAGGAAGCATGCAGCATCAGCATTGACTAGCATAATGGCCCAAGGAGTTCCTTCTATATATTTCTAAAATATATAAATTTCCCTGTTAGAAGGTGCATTATCCTCCCTCACTCTAACTCTCCCGGAGTATTTAACCTTCAGACACACAGTTCCAGTGACCTGAAAATGTCCATAAGCACATTTTCTTCTGCTTATCTAGGGCCCCACTCAGTTCATTGGGATCAATGTTTAGATTATCCCCAGAGAGGGGACGAAACCTCGTCAATGCCTGCAGAATGTCAAGGGGTCATCTGTGCTTCTATCCAGCCCTGGAGCCTGGAAGGAATGCATTTACTTTTAACAGGCTGCAGCTTCAGCCTGGGAAAAATTAGTATGTCAAGAGATAGCCACTTAAGTGGGGAGGGGAGAGTCATTGAAAAGTTCCTCTACCATTTGGCCCCCTGGGGAGGAAGAGCCAGGACTTTCAAGAAGCTTGGGAGAATTAATGGAAAGGAAATTATAGCATCATCGAGGTAAACAGTGAAGAAACCATCAGTGACAGTAAAGGTGCTAACAGGACACAGGGACCGGGGACTGCAAGGCTGTGAAGCTAGTTACTACTGTCTGAGCTTCCTGAAACTTCCTCGCTGTAATACCTGCTTTCCTTATTTAGCACCCCCAGAACACATAGACTATTAGCATATTTTTATCAGTACCCAGAAATTTCTATTTTAACTCTGTAGTGTATTTTGGTTGTCTTTTTTTGAGTCTCAAAAATAAATAGGTGCTGTCTCCTGCCTTTCAGCACAGTTGTAGAACACAGAGTTCTTTGCTGAAAGTCTTTAGCAGGTGTTTTATTTTTAAAAAGAAGGAAAGAAATTAACTCATCTAAAGTTATGTCTGCTGACCCTGTGGAAGAGAAGTTGAGGTGGTACTCAATAAGGCAGTAGTGAGGTCAAAAAATCAAGCCTTTGTTAGCTATTTCTCATTAGATAGGCACTTAACTTCTATTTTCTTGTTTATTAAAAAAAAAATACCACAAGGGTTATTTCAGAAAGTTGTTAGCAGGCTAATGTGGAGTTAGTGTGGAAGCTATCAAATCCACAAAGGTAAGCCCACATTTATTAAAAACTGTATCAAAAAACAAGCTCTTCTCACACCCAAAATACCATCCCATAATGAACCCCAATAGTACATAGGCTATTTGAATAGATTTCCTCCCTAGACTGAAAGTACCGCCAGTCTCTGCCATGTAGTTTTTTTGTGAAGTACACTAGGTCCAGAGGCTAAATACCAGTTTGATTAAACAATTCAAAGGAAATGAGACCAGAATTTTCACAGAACAGGATGTGAATAAAGGTTTTTATACCCAAAGCTCTCTGGTTCTCTCACGAAACTCCTGCAGTTTCCGATGGGCCATGCCCCACCTTACAGGACTGTTTGCCTCTGAATTACAGCATCATATTATAGGATGCGCTTTCTGTGAATATCCCTGGATTTGTGCAGCCAAATAGGGCTCAAAGAGGAACTTGAAAGCCATGAGAAATCTGCAGACAGGAGCCAACACCATTTCTGGCTTTGGTGGAGAGCAGGTTTTAACAAAATGATGACTGTAGTTTAGCAGACTTTTGAAGGGCAAAATCTAATGTGAATTCTTACTCTTCAAGTCCTTTCTTCTCTACTTCCATGGACAGAGAGCAACTCTGCCTGAACAGGTGAATTATTCCTAGGAAAGACTGACCAAAGCAAGATATAGCAAGAGGATTAGCAGAGACTTCTGCTCATCCCTGCTCTTCTTTATGCCAGGCTCATGAGGGCCATCTGCATCTCTCTGCTCTAATCCCAGGATATTTCTCCTACAGCATCCTTCCTCTGAAATACAAGGTCATTCAGCTTGTCAAAGACCTGTTGTTTTGTTTTTGGAAACAGGGTCTCTCTCTGTGGTCCTAGCTGTCCAAGTGCTTGCTATGTAGACCAGGATACCCTCAAATTCACTGAAATCTACTAGTCTTTGCCTTTCTTGGGACAAAAGGAATGTACCACGATACTACACCTGTCTCATCAAGGGCCTTTTTAAATACAACCCTTCTCTCTAGAATCACTTCTGTGGTGTCATCAAGACCCCTGCTAAGATCTCCTTAACAGGAAAATTAAATTGCCACCAAACTTCACTAAAATATAATTATATCTTAGTGATGTGCATGGTTTTGGTGTTAATGAGCATCACAGCAGACAGAAACAGGATGCCAGGGTATTGCTGTCTTTCCAAGAGATTCAAACCCCCTCCATGTCAAGTCAGACCCATAGAGACAACCACAACTGTAAAGTAGGGTATCCAGAAGAGAAATTGAGAACAAAATTCTAAGGACAACTTTGAAGGAAGATTCAGCAGGATGTCACTGAAGTTGAAAGGGGAGAATTTAAATGAACAGAACAAACCTAGGAGCAACACGATTTTCCACATACTTCCCAGTTTATATGAGAGGGCTAGATGCCCCAAACAAGTCTCATCCAGGGACCTAGTGAGACATCATATAGGGAAATGGGCTTGAATCAAACCACAGAGCACATTTCATACAAGGTCAGGTTGGAAGAAGAAAAAAAAAATCCCACAGTTTGACAAGATGCTTAAAGTATCATCTGAAGTGCCAAGTTCGAGTTCAGAGGATGCTATTAACTTTCCTGGGAGAGTTTCTCATACTCATCTCTTCAGGTATGAAGCAAGAATTTCAGTGTGCTTACCCCAAAAGCATGGTCAAATGTGTTTGGCCAGGTGTGTGAGGTTGTTGCTAACCTTGACTGGGCCAGGTACATTGGTGGCATTGAAGATTTTATTGAGTAAAATACATTAGGTCTCTGTCATCAGGGATTGAGGGGAATGAGTTTCGGGTTTATTTGGTGGTGGGAAAGTCATCCCCTGTCCTTTTAAAGCAGGGAAATACTGGATGGGAATGACGGGTGTGGGGTGTTCAATAATGAACCAAGCATGTAGTGGAAGATATCTATAGCAGGGAACTAAGGAGAGAAACAGCAGTTTACAAGTTTACCTGAAACAGTTCACTGGCATTTAGCTAGAGGCAATAAAATATATAATATATAATTCAAATGCATATCATTCATTTTCTTAGACTGAGTGCTAAAGAGCTGAGGTGAACTCTGACCCATGGCTTTGAAAATTCCTAATCTTGTCTGAAGTCGAGGAGTGACAGACTTATAAGAATATGTACACCTTTTTAAAGATGTACTTATGTGTCTCTCTGTACATATGTGTACATGTATGTGGGTCCCTGTTGAGGACTGAAGAGGGTCTCAGGTCTCCTGGAGCTGGAGTCACAGGTGGTTGTGAGCCTCAGAATGTGGGTGAGAAGTGAACTCTGATCTGAAAGAGTAGTAAGTGCTCTTAACCACTGAGCCATCTCTCTAGTCCCATAGGAGTGCATGTTCCTTATGTGGGATTTATATTTTACTTTTGTTTTGTCTTTAGATTTCAGAGGTATTATCTTAATTTCCTAAGTAAATGAAAAATCACTTCTTCACTCATGCCTTAATTCTCCTGGGCTTTGACAACTGATTCTAGCAGCAGTAGGGAGGCAAACTTCCTCAGTCGAATGAACTATATGATTCAATTGCAGACCCAAAAGAAGTCAACATAAAGGACACCACACCAAGCAGAGATCTTGGTAATTTGTAGTAGTTTTATTATTGCCATTGCAATTTTGAAAATAATATCCTTTTGTTCTGTATCTCAGTTTCTTTAAGGTGAAGGTTTTAAGCCAAATGTTTTTCCAGCCTCTGCATTCTGAATCCTATGTCCTAATTCAGCTGATGTTTCTAGACAGTCTACTCCTGAAGCCACCACAGTCATTTTAGAGTCTGACTTCAACTTTGTTTTTCAATGAGTAAAATATTTGACTTGATATTTTAAAATTTGTATTTAACACCACAATAAAAATAACAACAAATGTACCAGGCATGATAGTACACACCTTTAATGCCAACATTTGTGAGGTAGAGACAGGCAGATCTCTGTGAGTTCAAGGTCACCCTTGTCAACATAGTCCCAGGACAGTCAGAATTACATAGTAAGAAGTTGTCTCAGGAACAAACAAACAAAGCAACAAAGTACAGTGGGGTCACTCAATGGTAGCTAGAGTCTGTTATTAACAGGGATATTAAAAACTAATTGACAACCAACTATTAGGTTGAAACTAATCACAATAAATAAGATCATTGACATAGTAAAATGGAAATTATATAACCTTTTATTTTAAGAACCAGTTGTTAAAACTTAACATCATCCCACTGGTCTTTAAGCTGGATAATCAACTGCAGGCTATTAAGCCACGAGGGACTGGAATGGTGGCTCAGTCAGTAATGTGCTCTCTCATAAGCATGAGGACTTGCATTCAGATCTCCAGCACCCACTTAATGGCCAAGAACAGCACATCTTAGCCCCAGCACTGAAGAGAGGGAGGATGACCCTGGACCATGCTGGCCAGCCAGTTCATAAAACTCAGTGAACTATAAGATCAATGAAAGAGTCTATCTCAGAATTAAGATGGAAAGAGTCTAGGGAAGATGCCAAATATCAACCTATGAACTCTGTACTCGTATAAACACACACACACACACAGAAGGAGAGAGAGAGAGAAAGAGAAGGAGAGAGAGAGAGTGAGAGAGAGAATATTAATCAAAAAACCTATTTTGTACTGTTTGAATTGTGATTGGCTCTATGATATATATGTCATTATATATGTGTGTGTATGTCCCTATACATGTATGTCATTATATGTGTATGTTTCTATACATGCATGTCAGTGTGTATGTATGTATGTATGCAGTGGAACTGGTTTTGAGAGCAACTCACAACAAATTAAAGCAATGCATAGGAAGGTATCACAGATAACAAAACTTCCACTCTTGCATTTCATATTTTCCATATTGTCGCAAGAGACTTTCAAATGATGTAAAAGAAAGTGAACAGAGGTATGGGCCTTCATTCCATAGCCCAGTTGGACTCAAAGTCCAGCCTCCCAGACCTTGAGAGAGTGACTTGTCCTCCGTGCAGTGTCCCAGGAAGTACATTAGCTTTGCATTAAATATCACAAGAATAAGCAGAAAAATTCACCCAAGGAGCGCCGCCAGGGGCTTGACATCAACCCACAGAAAGAGCTCCAGGCAAGCTTTGCTCCTAATAAATGTCCCGATATTGAATCTAAGGGACTCTAAATTTAGTTTGCAAGATTGCCAACACATGTTACAATGCTTCCTGGGGCCCAGCATCACTCCAGAGCCATTCCAAAGAGAGCCAACAGTAGTGGGTGAAACAAGAATTTTAAATCTGGATTTAATTTTTCATAAATGAAAGAAATGTGTCTTTTTAAGGCTTTCCGTGTGCTGTTGACAAAAAAAGAAACACCGCAGAGTTACAAAGCAAGAAATCTAAAAGTCTTTGTCACCGAGGAGTGAAGAAATGTTTGAAGCTAATTCATTACAAAGTCTTGCCAGAGCATTCCAGATGATAATTGGAATTTACACTGAAAAACATAGTTACCAAATCCAGTAATCCAGGGAAACACTGGATCTTTAGAATCTTTGATTTCTTTCAGTGCTTTTTTTTTTAATCAAAACGTGTTCTACTTGACAGTAACAATAATAGCAAAGGTAATTAACATTTTATCATTTCACACCTCATCTGATGAAACTTACGAATGTAATTTTAATTAATTAATTTGTTCATCCATTTAAGCTTTCTTTTTTTTTCTTTTTCAGTTTTTGTTGTTCTCATTGTTTGGAAACAAGTTCTTAACCTATAGCTCAGGCTAGCCTGGAACTTGCTATGTAGTCAAGGCAGCCTCAGACTTTTCACAATTCTCCTCTCTCGTCCTCCAGGATGCTAGGATTATATCCATGCCTGGCTTTGGGGAATGTAATAGTGGGATACAGGCATGTGCAGCAGATAGATATATACAACTTCATGTGGGAGGGCTTGGGCCTATGGGGGAGGGAGGCTTGGAGAGGTTTTTTTTTTTTTTCAGTCTCCACCTTGATTTTGGAGACAGGGCCTCTCCTTGAACATGGAGGTCCCACAATTCAGCTAGACAGGCTAGACAGTGAGCTGCTAGATCTCCCCATCTTTATCTCCCATGCAGCACTGCAGTTGCAGTGCCTGCTCTTCCCCCCCACTCTACTGTGTGTACTGTGAATCCGAACTTGTCTCCATGTTTACAGGGCAAACACTTTACCAACTGAGCCATCTCAGCAGCCACTGTGAGTATACTCTTTTAAGAATATTTTTTAAAGAAAAGAACGGGAACTAAATGGAAATCACAACAAATGTCACAAAGCTCAAAATGTTTATCTACACACAAGCATGGACATTGATTTGTCTACTTGTATTTCAGGTCCACCCAAACACCAGACATATAAAATGAGCCTGTCATGCCTGTATGGAAATGGAAGAGTAGAACATTTTTCCCAGGGGAAACAAATTAGCAAAATCTTCACAAATATGAAAGGCACCGTCCAGGGCCTTACTCCAGGATCTTCTTCCAACAACCATTTCTGTTGACTCCAGAACTAAACATTTCCTGAGATTAAAAATGAAGACATCGGGAGAAGATGGACACATGTCCTAGGGAGACTGTCTTCTCAGCATGACTCCACTGTCCTGTGGTGTTAGAGCTCTCAATACCAACATTTGTTATTAAGGTTATGAAAATGATGTAGTGCTGTACTTCTGAGAAATAAATGAGGGCTTTATCATGTTTCTGATGTTAAATCTGTAGAAAATACGAAGTTTCCTGTGTCTCTCATGAGACAGAATCACTGTGGACAATGATTCTCGTATCTTTTTCAAGTAGTTGTGTCTCTAAGTTGGACCATGTATGTGTGTATGCCTGTGTAAAGTTAAAAAAAATAATAATGTTCTTTTTGAAATGTTCATGAAAATTTGGCAACCAAAGTGGGGAAAAGCCCTATAAACAGTTTATGTCTAATGTGGAGGTTCCCAGCTGCTGCTACAAAACAAAAGTGCCACACCAAATGCATCATGGGTATCACACTAACCAAGCCTGACAGGGCAAGGATCACAAATCAGACATAATCTTATTATTTGGCTGTAGTTTGGACAGTTTCTCGGCATGACTTTAAAAACAGAATTTAGAAGATTACTTTCTCAAAAGGCATTTTCCCCTTCGCGCTTCTGTTTCTCATTTACAGTCCTTCTGACAGACTAGTTAGTCTGTCCTGCACCCCTTTCCTGCTCACCTCTCCTCTGCCTGCCTGGCTTCTTGGCCAGCTGTTTGTGGGAGTGGAGCAGGAGGTAACACACATCCCTAAGATTTCCTGTTTGCTTGTTATTGAACTAAATGCAAATTGTCTCAACATTATGCTAACTCTGGAAGGCTGGGCTGGAAATCGGTTTTCACGTATGTAAAGTCATTGTTGTATGGGCAAATGTGGGTGTGGAGCCAAATGTTTCTCAAATGAATTTACCAAAGGCCATTATCAAGGAGCTAGATCTTTGGAAACATTTACACAAAACATGGTGATAGTGAGAACCAGATGCCTCTTTCTCGGCTGCAGCACATTTGGGAGGCGGGTCCTGTGACTACCATGGTAGAAAGAGCAAGTTTTCAGGCTTTATCACAGAAATATTGCAGTCAGCAGTATCATGCTTGCCTCCCATAATCTGTGCCTTTTATTACTATGAATGGAGAAGAGCTATAAATTCCACCCTGACACGGTTTCAGTGGTGTGAACCTCAGATCTTCTCTAATCCCCTGATTAGATACTGAAGTGCGCCTTCAACTGAGTACTATCCTATGGCTTGGCCTGGTTCTCACTGCAGCATTTATTGACAATGCCTGCCACTCTGTTGCTAAGTTGTTAGCACTCAACTTTATCTACTGCTCCTCCCTTCTGATTAGCTCCGTTTTCAGAAGCCCCTCATTGCTAACCATGCCACCAGAGGCAACTGGCTTGTTTTGACCCCTGCCTTTCTGATCGAGCCCTCTCCTCCAGCAATAATCGTCTACCTATTTACTCACTTTATTTTTAGAGTGAAAAGGCCAATTGTGGGCAAGGGGTTGGGGTGAGATCCTCTGCTAATTTCAAATTCTCTTCTCTGTGTTGATGGGCTGTTCAGACTTTCTCAAAGTCACAAGGAGGGGTATGGAAAGATCCTCGTGTCGTTATTCATGCTCTCCCCGCTAGAAAGGTTGCTTATGAGCACCTTCTCTATAAAAGATAAATTAAGCACTCTAACTAATCATCTAGACGCCAGGCCTCGAGTTTCAGGAAACAATGAAAGTAACAAAGTTATCTAGAGATGTCCTAATAGACAAGCATATCTTGATAGCTGAAAATAGACCTTCCCAGGTTTTCTAAATCATTGCCATTTCACAATATAAATTTCAGGCACACAGAACATGGTGTGGTGTTGGGCCTAACCTACATTGTCATGTAAGTATGTAAGACTGCTGCTCTCTCTTCCAAGCCACTAGGTTTTCTCAGAAGAATTTTTGCATGTTCTTCTCCACTGGTGTTTAAGCTTTCTTTATTTCAGGGTTTTTTTTTTTTCTTCTTTTTTTCTCAACATGCAGTCATCTTCTCAGCAGCTGTAAGCATAATTTTTAAAGAATTTTTAAAATAATAGAAAAGGCCCAAGTTAAAACACACACATACACACACACACACATACACAATCACTTTTTTTTCATGAGCTACACTCTGTTTTACCTTATACCCACACACCGGCAGTCCCTGCCAAGTGTTCATAGACCATGGTGGTAGAGCTTAGCCCCTGTTGTTGTACATAAGGAAAAACTACCCAAGATGATTTCAGCAAAGCACAGGGCAAGGTAATTGTTCAGGAATGCAGCCTTCTGCATTTTCTTAGTCTTCCTTTCTTTCTCCATCTACTCTCTCCTCTCCTCCTTCCTCCTAGTCCCAGAAGTAAAACAGTTCTCTGTGACTCAAGCTGATGGAGATTCTTCCTGGATTTTGATATTTAGCTGTACATTTCAACAAAAAGGAAAATATGATAAGGACAATGAAAGAGAAGCCAGCAATAAGATCAGTGTAAATAATGCCTACTGGGAGACAGCTAACAACGTTGGCTCTTAACCATTTCAGAGTGGAGATTTAATCAGTTCCAGGATTTCTTTTTTCTTTTTTGTCATAAGGTTAACAAAAACATGCTTCTCTGAAGCTAAACTCTCCAGAGTACTAAAATTAAAAAAAAAAAAATGCCATTTACCCCATTAAAAAGATACTCTGAAATGGAGTGATCAGATTTAAAAAAAAAAAAAAAAAAGACCTCTAAACTAAATAAAATGATCAGTATATATAAAAAAATCCGTGCGTGTAAGAGCTACAGGCAGTTAAATAAAACCAACCCTTTGGGAAAGAGTCAAATCCTTGATTTTGCAGCCACATCAGTAACATGCAGAGGAGAAAAATTCAACATTAATTGAAGATGTTTTAAAAAAAATTGAGCAAGTCACTACTGTTTCTCTGGTTTTGTGGTTAGTGCAATCACAGTGTGGTCTTCCTTGGATATGTCAACACAGTACCAACGTATTTTAAAAAACAATGTAATAGAGCTAACTTCATCAATTTTGAGCCTAAAATACCTAATTCTTTAAAACTGTGACATATAAAGAATAATAATATGCAATCAAAGATAGCTATTATCTTAGTCATTGTTCTATTGCTGTGAAGATACACCATGACCATGGCAACTAATAAAATAAAAGATTGAATTAGGGGCATGCTTTCAGTTTCAAAGACTTAGTTCATTTTCATTTTCATGACACATATGAAGCTGGAGCAGTATAACAGAGCTACACTCTGATCTGCAGACAGCCAACAAAAGGAACCTGGGTCTGACACAGGCTTTTGAAACCCCAAAGTCCATCCCCAGTGACACACTTCCTCTATCCAGGAAGGTCACACTTCCTAGTCCTTCTAATCCTTTCAAATAGTGCTACTCCTTGGCGACTATGCATTCAACTATATGAGTGTATGGAAGGGAGACATTCTTATATAAACCACCACATTTCAATGCCTGGTCTCCATAGTCTGGTATCCATATTATATTGAAAAAAATGTACATTCCACCCAACTTCAAGAGTCCTCATAATATATCACAGTCTCAACACTTTAAAAGTTCAAAGTTCAAAAGTCTTTTCTGAGACTCCTGGCAATCTTTTAACTATAACTCCCAAACTCCACCAAAATCAAAAAGCAGATCGCATACTTCCAACATACAATGGCACAGAATTTACATTACCAGCCCAAAAGGGACAAAAGGGAATATATCAAGGAAATACTGGACAGAGGCAACACCTAAAACCAGCAGAGCAAACTCCAAACTCTGTACCTCCATGTCTGATATCAAAGCACTCTTCAAATCTCCAACTCCTTTCAGCTTTGTTAGCCTCAACATAAATTTTCTTCCTTTTGTTTTTTTTAAAGATTTATTTATTTAATGTACATGAGTACACTGCAGTTGTCTTCAGACACACCAAAAGAGGGCATCGGATTCCATTACAGATGGTTGTCAGCCCCCTTGTGGTTGCTGGGAATTGAACTCAGGACCTCTGGAAGAACAGTCAGTGCTCTTAACCACTGAACCTTCTCTCCAGCTCAATGTAATTTTTCTTTTTTGGGCTGGTTCCACATCTGATGTGCAGCTCTTCTTGGCAGGTATCTCACATCTCTGGCACCTCCAATATATGGGAATTGCCAACAAAATCCATGCAATGACATCTCTGGGCCTACATGTATGGACACCTCTGATATATGCATGGCCAAAAGCCACAGAGAGAAAGATTCCATGATACTTTTCTTGTATTCTTGACTCTAAAGCCAGAATCCCATGGCTGAATTGGGCAAGTTCTACTGCTTGGTGGACCTTGAACTTGGACCTTTAGTTCAACTACATTTGTATCAGCTTTCTATTGTTGATGGTTTCTGTCACCTCTTAAGATTTTCTTTAATTCATTTCCACAAGTTGGAAGCTAAGCTGGTTGGGATCATGCCTTCAAGTCACCATTTTTTTTTTTATTTCACTTAGCATTAGGTTTTTCTTTAAACTTTTCATCTCCTTGAAGACAGTTTTTGGCTCCTACATTTTATTTCCTGGTGTTCTTTTTCTTCTCAAACTACATTTTGTATTTCTTTTTTGTCTAGCTTGCTCCTTTTCACTATAGACCTACCTAAACCCAGTTCTTGGTACTTCGGTCTTAGTTACTGTACTATTACTCTGAAGAGATACCATAACCATGCCAACTCTTATAAAAGAATGTATTCAATTGGGAGTGTGCTGATAGTTTCAGAGGTTGGACCATTACCATCATGATGGGGGAACTTGGCAGCATATAGGCAGACATGGTGCTGGAGAAGTAGCTAAGAGTTCTACATCCTCATCCACAGGCATGAGAGATGAGAGGGGTCGAGGCGGGGGTGTTGGGATGAGACTGGACTTGGCATGGTCTTTTGAAACCTCATAGTCCACCACCAGTCATATACTTCCTCCAACAAAGCCACACCTCCTAATCCTTCTAACCTTTCAAAGAGTTTCATTTCCTAGTGAGTTAAGCATTCAAATATATCAGCCTATGTGGGTCATTCTTATTCAAACAACCATAGTTACAATGATTTAAAAAATGGAAAGTTTGGTTTTATTTTTATAAGATATAATACAGATATTAAAATAAGTTATTTTGATTTGTACTTCAGTTAAATGTGTATATTAAGATTTGTTTCCTTCATGTGAATCACTTATTGGGAGATATTTATAGGGAGATGAAAGCTGGGGTAAGAGTAGAAGTATAAATATGCATTCAGCATCTAAGGACTTATGATTAAAACTACTAACTCTGAATAGGGCACCATGATGAACAAAAGATATTATTCTACCCAAGTCTGCTTTTGTGAACCAATAACTTGGCTTAATCCCAGAAAAAAAATGAATTCAAAATTTTTTACCAGCACATAAAACATCACTGAAGAAAAACTACTAATTGCTTATCTATCCTCAGGGAATGGTGGAACCTCATGAACCTCTCCATGGACCATGGAAGACTATTAATGAGCCAAATCTTACACGGGTATTCTGAGAGTTTAAGAAAGCAAAACCATCTTATGCCCAAAAGATAACATTCCATAACACTCCATCACTTCCTTAAGCTCTTCCATTTGATCTGCCCCTGGCCTACTGAAGTACTCATTAAGTCTTATACAATGTGATATATATGCCCCATTTATTTCTGAACATTAAACAGTCATTTATTTTCAGCACTTTGACCATAGTTAAGACTGCAATAAATGTGGCCTACTACAAAAATCAACTCCCGCGACTAAGAGCAGCCATACTGAATGTGCAGAAATCAAGTATTTAGATAGTAATTTGTCAGGGACATTATATCAATTGAATGAAAAATCAGCAATACCTTCTCTTCTAGGGCTTAGGACCTCACAGACTTTGACTAGGTTTATGGTAGCAGATATGTCTTCTTGTGGAATGAGCCTCAAATCTGAGCAGAGCATAATTGGTTGCACCCATATAGTTAATCCACTATTACACCTTGGCATTTTGATAGTGCAGTATTAATGTTTATATCTGAGCAGGATTTTTGTTTATAATTTTCTTCTCCTCTTGATTTCTTTAGTATTTAATGATTCTAATTTGCATGCCTGTATATATCATTAATATTTAGCAGAGCACTTCCTAATTCATAAAGATGACACCCTTTAGTGGCATTCAGCAAAGCCATTGAAGTCCCATATAAGTTCTGAAATCCCTGGTGAACTAATTTTTTTCTTTTTCTTTTTCTTTTATTTATTTTTTTCCTGGGTATTTTATTTATTTACACTTCAAACGTTATCCTCTTTCCAGGTTTCCCCTCAGGAAACCCCCTATCCCATCCTCCCTCTCCTTGCTGTTATGAGGGTACTCTTCCACCTACCCACTCCTGACTCCCTGCCCTGGCATTCCCCTACACAGGGGTATCAAGCCTTCACAGGACCCAGAGCCACTCTTCCGACTGAAAGATGGCCCTCCTGACAAGGCCATCCTCTGCTAAATATGTGGCTGGAGCCATGGGTTCCTCCATGTGTACTCTTTGGTTGGTGGTTTAGTCCCTGGGAGCTCTGGGGGTCTGGTTGGTTGATATTGTTGTTCTTCCTACTGGGTTGAAAACCCTTTCAGCTCCTTCAGTCCTTTAACTCCTCCACTGGAGACCCTGTGCTCAATCCAATGATTGGCTGCAAACATCTGCATCTGTATTTGTCAGTCTCTGGCAGAGCATCTCAGGAGACAGCTTTATCATACTCCTGTCAGCAAGCACTTCTTGGCATCCACAATAGTGTCTGGGTTTGGTGTCTGTATATGGGATGGATTCCCAGGTGGGGCAGTCTTTGGATGGCCTTTCCTTCAGTCTCTGATCCACACTGTATTTCCCTATTTTCTTTAGACAGGAGCAATTCTAGGTTAAAAATTTGGAGATGAGTGGGTGACACTATCCCCCAACAGGTGCTTTGCCTAACCTGTAGATATGGTCTCTACAGGTTCTGCCTTCCCTTTGTTGGGCATTTCAGCTAATCTCATCCCCTGTGAATTCTGGGAGCCTCTTGCTTTCCTGGCATCTGGGACTTGCTGTTGGCGACCCTCAGTTCCCCATCCCTTTATTCAAATTTCTGACCCTCTGTTTATTATCTCTGTCTCTTCAAATACCTGAACCTGCCCCCCCTTTCCCCTTCTCCCTCTTCTCTTCCTCCCAAGTTCCTCCTGCCCTGTCGTGTCCGCCCCGACCAGCAAGAAAGATGCGACCTGAGCTCTTCCTTTTAGCAATTTATTCAGGAATGTTGTAACAGTCTTTTTCCTCCTGCTTCTCCCTCCTGCTTCTCCTGCTTCCGGGGAGCCGTTTCTTAGGCCCCGCCTTCCTGCCATCTAAGCCCTGCCTTCCGGCCCACCCTCGGCCGTTAAGTACTCCCAAGCTTAGCCAATCCCAATGGGCTATGTGGCAAAAATGGATAGGTCACCAAATGCGGAAGCAACCAATGGCAACAAGCTTAGCCAATGAGGGCTTGTTTATGAGACCGCTCTCTCTCTCTCTCTCTCTCTCTGAAGCAGCTCTCCACACTGCCCTCTACCTGTAGTGAATATTTTCCCCCTTCTAAGAAGGACCTAAGCATTCACACTTTGATCTCCCTTCTTCGTGAGCTTCAAATGGTCGATGAATTGTATGGGGCTAATATCCACTTATCAGTGAGGGCATACTATGTGTGTTCTTTTGTGATGGGGTTACCTCACTCAGGATGATATTTTCTAGTTCCATCCATTTGCCTAAGAATTTTATGAAGTCATTATTTTTAATACATAATTTTTAGTACAATGAGTAGTACTCCATTGTGTAAAACATACCACATTTTCTGTATCCATTCCTCTGCTGAAGAACATCTGGGTTTTTTCCTGCTTCTGGCTACTATGAATAAGGCTGCTATGAACATGGTGGAGAATGTGTCCTTATTATTTGTTGGAGTATGTTTTGAGTATATGCCTAGGAGTGTTATAACTGGGTCCTCAAGTAATACTATGTCCAATTTTCTAAGGAACCACCAGATTGATTTCCAGATTGATTGTACCAGCTTGCAATTCCACCAGCAATGGAAGAGTGTTCCTCTTTCTCTACCTCACCACCATCTGCTGTCACCTGAGTTTTTAATCTTAGCCATTCTGACTGGTGTGAGGTAGAATTTCAGAGTTGTTTTGATTTAAATTTCCCTGATGACTAAGGATGTTGAACATTTCTTTAGGTGCTTCTCAGCCATTCGGCATTCTTCAGTTGAGAATTCTCTGTTTAGCTCTTTACCCAACTTTTTTAATAGGGTTATTTGGGTCTCTGGAGACTAACTTCTTGAGTTCTTTGTATATATTGGATATTAGCCCTCTATCAGATGTAGGATTGGTAAAGATCTTTTCCCAATCTCCTGGTTACCATTTTGTCCTATTGACAGTGTCCTCTGCCTTACAGAAGCTTTGCAATTTTATGAGGACCCATTTGTTGATCATTGATCTTAGAGCATAAGCCATTGGTGTTCTGTTCAAAAAATTTTCCCCTGCACCCATGTTCAAGACTCTCCCCCATTTTCTCTTCTACTAATTTCAGTGTATCTGATTTGATGTTGAGTTCCTTGATCCACTTGGACTTGAGCTTTGTACAAGGAGATAAGAATGGATCAATTTACATTCTTCTACATGTTAACCTTCAGTTGAATCATCACCATTTGTTGAAAATGCTGTCTTTTTTCCACTGGATGGTTTTAGCTCCTTTGTCAAAGATTAAGTGTGTCAAGTGTGTCAAAGATGGGTGTGTGGATTCATTTTGGGTCTTCAATTCTCTTCCATTGTTCTACCTGTCTGTCACTGTACCAATACCATGCAGTTTTTATCACTATTGTTCTGTAATACAGCTTGAGGTCAGGGATTCCCCAGAAGTTCTTTTAGAGTTGAAAATAGTATTTGTTATTCTAGGTTTTTTGTTATTCCAAATAATTTCCCTTTCTACCTCTACGAAGAATTCAGTTGGAATTTTGATGGGAATTGCATTGACTTTGTAGATTGCTTTTGGCAAGATGGCCATTTTTACGATATTAATCCTGCCAATCCATGAGAATGAGACATTTTTCCATCTTCTGAGATCTTCGATTTCTTTCTTTGGAGACTTGAAGTTCTTGTCATATAGATCTTTCACCTGCTTAGTTAGAGTCACACCAAGGTATTTTATGTTATTTGTGACTATTATGAAGGTTGTCATTTCCCTAATTTCTTTCTCAGCCCGTTTATCCTTCGAATATAGAAAGGCTACTGATTTGTTTGAGTTAATTTTATATTCAGCCACTTTGATGAAGTTGTTAATTAGTTTTTGGAGTTCTCTGGTGGAAATTTTTGGATCACTTAAGTATACTATTATAGGCTGCCCATTCTCTCCTTACCTATTCAAGATAGTACTCTAAGTCCTAGCCAAAGAATTAGGCAACAAAAGGAGGTCAAAGAGATACAAATTGGAAAGGAAGAAGTCAAAATATCATGATTTGCAGATGATATGATAGTATACTTAAGGACTGTTTTTCTTAAACTGCCTTAGATTATGCAATCTTTTTTTCAAGGAGGAAATGATAATTAAATTACTCAGTTTCTCTGCTTCTATGGTACTCAACCTGATCCCATCTCTTTCTGTGCTTCACAAGCCAAGCTATGAGATTTTCTTACATGTCTTATCTCAAGTTCTTTCCTAATTTAAGTGTTACAAAGGGAAATAGATCCACAGTTGTCATAGTTTGTTTCCCTTGGCTATAATTAAGAGTTTATATGATGCCTATTGGATTTATCTTCTGTATTAATATACCTTGAAGATATCTTCCCTCACATCTGCCTCACTGTATCCCACTTCTCTCTCTGATTTTTCTCAATGATTCAATTTTTAAGATCTAACAGAAGGATATTTAACTAAGATTGAATCTTCATTCATTTTTTTCTCAGTAACTTCTCAGTCATAAGAATGACAAGTCAACATCTCCATCTCCATAGTCCCTTATTTTCATATGTCCTTCCAATCAGAAGCTAATGTAGAGACAGTATCCATAATTCCCTTTCTCTTTGTATTTCTCCTCTCTCCTAAGCAAGTTCTTGTACCAACAGTTCAGACTTAGTTGAACCATGCAACTAATTCCAGAGCATGCTTGTGAAACTCAAACATGCATGCTACTTTCATGGATTATAGCTTATTTTCTAGTTCAGCATCCACTGAGAGTGCATCCCTGTACTTATGAGAGAGATACTATTTATCAGTGAAGCAGGACAATCAATATTACATAAAAGAAGATCATCCTGGGGTTTTCTTTATAAACACTATACTCCCAAACATTCAGATTTGGTTAGTTGCCTTCTCATCCATTACCAGGAAAAACAAGAAGGCACACCCATTCATACCACATGGAGAATGGTGTCCATGTTGAAATTGCACTTAAAGATCTTCTGTCCTCATATAGCTTAGCTTTGGATGCATATTATCAGGAGCCCATCAAAGATAATGTAAGTACCTCTCCTAAATTCACCTTTGGCTCTGTCATGCCTGTGTTGAGTGTCAAGTATTGCTTTAAATTTTCCTTTGGAGATATGAACAATTACCTAGGCACTTCAGGTCTGGTACCAATCACGATCAAAGAAATTATTCTACCAAAGTCTAGCTTGGTAAAGCAATGTGTTTAATTGCCATTGAATAACAAGAGTGTAGACAACTTGTGGGTGATTACACCCCTGAAGAAAAGTCATTCCCCTGTATCCCAACAATTGTTAACTGCTTGAATATCCTAGAGGATTGGAGGGGCCTAATGAGCTCTTCCACCCTACAGGAATGGATGTTAATGGGCCAACTTGGATACATCTGATGTAGATAATCACAGCTACTGAGAGTTCAAGAGAGCAATGTCATTTCATGCCTAGAGAATGCCATTCCACAATAGTTTATTTGCACTGCTTGAGAAAACCATGAAACAGGTGAGTGAGAAGAACATAAGCCTGATTCTAAAGCTACATTAGCATCTGTCCCCTTTCTAAGATGGTTTTATATTTTATAGAGCAGCAGAGAAATGTCAATATATTCACTGACACAATTTGATAGCAATAGCAGTTCTTGGATTCATTCTCCCTGCAACATTGAGTTTTAAGCATTATAAATATTAACCAAACATCAGCTTTATAGTTTGCAGATCTGCTAAGATGTTACCACACATCTAATACGTGGAAGCAAATGTAATTATGTTGAAGGATATTAGAAACCAGAGGAGACATCAACCTAAAACACTCAGCTGAGAAGCTAGCAATTAAGGAAGTTATTATTTCAAGATGTATCAGTGACTCCCAAAACTCCATCATAGCAGTTTTAAAATGGAGAAATGAATGAAGGGAAAACATTTGTAATAACTGGGTACTGAGCTGCAGGGCTTTAATGCAGTTCTGTGGATGACGCAAGTGTACTGGCTATGTATTTTGTGACTATCCTCATTTATGTAGCTTTAATGACCACCAAAAACTAGAAATACTTTAAGTAAAAACTTGGCTGTTCTGTCTGGGGAGATCCAATTGTTGAAACTGAAAGCCTTTAGTCAGTGCATATTTTTCAGGAGGCTCTCAGCTTGTTTTTGACCATCATTCCACAGGACACTATAAAGTTCATCAGCCAACTGTGTCTGTAGGCTGAATCAAACCTTTCAATAATGGCAGTGGTTACCTCCTCAGACATATCTGCGGGCATAATAAAAGAGAACATCCCTCAGGAGTCGTGTGGGATGCTTACCTTGCTTGTCCTTTTCGAAACTAGATGGAGAATGAAAGACCTCAAGGCACCAAAGCAAAACAAATTGGAAAGCCTATCTTTGATAGAAGAAACAGATGAGGGCTGTGGGCAGATAAGACATACTTTATTCATTCCCTTGGGAGTCAGCTGCATTCTAGGGCCAGAGCCAGGGTCTTTCTTGCTCTTCAGTTTCATCTGCCTTGGCCATTCCTCCAAACCCATTTATATTCCTTTGTGAGTCCTCATTGCCTTCAGGATCTCTAACTAAGTGGAATCCATAGCCACCACACTTGGCTGGGACCCATGTAGGATACCCGTGCCTTCCTTTTGTTCTTTTTTTCTGCTGTCTCTGGGGTGTTCCTAGACATATTGATGTTGCACACCTCAGTGCTTTCTCACATTACACCTCCATCTTCTTGGTACCCGGCCACCATTCCTAGTGAGAACCAGGGTTCCATATTTCTTCTTTGCTGTGTTCTTCAGACATTCCTCTCAGCCCATCTCCATTCTCGTAGGACTTGATGCCATTCATAGCTAGAACTAGGGTACTCCTAGTTCTTTCTCTGCCTTCCTTCTTGGAGCCAGGTCCTGAATCTTGCTTAAGAGACTTCTGAAGTCAGCCCATTTTTCCTATCTGCTAGCCTATCATCCACACCACCCACCACCAACAGGGAATATTGAAATGACTTAAGGAGAAGAAAATATAGAACTACAAATAGATAATTGCTTCTCCAATTATTATACATGATATATACAAGTATATTATGCACAGTGTAATACATAGCAAGAACATGATTTCAAGTGAGAATACAAAGCTTAAATGCTGTACTAACTCTAGAATAAGACTGAACACTTGGTGGTCACATAGTTTTGAGGCCTTGTGTAATTATAAATCTCTGCTTAGGAAATGTCACAGGAGATTGGACAAAAGAGTGTAAAAGTCAGCCAGAAGCAAGACAGAAGGGCAACAGAATGAATTTTCTAGTCAATACACAGCCATTAAAATCACTAACTCTCCATGATCAATAATGACTGAGCTGAGTATGCACAATAGGGGCCATCAGAAGCCAGTTATAGACGGAGGAGGGGCCCAAGGAGTTCCACATATCAGTGCTAAACCATTTGTCACTGAGAGATTCAGAGGTGGGAGAAATGATTTCCTTCAGTGTGTGTCCACTGCTGATCTGGTTATCCTCAGTGGACTCTGCAGATCATCTGTCCCCTGGAAAGCTTGAGTGCTAAGAGATGCCTTTGTCTGCTTGAAAATGTAGAATGAGCTTAAATGTGTTACAGAATATCAAGACACAGCACAAACCTGGGCCATTTTCCAATGCTCTTTGCTTCCATTTGGAAGTCAGATAAGCACACTCAGGCAAGTGTGGCAACTGTGAAAATGCATGACTCTGATCTCCTGTGATGTGTGACATCATAACTGATATGCAGCCTTCACCGCTGCATCTGTCTGTGTAAGAAGCACTCTATTCCCAGGGGCAACACTTCCTCAGGCTCTTCCTGAGCATCAAAGCACCTCTGGGTCTCTGAAACACTGGGTTCATCTTTGCCTCAGCATCCCTGGCCAGTCTGAGATGCAGTCCACTCAAATATCATCTCTTTGTTCTCTTCCACCCCAGGCATCAGACCTACACCTTGGCCTAGGAAGGATGAGGATAAAAGTCTGAAATGGCTTACTTATCCACAGAAGGCCAAGAACAAAGTCCCCACAGACCATTTTCAACCTAAAGGAAGTCTTTCAACCATAAGATACTATAGTCAGCCATGTTAATTGTTTCCCTACAATTTTGATCTTCATCTTCTTTGGATACTTTTGAAAATACAGGCAAAATGCATAAATATTCTGCCTTTGATTAAATATGAAATAAGTCTATTTTAATAAATGTATTTAATAAAATGAGTTGCAATTTATACATTTTGTGGATATATCACAATTTTATAAAATCTTTGAGATATTAAAACATGATCACATTTTATGTATGAAGAGAATGAGGCACAGAAAAGGGAAGTAACTTCTTCAAGGCCACACAGCCAGGAAGTGATAGGCTGAGGCCATAAATCCTGGCTCTCTGACCTCTCTGACCTTGAGATTTTGTCATCAGGCCCTGCTATCATTTTTTTTTTTTTGCATTTTATGAACTAGGGAGGTCTAACTATCCCTCTGCTGATGTCTAAATGAAGTGAAAGCTATGCCATGTTGTATTTAAAGCCCAACAAGATGCCTTTACTTATTTCCCTGGCTTTGTGTCTTACCCCTGTGCTTTGTGATCTTCCATCATAGACAAAAGAAATTGGATCAGTTCATTTTGCACTCTTAAATCTCTCATCCATTGCTGTGGGATACTTTGTCTTCTGGCTTCCTTCAACAAATGTGAAAATTGCCTCACCAAGTGCGCACATATTCTGCCATTCACTAAGAACTGTAGGAACAAGACACACTGTTATTAAAATAAAAATAGACAAAATTTTTTTATACTCAATGGAGTTGATTGTCTAGTGTTACAGACTGCTTAAATGGAGTAATATCTATATTTCAAGCAGTGCCATAAATAAAAAAATATAATACAGTGTTATGGTTTGAATATGAAATACACCCCTCAGGCTGATATACTAGAGTCTGATAATGGACCTCTGGAAGACACTGGATCATGGAAGCTGATTTCATGAATGGGCTAACCTCTGGGTTAAGTGAGAGGTTCATAACTTCGTGACGTTGTTAGGTAATGGAAGTATTAAGAGGTTGGTCTGCTTGGGGAAAGCAGGATACTGGCTTGCTTTTGAAGGAGGTATCGCCTCCCCTGCCCTATTATCTCTCCAGTCAGTCTCTCTGCTTTCTCTTAGCCATGAGGTAGGATGATACATTCCTCCTGGGATCCCCACCTCATCCCATCTACAGCAAAGGAGCCAGCTGAACATTGACACCTTGGAAACTGTGAGCCAAAATAAAAGCCTTTTTCTTTAAATGGTTCCTGCCGGGTGTTTGTTACAATGTCACTTAAACTCTGACTCAAACAAAGAGGAAACACAGAAATACTGAAGCAGAGTGTAATCTGGCACTCAGGAATTGTGTCAGGTAGATCATGAGTTTATGGTTACCTTGAGCTACATAGTGCTACCTTGTCTCAAAACAAATAAAAAAAAAAAACAAACAGAAATTGGAGTGAGGCAGAGTGCTGAAGAAACTTTTTCTAGTTGGGTAGCTTATTTTGGGTGGCCTGATATTCACTATATAGCCCAAGCTACATTCAAACTCACAGAATTCTGCCTGCCTCTACCTCCTGAGTGCTTTAATTAAAATCTTGCTCTACCATGATCAGCGTGGTTTTGATGGTGTGAAAGGGAGAGGTGGGGAGGAAAGTGGCTAGAAGTAGGGAGGAGAGTCTCGAGGTACAGAGGAGGGTGGCTGGAGATGAGAAGGAAAGATGCTGGAGATGGGGAGGAGAGTGACTGTGGGTGGGGAGGAGGGTGGATGGGGATGGGAAAGAGGGTGGTTGGGAGTGAGGAGGAAGGTGGCTGGGGTGGGGAGGAGGGTGGCTGGGAGTGGAGAGGAGGGTGGCTGGAAGTGATGAGATGTCACCACAGAGAGATGAGGATAGGTTAAGACTTGCTAAGGTGGGAGTGAGGAGGAAGGTGGCTGGCATGGGGAGGAGGGTGTCTAGAGGAGGGTAGAAGGGTGGCTTGGGTCGAGAAGGAAGGTGGCTGGGGTGGGGAGGAGGGTGGCTAGAAGTGGTGAGATGTCACCACAGAGAGATGAGGACAGGTTAAGGCTTGCTAAGGTTCGTTGAGATGACACTAGAACATAGGACAGAGGGAAGATTAAAACCTGCCTTCTATGTCTATGACTTGGACAAAAGGAAAAGGTTGGTACTCATTATGAAGATAAAAAAACTTAGAAAGATCCAAGGTGTCCACTTTTAGATATAAGGAATTTCTAATGAGCATCTAGTTGATGACACAGAGAAAAAACATGAGGCTGCCGCTTGAGGTCCAACACAGGAAGAGTTTGGCCTTTGTCCTCCTGGGAAGTTCATGTGTTCTTCAGATTCTCCCAGTCTAATGGGTGTTTTTATTTTGTTACATATTACATATTACATATACAGAAAGCTTTTGAAGAGTAACTATAACACATAGGGACTTCTCTTTGAGAGATGACCCAATGACAAACACAAAAGAGTGTTTTCAGGTCGAAATCTTTAAAATTATCCCCAACTATAAGAAGTTTTTGTTATATGCATTTCACACTTAAAATTTAACTCTGTGTAAATGTTCTTTAGAAATTCAGTAATTCAGTAATTTAGTAATTTGGGGGTGGGGCAACAGCTTTGCTTATTTTTCATAGAGTGCTGAATATTTGGATAACCAGCAACCGTTAATGATATTCACTAGAAAAGACATGATTGACTGTCAAGTTCTGAAGATTGCATCCTGCACTATAGAAAGAAAACACCGGGACAGCCCTGCTACAGGAGCAAAGCACAAAGCCCCTCTCAGGAATGATGTGTTCCTAGTGAGCTTCTGGGAAGAGCACCAACACGAGAGGCAGATGCTCAAGAAGCTGTAAAAGTCACAGTGGTCTAAGTCACTCTGACACAAACGAACAGAACACTTTAAATCCCTGTGGTAAGGGCTGAAGAAATGGCTCAGTGCTTTAAGACTGGGGAACCTGGATAGAAACCCAGAGTACACACAAAGCTAGATGCGGTAGCACAGGTCTGTAATTCCAGCATTCCTGTGGCAAGACGGGATGTAGAAACATGAGAAATACCAGAGGTTCTCATGCCAGCTGGCGTCTCTGGCATATCCTCAGGGAACTGAGCATCAAACAAGGTGGAAGTTGATTCCCAGCACCTGGAGCTGTCCTCAGATCCCTACACGAATAACATGGCACATGTGTATGCAAACATGCACACACATACATATACATTTTATCATTTTCAGAGATAGACCTTAATAATGTTTTCAAATAGTAAGTCTATGTATTTCCCTCGGATGAACAATTTCATCCTTTAAACAGTTCATCAACATCTGCATAATTATGGAACCAAGAACAGTCTTTCTTTTTCTCCTCCTGTGTGTGTGTGTGTGTGTGTGTGTGTGTGTGTGTGTTATTGTGAAATATATTCCAAAGGTAGGCAAGAGGCTATACTTTTTAGCAGACTATGTATGGGTTCTGAAATTACAAGTTGATTTTAAAGACTGCCAGACTGTCTCTCTGTGTTTTCAATTCTTGCACAAGTGCAGCACAAGGCTGAGATGGGAGCATTGATAAAAGTAAGCCACTTGCCCCGTCGGGTTAGCACATTTCAGTGTTGTTTCCAGTTGATTTCCCAGGGAGATTTACAGCTTTGGTATACAAAGGTGGGGCTGCTTAAGCTCAGCTCCTGCCTGCTGTTTTCTCTCAGTGGCTATCAGTGGCTCTCAAGCATATTTATTATCAATACAGAAAGGGCACCAAACAGCTGCAGGGTCTCCTCAAGACATTCTGAACAATTTTACAGATTGGTAAAAATAATAATTACTAACATGGACTAATAAAACAGAAGTAGATTTTCTTTTTACTGTCATCAAGAATGCCATCTCACATAGGAATGGGTCCTGTCCATTAACCACCCCCCCCCCCAAATCCCCTTCAAGTTTAATTTCTTAAGGTAAGAGTGAAACTCCTGCTCTAGCTTTTGCCTCCCCACCAGTGGTAAGTGCTAATCCAGAGGTCTCCTTTGCCTGGGGCGTCACACCTCTTCACTGTGCTCTCAGGCACCACCTGCCTCCTGAATCAAGCTGGGTAGCTTCGCATATAATTTTATAGATCTATTCCTTTCAAACATAACAGTGAGGCCAGATGTGGATTTCCACCTAATTGTTGATACCAATCATAATGTTTTAAAAATGCTACTATATAACAAGTCATAGGTAATTCATATATGAATAACATACCTATAGTATATGTAGTAGTCATTTGTCTGCTGTAACAAAGTTCCAGACAAAAGCAACTTACAGAAGGAAAGGCTCATTTTAGCTCACAGTTGGCCAATCCAGTCCATCATGGCCAGGAGTTTACATTGGTGGGAGCTTGAGGCAATTTGTGACCTGTGTCCACAGTCAGGAAGCAAGAGAGACACACATTTGCTAAACCACCTTCTTTGTGTTCAGTTCAAGGTCCTGATGTAGAAATCCCCATGCTCATGTTCAGGGTGCATCTTTCCAGCAAGGTTAACTATAGCAAGACAAACCTTTACCAGTGTGTACAGAGACTCACCTCCTGGATGATCCTACATCTTGGGAAGCTGAACTGTCATGGTACATACATAAGATGCATGTGTGTTATTTTATTCTTTCTGCCATCATACAAACCAAATACTATGGTATGTATCTTCAAAGTGTGACAGCCAAAGTTGCCCCTCCCTCATGAGAGCAGCTAAGTAGTCACGACACTAGACCGCAACCCAGGCTTTTAGATTACAGGTGTTTTCACTGTATAATGTTCTAATGTTCTTCTCAAGCTCAACACTATAGAATAAAAGACCTAGTGATGCATAAGGAAAAGTTGTCACTTTTAAAAATAAATTGAATAGGTCCATGGTATTAATGGTATGACTGTGTGCATGGCACAGTAGACAAGAATAGTTCTTAAAGTTGCAAAGAGAGAGCAGTTAGAACAGACCTTAAGAAAACTGGGTTTAAAAACTAATTGCAAGTATTTGTGAAAGGAAACTCTACTGTTTTAAATGCAATATGACTTTGTTTTCTGAACCAAAAAGAAATACAACGACCTCGACTTTCATTACAAAGTACAAAGGCAGCTCATACATGTATGCCTGAGCATACATGCATCACATGCATAGACACAGAAGTTGACTTTGGATGTCTCCCTCAATTACTCTGCACCTTACATGTTTTAGAAAGAGTCTCTCATTGACCCTGGAGCTCACCAATTTGGCTATACCTAGTGGTCAGCAAGGTCCAGTGTTTCTTCTGTTTCAACTTCTCCTGCAATGGATTCCAAGGGTGTGCCACTATGCCCTACTTTTATGTGGGTCCAGGGCATCATACTCAGGGCCTTATGTGTACATAACAAGCACTTCATTAACTGAGCCATCATTGCATCTCCCAGTAAAACTTCAGTGAATATCAAAATGTCAGTCCAGTGTGACTACATAGATTGTTGCAGCATTTTCTCTGTCCAATTGCATTAGGGCAGTGACAGGCTTGTGACTGGACAGGAGTAGAGAGGTGGAGCTAGAAGTAGAGGAGGAAAGAGGGAGAACAGGAAGGTAGCAGAGGATCATCATGGAGGCCGGGGAAGAGGACGATTCAGACCCTGCGTGGTTATAACAACCAGGCTAAGGTTTTTACAAGGTTAAATTAATTGGGTCAAAATTTGTCTTTATCATTTGGCACTGAAATTATTGTATTGGCATCTTGTAATTGTGATCTTATTATATAAATCTGATTAGATAATTAAGCCTTAAGAGTCATGCTTTACCAGGTACTAGATGAATGATTGTGGGGGTGTGTAAAGGATTGCATGTGAGCAAGATGTTTCTGCTAGCTGGGAGAAAATAGCAAGAACCTGCCTAGATTTAGTGTTGAGGACAGATGGTACCAGCACTAGAATGTGGACCGATGGGAAAAAGAATTTTCAGGGGGGGAATTCATTTTTAAATATTCCCACAACAATTAATAGCCTTAATTTTGTAAACAGAAAATAAAACTAGGCCAAGCAGTGGTAGCACACACTTTTAATCCCAGCACTTGTGAGGCAGAAACAGGCAGATTTCTGAGTTTAAGGCCAGACTGGTCTACAGAATGAGATCCAGGACAGCCAGGACTACACAGAAAAACCCTATCTTAAAAAACAAACAAAAAATAAAAGAGAAGAAAAGAAAAGAAAACTCAAAACTTTAAAACTATAAAAATGTCATTAAAATATCCATCTCAGCAGTGATTGAAATGACAAAAAAAAAATAAAAGAGGGTGGGGAGCAATAGATAAAATTCCTGCCGAGCTAGCTTTTCTGCTACACGTCTGTGCCACAAACTCTTAAGGTTCTTCACAGGCATCAGACTAGACACTGTAAAGTAGGATTTCATTTATAGTCACATCACAGAATAAGATTACTTTCGTTGACTATGAGATTAGGGCCTTTCCCACAAATGTGTATTTTATAGCTACTGTTGGGTGTAAGCAATCACAGCTTAAAACTGGAAGCAAACACACAGAAACCACCCAGTTGATTCAGACAAGAGACTCTTAGGCAAGTCACTCTTCATTTGCCCATGTCAAGACAAGCAGTGTTAACATTCTCATTATTCATCAATAAAACAAGAAGGATGAAAAGAATGGGAGGGTACTGCATGTGATAAATGCCAAATAAAATGTTTGGGAAAAGTGAATGTAGGAGTCAGGTGAGGATTAAAAGCAGCAGATCCCTGGGTCAGTCAGTTAAAAGGCTGAGTACATTCATCAGGAAATTCTATAGTGTTTGGTGAGTGTGTTAATTATAGACCTAAGGGAATCCTGACATGGCTAATATAAACACCTAACCCTTATCATATATCACCACCAACTATTATAAACTAAACCCAGAAAACTATGTTTTCTGCCCAGCATTAAAAAAAAAAATGTGTGAAATTTGGGGGTCACGGTACCAGGCTTCTCAGGAGAATTCTCAACCTAATAGTATACTGGTCAAGTAAGACTTTCAGTAAATACTAACCTGAAGAAATTAATAAAGAAAATATATTATATTCCTACTTTTTACAGTGTAGAAGGTACAGTGCTCATGTCAATTAACTAAGATGGAAAGCATCCTTTTGGGAATACAATGTTGGGTTTTGGGAATTCAGCTATCAAATTCATAGTGTTATTGAAGCTAAAGGAGCACATGACTGTATGCGAGCATTCATGCTTCTACAACATGTAACACATCCATCCCATGCATGCTAGTGGCATAAAGTGACACTTTAAGTACTGCATGTTAGCAATAGAAATTTATACAACAGGCAGAGCACTCAACAGCAGTCATGATCACTCATTGCAAGACAATCCAAATTCAGTATAACTAGGCAAAGAAATGAAGAGAAACAAATGACATTCAGGCTCTGCCCTGCCATACTCAATAAAGTGCACAGAATGAAGTCACCAACAGTGAGGAGACCTGTTTAGAATCATAACGTGCCACTGATTTCTGAATGTATTAGCAGCTAACAAACTACCCAAGTGTATAATGAAATGTGGAATACATCCCGTTCCAAAGGAGGCAAGACAGGAGTGAATGAATAAATCAGACCATAAATTAAATACCTGAAAATTATGGGTGAAACTTAGATTTGGAAATAGCCTCAATAAAAGTCTGAATTTATACTTTCATTTAACATTGACATTAAGGTATTCCAAGCTCAAAATGAATGATTTTGTTTTTAAAATGATAGCACCAGAAAGTGAGGTAGCTTTGGGACAAAGCTGTAGAAACTTCTACATCTTTTTCTTGCACCAAATCCTTCCAGGACCTCAAGGGTTATGCAGTATTACATGGGTTTCTTTGAAATACTGATTTCACTTCTTCCTATACACACACACAACACACACACACACACACACACACACACATGCACACATGCACGAGAGAGAGAGAGAGAGAGAGAGGGAGGGAGGGAGAGGGGAGGGGAGGGGAAAGAAGAAGGAGAGGGAGAGGGAGGGGAGAACTAAGGGTTGCTCTGCTTCTGCTGGCATTATATAGTCATTCTATTTGTAATTTTTCTGAGAAAATTCTGTGTCATCTTATTTACATCCTCACAAATTGCCACAACTATCCCCTACTTTCCAAACCTTAACTAGCACTTCTTCACATCGAGCAATGATGCTGAGACATAACATGTATGTGGTCTAGATGCACATTGTGTGCAAGTTCGAGGCCAAAGGAAGAAAGTTACATGCTGTGCTGATCTATCGCTCTCTTAATTCCTTTGGGATAAGAGTTAAGCTGAGCCACAGAGGCTCTTCTGCCTTTCTCTCCCAAAATGTTGGGGTGACAGGTACCCATGTCCACCTAGATTTTATGTGAAAGCTTAGGATCCAAGTTCAGGTCCTCAAGCTAAGATAGCAAGTATCCATTCCACTGAATTCTCTCCTGAGAAACCCAAGGACTCTTACATGACGTTATGGGGAAAATTACCTGAAGGATCATTTAGTTTAGATTGACTGAAATATATAGTGTGGATTTCAGCAATGTCTGTACACAGTTAAGCTATTATTAGTCATAGGAATGTCTCATAGGTCCTCCTACTCAAAATTTACAGAGCCAGATGTAGCACCATGATATAAATAAGTCGTTCATGACCAAACATGAAAAATGTGTGCACATTACAAAGGATGGAAAAGAGGAGAGGAAGCATGAGAAAAAGAAAGGGGGTGGAGAAAAGAGAAGAAAGAAGAAAGGGAGGAAAGAAGAAGAGAAGGGAGAAAGGGAGGGAGGGAGGGGAGGAGAGAGGGAGGAAGGAAAGAAGGGAGGGAAGAAAAAAGGGAGGAGTCTCCAGTTAGATTTTGATTGTTTCCCAATCTCTACAAAGTTCTCATCAATGCCAAACAGAAACTCCATTCTCTCTGTCAGGAAAAGGGTATTCTCAAAACTACAGCTCATAACTTTAAGCTCCTGAATCCGTTTCTGTCTGAGAAGGATGTTAGATGCTACCAGGAACCCTGTTTGCTTGACACTGAGCAGTGCTGCTTCAACTGGAGTGTTTCTGACTGAAATCACCCAAGTTCTGCATGCCAATATATTGGATCATGTCTGAACATATCTGAATCATTGTGGCCTGATGAAATCTGCAAGTTCCAAATGGAAATCATGTGAAATTGCTCTGACCTCTGCAAGCCAACGTGCAGAGATGATTGGGCAGCAATGTTCCTCACGTAGTCTTCAACTGGGCAATGCATGGAGCGCCAGGGTGTGGTTTTCTGTCTACTAAATTAAGGCTTCTGATTTGGACCTAATGAATGACAGCGTGCTTAGTGATTTAAATTTACTCAAAGAAGTCTGATTAATAACTCGTAGGGTAGGCCTTTTGCATCACATTCAACCCGCGCTACTTAGCCAGGCCCTTTAATCCTTTGTCAGTGTCGAAATAGTGAGTTATCCAAAATCTCCCCAACCCTGCACCTTCCTCAGGCCCCCATATCTAGCAGAGTCCCAGGCTGACCAGCCTTGCTTACACTTCCCCCACACTTCAGTCAGTACAATACATACTCTACCACCCACCAACCCATAGACTTCTCTTGCACTACATCTGAACTCAGTCCAGCATCTAGTCAAGTGAGTCTAACTGATCTTCCTCTTCCTATATCCTCCCCCATCCTCAGATCGACCCCCAAACTCCAGGATTAGACCTGCACACAATGTAGATCCTGCATGGAAGCTCAGCATCCTGTGTCCACCTGACTTCGTTTCACCTAAGACACAACCAACCTTTATTTAGGCCCAGCTGAGACCACAAAGCCCCTGTTCTGCCCCAACCTATTTTATACACCAGACACAGAAACTAACGAAAGTGCCCAGCTCCCCTCTTCAAAACACAAACAACGTGAAAAATCAAGGCAGTGTGCTACTCACCAAATGTTCAGCCTTGAGACATTCCTAGATGAACCCCATGGCACAGAACTCAAAAGAACAATCATAAACTCCACCCAAGAACTCAAAATGTGTAAGGAAGATACAAAGAAATAGCTCAGTGAACTTATAGGAAATGAAGTGCCTAAGTTATGTCCAAAACCTATTAGGATACAAACCAAATCAGAGGAGCAAAGAACGTTCTCTGTTATTGAGAAGTAAATCACAACAACAACAACAAAGTAGACCATGGCAGTGAAGAAGAGGAAGAAATTTTGATTAGTGAATAGATAATTCAGTGTTTTGAAGTCACTAAACGAAGAATAAACTTATGTAGGTTTCATAAATGGTAAGCATTCACTGGATCACTGCACACGTCAAGTTCTAGAATGAATCTTAGAAATACATTGAGAAAGACATTTTCTGCCAGTTTAATAAAAAATTACTAATGTGAGCAAAGCAACTTCAAAACCAATAGCAAGCCTTACAGCATGGACTCAGGTGAGGA
Source organism: Mastomys coucha (assembly GCF_008632895.1). Lineage (NCBI taxonomy): Eukaryota > Metazoa > Chordata > Mammalia > Rodentia > Muridae > Mastomys > Mastomys coucha. The sequence continues at coordinate 75,811,677 of NW_022196898.1, read as the reverse complement.
GAACCAGACAGTACAATGGTTGGCAAGATCACTCACTGCATCTGTAACCACAAAATGCCATGAAATCTGAAAACTGATCTTTCTTCCAAACTCGACCATAGGCCTAAAATTTACATGAAATCACTAAATGGTCAAGTAGAAGTTCTCAAATTCTTTTAAAAAAATTTTTTTTCACACACTATTCTGAGATAGATGGAAGTACTGTTGTCAGAGAAAGAGTGCAGAGGCTTGCCATTAAAAAAAATCAAATATAGTATATGAGGTATAGTTACTTAATTAAAGTATCTTAGTTTCATATGAATTTGGAAATATGAAATTATTTAGCTTTTAGAAAATTGTTGAATTTGTAATCATTTTTCTTGCTTTGAATAATTGCTCCCTTCTAAAGCTAACTTTTAAAATTGTTATATTGGGATGCGTTTGTGAGAAATGCCCAGAATATTGTATAATTTAAGTTTTGTACATCATAAAAATCACTATTCACACCCAGACTTCACAATTAAAAAGCAAGTGGACAGTGGTAGTGCACACCTTTCCGAGCACTCATGGTACAGAGGCAGGTAGATCTCTGTGAGTTCGATCTACAAAGCGAGTTTCAGTACAGCCAAGGTGGTGGCTACACAGGGAAACCCTATCACAAAAAAAAAAAAAACAAGCAAACAAACAAAAAATGTATAAAGTTTCATAATAAAAGGATATTACTTGTCTTAACATCCAACTGCCTTCCTTTTTAAAACAGTGACTGCACAAGAAGTAAAACTACACCTATGTTAAAATGTGATTATATAATAGTTGAATGCCTCGCAAGTTAATGTAAACATATAAGAGAATTTCCCAACAGTAAAAAGTCAAGTGTGGCCATGGTTTATTATAGGAAATCATCAGGTAATCACATGATCACGTGCAATTAACGCTGTGTAAATTCAAGGCAAATTACTTTTTCCAAAATGGATCAGTTATGGTTTTGAAGTTTTGCTAAAGACATTAAATTTTTTCCTTCTGGTCCCAGGTGCTACGGGAGCCGCTACCAAGACATAGCCAAGACCAAGAATCACACCACACACACCAGTCTTTCAAATGGCATCAAGAAAGCCTGGTCACAAAGATGTGAATCTCTTAATGGGATTGAGCCCCACTTCCTGAAGAACATGCACTTTGCAAAGAAGCACAAAAAGAAAGGTCTGGAGAAGATGCAGGCCAACAACGCAAAGGCAGTGAGTGCATGCGCAGCGGCCATCAAGGCCCTTGTGATGCCTCAGGCCATCAAGCCCAAGATGCCAAAGGGCCCCAGCCGCAAACTCCACCATCTTGATTTTGTCGCTCATGCCAAGGTTAGGAAGCAGATTCGAAGCTGCATGGTCAAGGAGCGTAGGCTCTGCCAGCCAAAGGCCAAGCTTCAAACCAAGGCAGAGGCCGCAGCTCCAGCTAACGCCCAGGCTTCAGCTCCTGTTCAGGATCCCAAAGGTGCCCAGGCTGTGAAGGCCCCACGGAAAAGACTTCAGACTCCTGTGACATCCCTACCTACATACTATTTGTAGATTGCCAATGTCCTATGCTGTTTGTATAAATAAACTTGAGGCAAGATCCTTAGAGAGAAAGAGAGAGAGGGAAGGAGGGAGGGAGGGAGGGAGGGAGGGAGGGAGAGAGAGAGAGAGAGAGAGAGAGAGAGAGAGAGAGAGAGAGAGAGAGAATGAATAAGATCTGTTTCAAGTTACTTCATTAATTTTTCCTATAAAAATAATAAAGGGCTACTTGAAAAAATATAAAATAATAAAAAATGAGTTACAAGCACATGCCTACATATGCCAGTGATTTTCACTTACACAGCAAAAAAAGGCGTAAGCAACTCGTGCAACATAAGTCAGACTCATGTCGCGATTTCACAGTACGAACGACCAGCCCCACAAACCTCATTACAGTCAGCCAGCGCCCCACCGCATCTGCATTGCCATTTCCCACGTCCCGCCCGCTTTGTGTTTTATTATAGTCCACTTCTGCGCCTTCATCCCAGTCTAATCATCTGCTTTCCATCACCAGCATATTTTAGTTTCTGCTTTTGTGCCGTGTGCAACGGAATTCTCATTTCGTATGTATTTCCTCAGGGGGAAAAGATTTGATACCTGTGGGAATAGAATAATAACTTAATGTCACACCTGTTGACATACAGCTTAACAATTGTTTCTGTTATCTCATATATTCATATTCATTCAGAACTTGGCATAAAATGTTTTGAGTTATAGTGTGTGTAAGACTGCTACTACAAGTGAGATCCAGTTATAGGATAATCCAATTCATATTGGCCTGATCTTACTACTCTGTTGGAAGGGTCATCCATATGGTAGCTGTGCCCTACAAGGGCCTCAGAGAACAATTTGCAATAGCACCTGCATCCAACGATCCCAAGGGGAGACCCTTCATTCAAACTGTTGTCCACTGGTTTACATAGAAATGCAGGTGCTTTGACTCCTCCATTTTGGGATGGTCTCCTATTTATGACAAAGGCAGCAGCAAGTTAGAGGGACTAGTAAAAGGACCGAGACTGCATTTATCTCATGCTCATAGTTCATTGGCTAGTGCAGTGAGCATCTATGTACTCACATTCATCCCGAAGAAAAGTTGTATTGTGTGGTTGTCTAAGCCTGTGATTCTAGACCTGGGAGCCGCAACCCATTTGGGTTGAACGACCCTTTCACAGGGGTCATCAGAAACATCAGAAAACATAAATATTTACATTACAATTCAAAACACTAGCAGTGTAAATCACAGTTACAAAATAGCAGTGGAAATAATGTTATGGTTTGGGTCCTTACACCATGAGGGACTGTATTAAAGGGTCGCAGCACTAAGAAGGTGGAACACCACTGACAGATTCCATGTGTCAATGCCCGGCGACAGAAACAGAAGTAGAAAGGAAGAAATGAAATGAAAGTAACCTAAAGCAATGTTATAAAAGTAACAATCAATGAGACTTTTAGGAACAGGGAGGAGTGCCATCTCACTTTGCTTAGGCTCTACATGGCTCCCAAGGCTTATTAGAAAATTAAACTTTTATATGAGGTAGAATAATACATAGTTCATAGAAAAAAGACTTAGTTTTTCCATAATGCAGGTATATTTGCATATGGATGGTGGTTATTCAGAGGACTAGCGCACTTTTATTTTTTTAACTTTCCGATATACAAATCACCTCTGGAGCATGATCTAAGTGCTCTGTCCAAAGATGAGATTGTGAATGAATCCCCCAGGAGCAAGAAGCAATGTCTCACACCATCCATCTTCTCAACTGTAGGAGCGAATTTCGGCGTCTTCCTCCGTGCCTGAGAAGCCAGCTCTGGAGCGAGGCAGCAGACCCAAGAGGACATAAACAGCATGTGGGCAGGGAGGTTTGGACTCTGGTACTGATGTAGACTAGTCTGCAGGTTCAAATACTTCAGGGGACAAGGGGAGGAAAGAATATAAATAATGTCTTGATGTTGAGAAAGAAAGTATTCTTGCCTGTCATCTATGATTTTCTCTCCAGTACTCTGAGAAAGCAGTCAAACCTAAATCCAGGGCTGGAGAGAAATCCCTGCGAGTCTTCCACCAGCAAGAGATCCAAGTGCACCTGGGGAGCATCCTTTCTGGACTGAACTTCTGGGGCATGTTCATTGTGAACAGTCAGAATAATCCAAGGAAAGAGTAAATTTTTATACAAACTCAATGAATTTACACCCACCTCATGATGGGTAATTTGGAATACACTGAGCTAGTTCCAAACCACAGTATTTCGGCTTTAGCATGATCTTGTCTGGTAACGATTTAAATTTGATAACAAGCCAAAATTCCTATTTTTTTACCTCTTCCCCCAAATTGATGTAGAGAGCTACGAATTTATCATACACTGAAATCATTTTTATATTGCTGTCTTACTATTTTATAGACGGATCATATTTTCAAGAAAAAGACTGATTTCATGTCCATATTTTCCATTTGTAGAACCCATAACAAATACTTAACTTTCTGATGGCTAGCTTTTGACTTTTTTTTTTCGATTAGTAGAAGGAAATGTGACTCTATCTGTGGCTCAGAAGGGCCCCATGCGTGGCATAGCACAATTTTGAAAAGAGACAGATGGAAAGAGTTTATTCTTAGTGTGAAAAGCTATAATTTATTCCTTGGTAAACAAATAAATTAAAGACCATTCACATTTGGATTTGACCAGAAACAAATGTGAAAGGCCTTCCCTGGGGTATGATGATAGCTTTGGGGTCCTTTTAAGTAAACAAAACTTGAGCCTATCATTGACATTGGTATTTGGTGCGTAATAAACAGGGGAAGGTCGTGATCCCCATTCTTAGGTTGTGACCATCTCCCAGTACACAAGATCCATGTGCCATACTCTAGTAAAATACTTAATACTGCCTTTGCATCTAAAGAGGAGAACAATTATAGATACTTCATCCTGAATATCATCATATTGCATGAAACATGGAGTGTAGGGATGAATGAATGCAAGTCTACTGACCTTTATTATGAGCAACTCTGTTTCTCCAACCCCTTTGCCCATTGTCCACATAATTTGGCTTAAAATCTCTCCTGCATCTTGGTCATTTCACTATAAATGGCAATATATATTTGCACTAAAATATAAAGGCCACGAATGGACACACTGATGCATAACTGTAATTCCAGTGAATTGGGAGGTGAGGATAGAACAGCTTCAAACCTGGAGTTTAAGGCAGCTGGGCTGCATGGTGCCATGCCATGACAAATGAATAAAGAATCAATATATTTGTACATAGATGGCATAGTATAGCATAATGTTTCAAATTCGGTGTCAAGGCTTAGGCATGATTTGATGGTTGTAGAATATTGAATCTAATAACCTTTTTCTGTATTTTCCTTTCTTTAATTTGTACTAGGTGTCATGGTATTTGTGGTGTACTAAAAATCCCTATCATCATTATATTCATTATCTAAAAGAAATTATGTCATTATATGAGCTTATATAAGCAAGAAATGAGTGGACTCAACTCCTTCCTTGGCATCTATATCCTATACAGACTATAGTCAACATACAATAAATATTTGCTGATGATTTCTCCTATGCGATAGTGGAATTGGATAAAATACATTATTAAAACATCCAGAGAGTTAGTGAGAAATCTGTAGAGAAACAGGTTTTGAGGAACAGTGGGAAGATGACAGTTGACAATTATTCACAATACCTGTGGCTAGACTTGAATCTTCTAGAGAAGACGTGAATATGGTCATATTCTTCTAGAGAAGATATGTGAATATGGTCATGTTCACAATGAGCTTGGTACACAGACCAGGAAAATGCAATGTTTATAGAAATCCCACCAGAAACAAACCACACCTAGAGGGTTAGTGCGCAAAGGGTTGAATATGAGAACTGACCTTCTCAGGCAGAAGAGCCATTGTCATTGTTCTCTTACTAAAGACAAGTCGGATTGACATTTATTAGCATGAATTCTTTTCCTGAGTAAACCTATTACTTCCAACAAAGACTGGAGAGCTTGCACTTAGGAGATGGCTCAGTGGGTATGACATTGGCTGCCAAGACAAATAACCTAAGCATAATCTCAGGATCCACAAGGTGGGTGGAGAATCCTGTAAGCTGTCCTTTACCTCCACACAAATGCTATGCCATGTGTGCACACAAGCATGCGAACACACATGCACACAGAAAAAAAAAACATTTAAAAAATTACTTAATATTTTAAAGGAACTGATGATTTCTTTAAACTACTTAGAAATGTCTTCCATTCTAATACTAGTCTCTGTGTGTATGTTTGTGTCTTATGTGTGTCTTTGTGCTGTGTCTATCTGTATGCCTATGCATACAGAATATATAGCTCGTATCTCTGCTTCAACTCAGTGAATGTAAAAAAAATAATTTTTCTTTTCTTTTCAAGGTTGACAGAATTTCTTTCTGGATTCTCTCTCCATACTCTCATCCTAAACACCAGTTACATTAATGTCCACCTATGTTTCCCATAAATAAGCACATAAATTTAAAACACAAAATGTTTTTCTACAAGAAAGATGTAAAGAAGAAAAGATGGTAGAAAAATCTTTAACTATATATAATGAAAATTAAAATGCCATCAACTGAGACAAAAGGAAATTTAAAAATTGTACTAAAAATGAAATGAAAGAAAAACATCTTGTTAGCAAATGAATAAAGGTCAAGTGATTATCAAGATGGAACATGGATGGATAAATAGAGAGATAATAAAGACTCCAATATACAATGAAGTGAATAGGGTTAAGAGAACTGGTATACCAGGTACCTGTAGAAACTAAGCTCGCATAAACAAGTCAGAACATACAGCAACATTTCAGATGTTACATATACAATACTAAGACACAAAATGTAGAAGCTACATTTGTTAATCCACAAATCTAGAACCCAGAAAGAGACTCTCAAAGAAAAAATCACAATTGATTTTTTTAAATCTGCTCACTATGACTGAGATGAAGCAGAGACTCAAGCTACATATTCTGGACTACGGCTTCCATCTAACGTGAATAAAGAAAATCTACATACAAATTCACATTTGTCCTTAAGGTAAAAAAACAAATCAAGAAGAAAAAAATTTTATTACCAAAATAAATTTTAAGTCACTTCAGGTTCCATATCCCTGTGCCTAGGAGTCTCAGCTGGGTTCACACCTACATCCTCCAAGGATCCCTTCCCATCCCAGGTCTCAGGCTTGTCCCAGAGATGACCCTCACACACATCCATTTCCCTTCTCTCTCCCAGCCCTCTTTCCCCCAACCCCCACTGTCCATGTACCTGATCCCCATTGCTGTTCTCTTCCCAACCCCTCTGCTACCCAGTTCCCTCTCTCTATCCATCTTCAATGTCTATTTTATTTCTCCTTATCCATCTCCAATGTCTATTTTACTTCTCCTTCTGAGTGAAATTCAAGCATCCTCCCTTTGGTCCTCCTTTTACTTAGCTTCTTTGAGTCTGTGGATTGTGGCATGGTTATCGTGTACTTTATAGCTAATTTCTGGCAGGACTTCCAGTGGAGGGAGAGGGTTACCAACCCACCCACAAAATCTTCCACCCAAAATTTGCCCTGCACACAAGATGTGCAGGGATAAAGATGGAGCAGAGATTGAGGGAATGGCCAACTAAAGACTGGCCTAACCTGAGACCCATCCCATCAGTGATAGCCAACCACAATACCTATTAATGATACCCTGCTATGTTTGCAGACAGGAGCCTAGAACAACTGTCATCTGAGAGACTTCATCCAGCATCTGACAGAAACAGATGCAGAGACCCATAGCCAAATATTAGGCAAAGTTCAGGGAGTCTTGAGGAAGAGTTGGGGGAAGGATTGAGGGAACCACAGGGGACAAGGACTCTGCAATAAGACCTACAGAGTCAACTGACCTGGGCTTAGGGGGACTCAGACTGAACCACAAACCCAAGAGCCTCCTTGAGGTGCACCTGTGTAGCAGATGTGCAGCTTCATGTTCATGTGGGTCTCCTAACAATTGCAGCAGGGACTCTCTCTGACTTGGGCTCAGTTGCCTGCCTTTGGATTCCCTTCTCAAAGCTGGGCTGCTCTGTCTGGCCTCAGCGAGAGAGGATGTGCTTAGTCCTGATAAGAATTGATGTGCCTGGGTAGGTTGGTATCAGGCATGGGGTGTTGGGGGTTCTCCTCCTCTTCTCAGTGAAGGTGAGGGAGGAATGGGAAAGGGGGTGGGAGAATGGGACTGGGAGAAAAGGAGGGGGACTTTGATTGGGATGTAAAGTGAATAAACAAATACGTTAATGAAAAAAGAAAAAGAAGAAAGAAACGTAGGGAGGAAAGTTCTGCCTTCACAGCTTTGGGCATGATGCCTGACTTCTTTTTTTTTTTTTT
>NW_022196898.1:75791402-75803109 GCF_008632895.1 Mastomys coucha | reverse complement strand
CACATGTAAATAAAGAAAATATCTAAAATAAAAAAAAGTAATAAATTAAAATATACAACATAAAAAAATTAATTAAACTTATTCAAACAGATTCTTAAGTTAGGTTTCCTTCAATATGTAAATATTATCAAAGGCGGGTATGCAATGCAATGATACAATAATTTGTTAGAATAAAATGTTGACAAATAAGTCCTAACAAATATTGACCAAAATAATATTTGATTTAAAAAGATAAAAACCAAAAGCATTGATAAGATGATAATATGATACTATTAAATAGTAAAAGAAGAAATACTACAAGACATCATAACAATCATAAGGATAAATATATATGAAATATTTTCTCAGACTCATTAGGGCAAAACATAGCAAAATAATAGAAAAATTGATCAATCCCTAACATTTAAATTCATTTCCTCTGATTTCTTCTTAAAAACATATTGGCTGTTTGAAGGGAGTATATGTTTAAGCAATACAATTAAGGGCTTTAATCTAATAGTTCTGTGTAGAACCAGACACATGGCAAATACCAGACTCACGAGTTGTCATGTAGTAAGCAATTAAAGAATTCTAAACCAATCCCAGATGTCAATATCAAAGTCACAGTGTTATTAGTGGAGACTTGTGCCACCTCAGATTAAAAGACACTGGGAGTTTGAAATGGAGAAGTAACACACACACACACACACACACACACACACACACAAAGATACACGCACACCTTTCCCAAGTTGTATAAATCATTGTCACTCTAGCACTGAAACAAACTTGTGAGATAAAAAGACCAAAGACTAAAAAGAATAAAGAATGTTTTATAGTAAATGAGGATAAAGAACGCACAAATCAAGTTAGTTTAACAGAGCTGTGGAAAACATGATGAATGAAACAGCCATCTCAGAAGAATTAAATAAAAATATAAGGTCTCTGATAGTAGGACTGCTATTTTCTAATGGAGTTGGAGTGCATTATATGCTATGTTTTCAAACTACTTTCTACTTTGGGAAGAACAAAACAAATTCAAGAGAATTGGATAAAGCCATGATGAGTCAAATGGTCCTATGCTTCCGCCTCCCTACCTCAGAACCTTCCTCACCTTTGAAATGGATAGCTATATGATAACGGGCTCCTTGAGTCTTAAATATCAGAAAGGCTCCAAAAAAATTAGGACTCAGTGGTTAGTTATCAATACTGAGTTCATTTATAAGGAAGAAGATTAGTCAATGTAATTTATCTTGTTTTACCAAGCATCCTTCTTACATTCCAACTTCTCCAAAGGAAAAAACTAAAACCTACCACCTTTCAGATTTACAAAAGGTAAAGCAATAGTGGACTGTGCAAAGAAGGGTCAATAAGCAAGATGGTTGCTTCTCTGAGAACCAAGCATCATGGGAAAAGTTAGGATCTAACTGCCCACAGTCTTCGGGTGCATTTTGCCATGTTCTTCTAACTTAGAAACATCTTCCACATCTCTCCATTTCTCATAGAAAGCTCTTGCAGGTACCAGTTGCTAGCTGTGTTTTAAAATCGCACAGATTTTAGACACAGGTTTTTAATTCTGAAATGGTTGAAAGAATATTATTACAACATTTGAGTTTGCTTTTCCTTCATCCTCCACAGAGGCATATAACCATATTTAAATTAAACACTTTAACATTTTTTTCATTCCAGTAGTATTTTTTCCACTACATCCAGAAAGCTTCCCCTTTTAAACAATAAAAGTTGATGTCCTAACTTTCTTCCACACCTGTCCTTTCAGGAATCATAAGAAGAAAAGTGTGTATTTTCTGATCTTGATCAATGGTTTTCAACTTTCCTAAAGCTGTGATCCATTAATAGTTTCTCCTGTTGTGATGACTCGAACCATAAAATTATTTTGTTGTTACTTTGTAACTCTAGTGTTGCCATTATTGTGAATGGTAAATATCTGGTATGCAGTATATCTGACATACAGCCCCTGTGAAATGGTCTTTTCAAACACACACATACATACACACACTCACACACACACACACACACACACACACACACACACACACACCTATATACACACATCCCCTATATACACACCTCTCAACGACATCATGACCCACAGGTTGAGAGCCACTGATCTGTACAGCCTTCATATCATTTGGGATTGCTGATCTTGCCCTCAACTCTTCTACACTACTGTACAGTGCTTATTGAGTCCGAGAACTAAACAAAGAATTGTATATGCTCCTTAAACCACCCTAGATTACCAACTGAAAAATATATCACAGAAAATATGCGACCACTAAACTGTTTGTTATATAACATGCCTATAAAAAGAAAACAATTTAGATTTAAGCTGATAGGTTGATGGAGCCAAAGAAATGCCTGTGTGTCCTTTGGGATTATTCTCTTCAACAAAGTCTGTCATGCTCGATAAGTTCCAAATGACAGTGTGGGAACATGTGAAATTGAAATTAGATTGTTGGAGAAATATGAGAGGAGACAGGAAAATCAGAACATGCTCTGCACACACCATTGTTTTCTCTATTGGCCACCTGATATAGCTCCTTCTCAAACTACTTATTCTTTAATTGCATTTTACTAAGTTAATCACCAGCTGAATAAATCCAATACTTTACCAGGAGACCTAGTACATATAATGGAATGCTTTTAAGACATTAAATATATCATGATAGCACCTCATTACTCAAAATAATTTGAATAACACGTATACGGTTGTTACAGCATATAAATACGGTGCTGATGTTTCTAAATATCCATCATACAATCATTTTTTAAAGGAATATAGCTTTAGCTAGAAATTATTGTTGCTTTTTTCCTCTGAAGGCTTCTACTGTTACACAAATCTATTCTCAAATATGGAGATTCTGTAATTCCTGTAACCTTGGAGATGCCCACTTTCATCTGACTAAAGTATGTGTTTATGCCACGATGCCATGTTCATAATCAGTTCCCTTTTTAAAGTCTTTAAAAGTGACTCTTCCTTCTGCAGCTGGAGCATTGTCAAGTATTCAGCTTGATGCTATCCCTCTTGGCAGCAGCTCTGCCCACATGCAGACCCATCTACATGCTCTTCCAAAGGCCCCCGCCTCCCAGGGCCTGTGAGAAAGCAGAGAATCATGGCTGCTATCCCTACATAAATAACTCACATGAAAGAAATGCCGGGAAAGCTTCTATTATCTGAAGGAGATCCACATTCCAGAAAGTTAAATTCACTACAATTTTAGCTCCCTTACTGCAGCCCCTGATGGTCTGCTGCAATGCCAGCTACAATACCTTGTGTCTGTGTGGTGTGTCAGACTGGGGTCCATTATTCTTTCCAATTACTGATGAAAGTAAATATTACAGTGATTCATATTTGTTTTCTTTCCAGAAGAGTAACCTAAAACTCTGACAGAATTACATAATCATAGATTAAGAGTTCGAAATTGAGTTTTTAATTCTCAGCTCAGGGCTACTGTTATTAGATCACTAAGTAATTGCTCTAATAAACAGTGGCAAATAGTCTATGTATCAAGATACAAATTAGAAGACTCTTCCACATAACAAAGATTGAAAGATTTGTAGCAAGTGATGTTTGAACAATTAACTTGGATCCTCACATTCATACTCATTAACCCTTTATTTTTCACCTAAAAGAAAAATCAGGACATACAGAACTACTTCATGAATTGGAAGTATTTTACAAATAGATTTCTCTATCTCCCTCTATCTTTAGACAGCTTTAACTTCCTGTTTAACTCAACATGACACTTGTGTTGCTTTCTGTGATATCTCATCCAACCTCTCCAATGACTGTATGAAATAGGAAAGCATTAAATCTGTTTTATGCGGGAGTGCCTTGGCCTGGAAAGATTGAGAGGCTGGCTCCTCGGATAACAGTTTCACTGCCTTTGACACGGGATGATATTTCCTGACATTGCTAAGACGAGCTGCTACACACATTTACTTTAAGAAATTTGACCCATATTGTGGAAAATGATAAGACCAAAAAAAAAAAATGACTATTGGCAACAAAAGCAGTACCAGGAAACTTCACAAATAAAACTTCTTTTCATTGACCTCATTTATTAGCTTTCTTTGAACCAAATGCTTCTTGTTTATGTCTAATATTTCTCTCTATCACCACAGATATCAGCACTAATAGAGACGATACCCCCTGCTCACCTATGTCTTTCCAGGACCATATTTAATTAAGGTCAATAAATAATCAAGGAAGTATTAGAAGAAAACCAACAAAATTTAATATGATTAATTGATAAATACAAATCTGTAGAAATTATGCAGTATAACCTAAGCAGGCAAGGTGGTTATCCCAGCTGCCTGGGAAGGCATATCATTCTATATTATTCTTAACCTTCATATTTTCAAACTTTTTTGTAATAAAAATTGTTTCTACAGTGTCTACCTTAACTTTAAAATATATTTATCATGCCACTGTTATTAAAATAAAGTTACTATACTCCACAAAAACCACACTTAGGCCTCAGAAGGTAAGAGTTAAAATTTCTGCTATTACACGTTATTAGAGATGAAAATGAATGATGACCTGCTGAGGTGAAGAAGGAAGAAGCACATGACCGGAACTTCCATAAACCACTTTTATCCTTGGGTTGTGTAAATCCTCCAAAGCTCTTCCATTCATAATCACGGAGTGACTTTTCAGCTTCAAATACCACCAGCACAGCCAGGGAGCTGGTCTAGACCTAATCAGTTTTCCTCTAAGAACAGCTCTGTAGGATGAATGGGAATGGGAAAGACATGTGATCTGCAATTGATCCCGTTTGGATTTAAATTAAGATACACTATGTGTTAAGAGTCAATCTCAGAGCTTAAAGGACAAATGCCTCTGTGGTTTGCTTCCCCGGGCTTCCCCTCTAATGCATCACTGACAGCAGACCAGCATCTTAAGAACTGTGTGACAGTACTGATTCGCCAAGGACAGGGCTAGGGTTTGAACAACTGCTCAAGTCTGGGACAAGATATTCTGAAAATGACAGTCACAGTGTGCCACACCACTTCCTCAATCTTTAAACTCCAACTTGTGAGGTTACAGGGAGAGGATCGTCCGTGTTCAGGTCTTTCATGGGTCTGGGTAAGGGTCCTAATCAGTGACCTTCAGGTCAGTTAGTGCTGGAGTAAGGGCAGTCTTGGTGGCAGGTAGCATTCAGCGTTGTGTAAGTAAACAGAATGGAGCAACATAGGCAGAAAACAAAATAAAACAAAAAACCAAAACAAACAAGAACAACAACAAAAAAATCATATATGGCCCTGTGCCTGCCCTTAAATAGTTTTCTGAAATCTGTATGCTGTTTTTAGTGGGCATATGCATGCAATTTTGCTGAAAGCTTGGGTAACATTAATCAAATAAGCTCCCTCATCAGTTTTCCCAAGAATCTAAAGACTAAAGAATGGCTCGAAGCACCATAGCGCTCCTGCTGACATGTGGTTGCTAGATGTTTTATGGACTGCTGCTAACGGCCATAAGTGAATATGAAATACATTTCTTTAGGTTTTTCATGATCGTATCTCACAAGTTAGAAGTTGAAAGAGAATGATATAAAGTTCAGTGAGAGGTACTGACTCCATATATAATTGGGTGCAGACAAACAGCAGACTAGCAGAGATGTTTCATGTGACATGATAAACCACAACACAGGTAAGCTAATATACCTGATTCTGGACCAAGTCCTCTAGTGTGTAAAAGAGTAGTAATTAAGATGGCTAAAAAATATGATGTAGGGGGGAAAAAGTATTTTCAAAGTGTTAAGATAATAATCTTAATTACTGAGTTCTCTCGTACAGGCAAGTTAATAGATGGATATGCTACAAAAGGTCTGAAATAAGACTTATTAGCCATCTCTGAGATTTATGTTTTCTTGAAATTAACCTTTCCCATGAATCCACTGTCAAAAACGATATTAGAAAATTTCTTGCAACAGCTTGAAACAAAAATGGGAAAAATAGGTCAGCATGGATGGTAGAGCGGCAGCCAGACAGCCATCAGTCACCCTGTCTGGCTGAGCAGCCTGCCCTCTCACTTTAAAAGCTAAGCTGCTTTCTAACCACCCTTGCCCTAGAACCCTGGGGAACCCATTTGTGTATGGCATTAGCTTAGTGTTCCCACATGTTCCCAAGGTCTGTTTTCTCTTTTGAATAGAAATCTAGATAGATAGACTGGCAGACTGGCAGATACACCCTTTCCACAGTGTGGGAAAGCAATTTAGCAAGGGTTACCAAGTGAAACTTGAATTTTCTTGTGTTTGGTAAAATGAGAAGACAAAAAAGTAAAAAGAAATTTTTAAAAAAATTAAATAGTAAATAAAATGTATTCTTTTTAAAATTTCATGTCTTGATTTTTAAAATATCCTTTATATAAGCAAAGCATTTCAGTGGAAGAAGGCAGTTGCTTTATTTATTCATTTATCTTGATAAATAAAAAGCTCAGTTTTATTTTTGTGTGCCTATAAAAGCCAAAAGTCTTGAAATCACGGGGTTTTCCATTTCACATGGAAGTAAATATGTCGCCTTTGGAAAAAAGTACATTTAATTCAGATTATCTTAGTAATGATAGCTTTGCTCTGCCCATATGTATATATCTTCTCATACTAGAAACATCCTAAAAGATTTTTTTCTAGTAGTAGTTTTGACTCTGTGTACCTAAGTGTGTTGCCTGTTTCAACTTTCCCTTCTGTCTCCACCACAGTTGCAAATATCGCCCCATGTTTCCATAAAGAGAAACACATTTTCTAAACTAGAGAGAAGAAAAAGGAGCAGAGGAAACACTAACGGGCTTGTGGGAGAAAGGTCCTGAGGGTCCTAGTCACCTGGATTTGCTGGGAACTATTCAGAAACTGGCTTCAGAAAGGTAACAATGACTGAGGAGAAGTTCTCCAAAGTCACTAGAAGATGACGCTAGTTACCTAGTTCACGTTTGTGTAATAAGGTCTCTGCGTAGTTTCAGATTTCCTTTCAAATATGTGAAAGGCAGATGATGTTTTAAAGTGATTAAGTATGCTGGTTATATATGCGTTTGTGTAGACTGGGATAATGGTTACATACGGAGATATATACTTCAACTATGACAAATCCTGGAATGCAAAGAGAAATAATTTAATCTCTTATTCCATTTGAGTTTCTTTAAAATTGTCTTAATTTCTTCCTCTGAGAGTAGTATGGTGATTCTATTTGTCCCACAAGCCTCAGACGCAGACGAATTCATTAAAGTAATCAAAAGTTAAAGTGCTTTGAAATTGTTCATCATTAATATGTTTCAGGGAATGTTTGAATAACTCTAAATCCTATGTGGATAAAAACTACAGTTACAATTACTGACCATTCCAATTGATTTCCATGCCTGAGCCTAATATCACAATTCACTTAATGCTTGTAAGTAGAGAACAAGAACCCCCTTAAGACGAGGAAATTACATAGGAAAGATTGGCACTATACTTCAGGTGAGAAGGATATCAAATCATAGGCCTACTTCTTAAAATCTTTAGACTTTTGAACTTGACTGTCAAGTGATCTCTACTAAAACAAGAAACAAATTTCCTTGTGATGGTTAGAATATGATTTCTCCCATACTCTCTGGCATTTGAATACTTGGTCTCCACTTCTGTGACACTGTTTGGGCAGGATTAGAAGGTGAGGTATTGTTGGAGGAAGTACATCACTAGAGGAGGGCTTTGATGTTTCAAAAGCCAAACACACCCAGTTTGCTCCTCTAATCCTTCTTTGAGGTTTGATGTGGGCTGTCAGCTACTGCTCTAGCCCACCACTTCTGTTCCACCATCATGGACTAGTATCACTCTGGAACCAAAAGGCAAAATAAATAATTTCTTCCATAACTTGCCTTGGTCATGTGTTCTATCACAGCAGTAGAAGAGTGACTAAGACATCCTTCTTTAAGAGAATATTTTAGGAGTTAAAGTCATCAAAAGAAAAAACTATAGCCTAGAGGTCAATTTCAGATCACTGTCTATCTGTCTATGGACTATGACCTAGAGAATGTTTCTTACATTTCTAAACAGTTGAAGAAAAAATTTAAAGAAGAAAACTACTTTGTAATTTTATTGGCTGATTTTGTGTCAACTTGACACAAGTTGGAATTATCACAGAGCAAGGAGTCTTGAGGAAGTGTCTCCATAAGATCTAGAAGTAAGACATTTTCTCAATTAGTGATCAAGTGGGGAGGGCCCCTTGTGGGTGGTACCATTCCTGGGCTGATAGTCCTGGGTTCTATAAGAAAGCAAGCTGAGCAAGCCAGTGGGAGCAAGCCAGTAAGTAATATCTCTCCATGGCCTCTGCATCAGCTCCTGCTTCCTGACCTGCTGGAGTTCCAGTCCTGACTTCCTTTGGTGATGAACAGCAATGTAGAAGTGTAAGCTGAATAAACCCTTTCTTCCCCAACTTGCTTCTTGATTATGATGTTTTTTGCAGGAATAGAAATTCTGATTAAGACAGTAATGTTAAATAATATATTAACAGTACAACTTCAATGTCTAAAATGTTTAATGTATAGATAGTGCAAATCTTTCATGTAGGCTATGTCAATGGATGCTTTCTGTTGACAGTACTCAACGTTAGCTGCTGGAAGAGAAAACATTTGCTAGAAAACTAGCAAAAATATAAAGTAGTGAGGATCTGATATTATGCTTTGCCTATGGGCTGTCTCTCACAGGCAATGTGATGGACTGGCAGTCAGTTGATGGGTTTCCCAGATATGACTGGGTCCTGAGGGCTCCGACCTAATCAGTGGAATAATCCCATGATGAGCTCATTAATACGATTGCCTTGCTGGACAGATAAAAGCAAGAGGTCATAGGAGAGTGTCTTTGAAGAGGTGACTTGCCCACTGCTCCCCTCCTCTGCTTCCTGCCCTCCAGGATTAAACATCCTCTGCCACATGTTCTCATTGCCATAGCCTGCATCTCCTCAGGACCAAAGTTTAGAATGCAGATGACCTTGACAGTCACCTCTGAGACCATGAGCTCAAATGTCTTTTTTATTTAAGTTGCTTCTCTCAGGTGTTTACCACATTAATAATTAGTTGACTAACAAGGGAACTATCTATGGTTTCCCAGCCCAGAATAACAGAAAGAAAAGGGAGTGGTATATAAACTGTGCTAATAATAGCAGAGTTATCCAATATGTTTCTAATTAATATATTCTTAATATAGAAAATGTAATTCTTAACCATAACTGTATTTTATATCTCACAAAATGATTTTGAGAATTCATATTAAAACACGAAGGCCTCATTTATTGTTTTAGGAATGTAATAGCAAGAAATCTCTTCATGGGGCTAAACAGATGACTCAATGGTTAAGACGCTTGATATTCTTCTGAAGGGCTGGAGTTTGGTTCCCAGAAGCCATGCTGTGTGGCTCACATCCTTCTGTAACTCCAGCCCCATGGATCTGATGTCTGTGACTTCTATAGGCACTTTCACACACACACACACACACACACACACACACACACACACGCATGCACGCACACACAAATACATACATAAAATTTGATTCTTTTTGGGCTGGTGAGATGGCTCAGCGGGTAAGAGCACCGACTGCTCTTCAGAAGGTCATGAGTTCAAATCCCAGCAACCACATGGTGGCTCACAACCACCTGTAATGAGTTCTGACGCCCTCTTCTGGTGTGTCTGAAGACAGCTACAGTGTACTTACATATAATAAATAAATAAATCTTTTAAAAAAAAAAGATTCTTTTAAGACATAAATCTATTCTTAAGAATATACTGTTTCTGTGCTAAGACACAGTGGTGAACTTCAAAACCTATTAAAGGATATATCTTTTATTCAGATAATAGGTTGTGGTATACACTTAAGTAAAGAAATAGATATAACAGATAACAGCTTAAATAAAACTTTGAAAACATTGCCTAAGGGCCTTTCATCTCTAAACATAAGCAAATATCTGATATTTTCTAAAGCCAACATTTAATTTTAGACGAAAGTTCTATGTGTTAAATTCCCAAGACTGCATGAACTTCAGCTCTTGGTAAATGTAAGAGCCAAGTCTGAAAGATGAAGAGGACTCTCATGTTCTACAGTGCTGGTAAGTAGAGACTGGCAGAAAATGGCTTCTTGCTTGTTATTATTTGCAAGTATACACTTAAGCAGAATTGTCAAATCACCAGCCACACTCAGGAGAGTGGATATATGGGTCTAAAGAAAAATTTTTGACTAGAAAGACCCATTTCACAATTTTGTCAACTATAAAGTGAATCAGTACTACACCCTCAGTGACTAAGATGGGAAAAGATGTTATGTAATGTGAGGGCCAGGATCAAATTAGTCTATAAAGTATAGACTTTCTCAGTATACACCAGTCTTCCCTGGACTAGGAAACAAATCCTTACATCCCACAATGCATGTAATGCATCCAAGTGGGACAAGAAAAGATTATATAAGCCCTACTTTTATTTGAGATAACTTCTTTTTTTTAACTTTTATTGCATTATGAAGAGAAAAGTTACATGATTTCAATTTATCTGAATTTGTTAACATTTAAAAATATATTTTAAGTAAATAGAATTAAATCACATTCTTGTTTCCCTTTTGTAGCTCCACTCCTCCAAGAGAGACACCCCCTCCAATACCTACACTATCTTTTTTGTCATATTCCTTAAAATTTATAAAATATTATAACAATAAAAATAAGTATTATAAAAGTTGCTTGATATAAAACAACAATCAATTTAACAGTCTTATGTAGATGCTTGTTTACAGCAATAGTGAAAATACATTTTTCTCAATATAAATTTTAAATAACACCAAACATATTAACTGTATACTTCAAAATAATACATCACTACTGGTATTTTCTTAAATGAACATAAATATATAGTCTTTTTGTTTGTTTGTTTTGTATTTAGTAGAGTTAAAATCTTGGCTCTTACTGTGGTAGAAGCCCAAAATAAGAACAAATTTTAGACATTGGAGTTCATTGTAAGAAGGCTGTACTTCAATGACCCTCACATCACCAAAGGATTTTACCTCGATCATAGCTAAGCTAAGAGTTGGTAGTTCTGCTGCACCAAGAAATGAATTGTAGGCTCGATTTTTGGATGCAGACTTCCTGCTATGGTCAAAGCTATTTGACTTGAGTGAGTGACTTTATTCTCAGGCCACAGAGAACAGGTTACATTCATTTAAGAAATGGTGTATGTATTAAGATGGTCTATCCATAAAGTCATTTACCAACTGTTTCAATGAACAATGGTTCTGCTTGGAGGGTGGCACAGACATTAAGTGAGGGTAAGAATTTGGTTCATTAGCTGTGATAATTTGGAAAAGCATTCATCTCAGAGAAAGAGTAACTTATAAAGTCCTCTTCTTCAAACTTGATACAAGAGTTACAAACGTCAGGCAAAGCATTCAGTTTCACTTTTTTGTTCTCTTACAAGCCACCTCCATAGTTAATCGTCTATGTTTCTTTTGGGTATATAAATACTTTTGAAATATATGAGCTGTTTTGAAAACCATAGTATAGTGTAAAGACATGAAATAAACAATAGTACTAATAGAGAGGCTGAGATAGGAGAGGCAAGATTTCGAGACCCTTATGTTGTACACAGCCAGACACAGTCACAAACAAACAAGCTGAAAGTGTATATAGATTGCAAAATGTTGGACCTATTTCTCCAATTACCAAATTAGAGAGATCATTGGATGACAATCAACAAATTTCT
>NW_022196898.1:75778372-75790049 GCF_008632895.1 Mastomys coucha | reverse complement strand
GCTAAATCTGACTGGAGCCTGTCCTTCCTGTGATCCTGGTTATGTCTGAACTCCCCAGAGTCAAGCTGTCTCTGTGATCCTGTGATTCTGTGATCCTGTGATCCTGGGCTTCTTAGATCACCTGGGAGTAGTGCTTCCTCTGTGTGTCAGGGGTCTGGCTATGGAGCTTGCGCCCAAGGTCTGCTCAGGACACCAGCCCAGACAGACCAAAAGAAAGCCAAGTCACTGGGCTGGCAGAGTTTCTGTATGCCTGGTCCCGCTGGTCTGTTACTCCCTGTGTTAGGACAGATGTTGGTTCCTCCTCACCTCTGATCCTGGGTGTGTCAGCATGCCTGGGAATGGAGATTCCTCTGGGTGTTGTGGGACTGGCTGCAGAGCTTGCACCAAGGTCTGCTCAGGGTACCATCCCAGACAGACCAGAAGCAACCCGAGTCCGAAATAACTTCTTAATAGTATGAATTAATACAATATTTTGTGTGTTGCTCATTAATGAACAGATACATTTGTAATGACAGGGAACCATCAGTATATTTTACTGATGGGCATACATATAGAAAAAAGTCCCTGAAAATTACTGATCTAAATTATTCTAGATTGGTGTAAAAGTCTAATAAAGAGCAATATTGTTAAGAATTTTTAAATAAATTTTGACACTCAGTCTTAGAGAAAACACTTGATTCCCTAACATTCTGATTATCAACATAGGTGGCTCTCAGAAGAAGTGAGGGCTCTTTGAGAAAAGAGTTTATCTCACCTCCAGGATGGGAACAGTGTTTTTGTCTGGTCCTGCATTAGGAAGGGTCCAGTGACTGTTGAAGAAGACGTATCCTACTACCCAGGAGGTGAAGGACAAGAAGTGTGTGCTTCATCTTCAGAAAAGGCCAAGAAGGTGAGTTATTTTGAAAATTGTTAAATGAAAGAAAATGATGAAGGCTTTAGCCCATCCTTTTATAAAACAAAATATAAAAATTATAAAATAAAACTATATCAGGCAGATGTAGAAAAAACAAAGGACAAGTGAAACTGTACATCTGAAGTTTAAAAAATATTTTACAATTTTATATTTTCTAATTATAGCTTAAATTCTTCTCATATTCTTTCTATAAAAACACTCAACCAAATGTACAATAACATTTTTTCCCAGGGAATTTCAAGTCTCGTGCTTTGAATAGTTGAATTTATAAAGATAAAAAGCTCTAATATCTAATTTAAAACCTCTTGGAATATAGATGAGATTATTCCCTATAAAGATGGTCCAATGAAGAACTGTTAGTAAAAGTGTTTTTCTTTTCAGTAGTTAATCCATAAACTCTGAAAAAAAATCCCTCTGAGTTGATAATGTTCCTTTTTTGTTTTTTGTCTTACCATTAGAAATAAAGCCAAATAAAACACCCTCTCCTGCAGCCCTCCTCAAGGGTATAAATGAAGCTAACAGTGTTCTGGTCTCTTCCCTGTGCTTAAGCCCCTGTAGCCATTCAGTTATCTAGAGGGGAACTGAAGCTCATTTCCTCGGTGTTTTATGTGCTATAATCTCATGTCTTTAAAGCTGTGTGAGCCACAGTAAAAGGAAGTCTCATTCCTCATGGAAAAGAAAACATTAAGATGAAACTGGTCACATCCCCTGGATGTTTGCCCACAATGTTAGTGCAGGAACATTGCTTCTAGCTGCTGATACTAACTTTCCGGGTCTAAAAGGAGCTATGTACGTTAGCCATAGGCTCTAGAATTAGTAACATGGATTTAAAATGAAGGCAGCAGAAGAGAGAGTCAGGGGAGAGAGATGTTGCAGGGAGAGAAAGCAGGACATTGTGTCATTATATCATGTCTCATACCCAAAGCTTTTCCTCACCACAGATGAAAACAGTCAGCAGCTTCTAAATAGGCTATGGATCTCAATCTTAATCCTTTGTAGTTGCCAATGATTTAAACTCCTGGGCACTCAGTTTTCTTTTCTATATGTGAATGCTACTACTACTACTACTACTACTACTACTAATAATAATAATAATAATAATAATAATAATAATAACAATAACAATAATAATAATAAACCTAATCAAGTGAAATAATAAAGTTGCAAGTGTAATGAAGATACAGAATAGACTATTACACAGTTACCACTTATTTGGAGAATTGAAAAGGCCATTGATACCACAAAATCTCCATGTCATACACTGGTAAGCCCCTAGTATTTCTATTTTACTCCACTGAATTTTCACTAAGACTCTGAAGTGTGTGCTAATACCCTCAGATTCTTAATAGTATAACTTGGAAGAACTTTGCCACACGCCCAGAGACAGATAGGCAATAAATACCTGAGGTTAAGTGTGAACCCTGGTGTTAGTGACTGGACAGTCATGCCCTCCCTCATGTCTTTCATCTGCAGCCTGCAAGAGTCAAAGAGGGTGGGGGGAAGAGCAAGAGACTGAAAATCATGTAGTGCTATTTGGAAACAGCAACAGTTGTGCGAAAATGATTGGTACCTCAGTTGCTTCATAGGTAAGATTTCTCTTTGTTAAGCAAATTGTTTCTGCATAAGCACAGTAAGGTGAACTTTACTGCTCATATGTGGTCCCTCATCCTCTCTCTTCCTGCCTCAGGATCTTAGGATCCACAGAGGAGATCCTTTTCCTGCCTGCTTCATAGGGATTATTTCAAGTGCTCTAAAGTGATCATACACTGAAAGTCTTTTTGATACAAATGCAGTTAAATCCTCTTACAGCCATCCTGAATCCAGAAAATGAGTTTCTGTTTCTCTGAACCTCTGGGCCCTGCAGGGCCTTATAATACTGACATACTATCTCTAAACCAAAGTGCACAGCTGTTTGCTTGGACCCCCCCCCTCTCTCTCTCCCACCCTGTGCCTGCCCCAAGGTCTCTATCCCAGGGTCTCACATACTTAGGCAAGAGAAAAAGAAACCTGTGAGTGTCATCCATCCCAGGACAACACAGTGAGTGGACATTTGTGGAGTAGGAGGCAGAGTCTAGGCCTAAAAGGCAGATGGAAGGTGATGGGGCTAAGTTCCATCAGCCCATATCTCCCTCCTGGATGTATGAAGATGTGGTTATGATGCAGTCTAGAGGTCTTCGTGTGGTTCATTTGCTCTGCCAATTAAAGAACCAAAAGGCAGGGAAAATCTTAAGTGCCACGGGTTGAGTCACAGAAATCTCAAACAGCTCAACAGCAGCAGACAGATCCATCAATGGGAGAAAACTGTTTACTGAGAGTGAGGAAATACAGACACTCGGCAGACATACGGAGAAAAAGTTCCTGTGTGTGGCGGGGTTGGGGGAGGAATAAAGGAGAGAATGCAGAAGGTAAACAAGAAGAGCCAAAATGTCCAACCTCTTCTTGAGGGTTGGTTGTGTTTGTTTATTTGTTGTTGTTGTGTTGTGTTGTGTTTTAAGTCTCTAATGACTTTTCCTTTCCTAATCTAGAATTGGTCAGTTTGAAGAGAGACAGAATGGCTGATTAGCCCACAACTATTGTGTATCTTAATCAGTCCTTGAACTTGTCCATCTGCCAATTTATCTACAGCAACCTAATGGTTAGCAAGAGAAAAAAAATCTACACAGCCTTTGTTTTTTTTATTAGATATTTTCTTTATTTACATATCATATGATTTCTCCTTTCCCAGTTTCCCCTCCAAAAAACCAAAAACAAAAAACAAAAAACAACAACAAACCCCTGTTGCCTCCCCCTCCCCATGCTTGCCACCCCACCCTCTCCCACTTATTGGTCCTGGTATTCCCCTACACTGGGGCACAGAACCTTCACAGGACCAAGGGCCTCTCCTCCCACTGATGATTGACTTTGCAATCCTTTTGTCTCATATCATGAGGACAAGAAACAAGGCAGCCATCTTGGAAATTCGACTCCTTTATTACCTAGCCATGACCCTTCTCCCTATTTGTCTGCCCACCAGGATAGCTGGCTAACTCTTAGTCTCTCACTCCTATCTTTACCATTCTGGAAAAAAAAATCTACTTGTATTAAAAAAAAAGTCTACACTCTACAAATAAGAGAGAACATGGACCATTTGTCTTTCTGGGTCTGCATACTGAACTCAGATAATATTGTCTAGCTCCCTCCATTTACCTTCAACTTTTCATTACCTTATTATCTCCACAGATGAAATGGAATTCCACTGTGTGTAAGCATACCACATTTCCATAATCCATTCATCAGCCATGTACATTTAGCCTGTTTCTATTTTGTAGCTATTAGGAGTAAAGTGGCAGCGAACACAGTTGAATGATTATCTCTGTAGTAGGGTATTGATTCCTTTGGGTACTTGCCAAGGCATGATCTATCTGGATCACAGATCTGCTTTGAGTGTTCTGAGAATTCTCCACACTGGTTTCTGTAGGACTTCACCCTATCTGCAATACCAACAGAGAATGTGGATTCTTCCTTCCCAGGACCCTCGCAAGCACAGGTTGCCAGTTGCTTTCTTGACCTTTGCCCTACTGACACAGGTGAGATGAAATCACAAAACTGTTTGTGCTCGTGTTTCCCTAACTGCTAAGGATGGTGACCACCCTTTAATATGCTTCTGAGCTACTGTCTTTCTTTTTAAAAGGAGTTCTTTGTTCAGACCTCTAGCCCATTTATTTTTAAATTGGGTCATGTATTTCCTTGATTCTTTTTTATTTTTAGTTCTTTGTATATTCTGGATATGAATCCTCTATCAGACATATAGCTGGCAAAGACTGTCTCCTACTCTGTGAGCTGCCTCTTCACCAGCTCATACTTTCTTGCTCCTAAATGTAGTTTTAGACTCAGGTGTCAGGAAAGAAGAAATGGACCATGATGGGTAAGGGGCTCTAGATTAATGCTAGAAAACAGACTGTGTTTACAAATAACACACTGTGTGCTTCAGCCAAGTTCACACCTCCATGTTATTTTGTTTGCTATGGCATGGTGGTATAAAAGCCAAAGGGGCCTGCATCGGCCCCATGCACCCAGCTCTTTCAATAAGACAGCAGCATGGGGTTAAACGACAGAATCCTCATACACCTCCCTCGCAAGAGAAAGGCCGAATCATGGAGTATCTCTAGCCTGTCTTGCATGTTATCAGTGCTTTTTGGAAGACTCTAGAGTTATTATCACTTATAGTTCAGCAGCAAAGCTTAGTTAAGCCAAGGTCAAAGTTGCTGTATAAATGATTGATGGGAACATTTAATAAAAACATTAAGGCTATTTGTTTTTGCAATGGGACGAGAAGTTATTCCAAGAGTAGATAGGCCTGGGTTCCCACTCAAGATTATTTGCCTCATCTCACAGCAAGCTCATTAGCTTCCATTGAGCTCCATTTCCCTCTTAAAGAAGAGAAAAGGCTGTAATGACTACCTCAGTGGGTTCTGATATCCGAAAAGATTGTGTTTGCAAGTCATGTATGATAGCATAAAAATATCTGCATTAGCAAGATGGATAATAACAAGGCCAGCCACTGTCCTGGGGAAGACAGCCCGGTCTCAGCCTTTCCCATTCCCATCTGGAGAAGAGTGAGTCTCAGACCCCACTCCTCCCTACAGGGTCTCACCTCACCCCAGTCCTGCAGACCCTCATGCATACTCACTGCCCATGGAACCATGCTCTGCTGAGGTTGGCTCTGAAAAGGTCGGAGTTTTTCATTTTTAGTCACTAGCATCAGGCTAGTAATTTGAAACCTGTACATTGAAATATCACACCAAACAACTGTAGAAAACAGAATGGCAATTCTTCCAAAAATTGTCTGTGCTTCTGTTTTGTTATGTCTAATCTGTATGCTCTTCAATTCCATTCCTGTTACTAAGTATGTGAGTGCAAAAGAACTGAAAACATGTAGTCAAAAGTGAACATGCAAGTATTCATAGTGGTATTATTCACAATAGCCAAATGGGGGACATACTTCAAGTGCTTAACGATAGATAAGTTTATTTTAATATGTGTGCATGGTGGGCATGTGTGTGTGTGTGTGTGTGTGTGTGTGTGTGTGTGTGTGTTTGTATGTTTGTGGTGTGTTTGTGTGTATGTGTGTCTCTGTGTGGTGTGACATGTTTGTGTGTGGGGGAGTGTGGGGGAGTGGTGGCGTGTGTGTGTGTGTATGTGTGTGTGTGTGTGTGTGTGTGATGAAAAAAATCATTCAGCCATAAAAAGAAAATCAAGTTCTACTCTACACTATGTCATGAATCAAACTCAAATTAAGTGGAAGGAGCCAAACCAACAAAGTTACATATTACAGAAATCCATTTATTTTAAATAGCCAAGATAGATAAATCCTCAGAGACAGAATGCATACTAGTAATTCCCTAGGGCTGGATGATAAAAATGATTTTAACTAGATGTGTCTGGTATTCATATAGAACTTTGAATGTGGTATATGCTGCTGAATCAATGTCTTTTTGTTCATTTTAAATTATATCAAGTATTGAAGTTTAGCTTTTGTAAGTTATTTGAAAACTTTAAGGATACTCATTAAAATTGATTATTTAAAAATAAGGTGAAGGTAAATTTATATTTTTATATACTTATTAAAAATACTAATGGCTTTTGTTTTCACAAAAATCTTAATTGATGCACTCTTAAAGCAGAAACATTGGGTAAGGAATGTCACTCAGTCCAAATAGATACATACCACACACACACACACACACACACACACACACACACACACAGACACACACACAGAGACACACACACCCACCACAAGTAGAAAAAAGAAAATGTGTTTTGTTTTTAAATTTAGTTTAACATATATTTGATTTTAAAATTAATCGTAGTGAGAAGAGTTATCCCACAGAGATATGTCAGTTCAAGGTGAGGCCATGCTGCAAAATGTGTGCATCACACTTACCAAATCTCCATGCCTAGGTGTATAACTCAATGGCATAGCGTCCTGCATCCAGAGTGGAGCACTTGTTCTTCTGCACTTCAGAATAATAAATGTGTGAGCCCGACCTAGTATCAATCAATAACTAGAACTTACTGTCATGATCTGATAGAATGATGCTACAGATAACCAGTGTAACTCAGAAAAAGGTTGTTAGGAAATTTGTTTCTCCCAAGAAAACCAGTTAACCTTTTATCCTTTCTTTTTTTGTAATTAGCTATTTTCTTTATTTACATTTCAAATGTTATCCTCTTTCCTCATTTCCCCTCCGAACCACCCCATCCCATTCCCCCTCCCCCTCCTCACAAACCCATTCACTTCCCCTTCCCTGCTCTGGCATTCCCTTACACTGGGGCATCAAGCCTTCTCAGGACCAAGGGCCTCTCCTCCTACTGATATTCGACAAGTCCATCCTCTGCTACATATGCTGCTGGAGCCATGAGTCCCACCATGTGTCCTCTTTGGTTGGTGGTTTAGTCCCTGGGAGCTCTGAGGGTACTCGTTAGTTCATATTGTTGTTGTTCCTCCTATGGTGCTGCAAACCCCTTCAGCTCCTTTGGTCCTTTCTCTAGCTCCTCCATTGGGGACCCTGTGCTCAGTCCAATGGTTGGCTGTGAGCATCTGCCTCTGTATTTGTGGATTTCTCCTTTAATATTTTTAAACACTTGATTCAAACCTACTGAAATTCTCCCTTTGGGAGACTTTACAGCTTAAAAAACTCCTGCTTCTAAGAGAAATATAAACTGTGGATCTGCACAGATTTTATATACAACACCATATTTTGACAATAAAATCACACAATACCTCAGAATTTTCTAAATCAATTTCTCAAAAAATGTTCTCCAAGACCACACATTTATTTTGATCAGCACTTACTTACCCCGTCACTCACTGTGTAAACTATGGATTCTAGCTGGTATGCCCTTCTGACATTAGGTCTCAAAGCACTCACACCCACCTGATATCGCAGAAACAGTTGGGACACTGAAACCCTTTTATTTTCATCTTAACAAAGGACTGTGCGTGACCGGCCTTGACAGGTCACAAGATACCACGGCTCTCTGAGGTGTAAACAATGTTCATAACCAGGCCACTTCACTCTGGGGGTTCTGCTGCCCTTAAAGTCCTTGGTTTATCAAAACAAAAATCAATGACACTTTGAAATGTGTATGGAGACTTCACGGTAAGTTCAGAGTGTAGAACCCCTGAGCCCACTACTACCAAAGGCTCCCAGCCTTCCGCATTCACTCTCCAGGGTATATGATGGTCTAATATACACTAAGTAGTCTTCATCCACGTCCCAGGGTGTGTGTCTGACGTGCTGAGGGAGGGCTAATATCTGATCAGTTACTCAGTATTACGAAGATTCATTCCTTCCCAGAAATGAAAATCAACTTTTGTGCAACTTATAACCTTGTTTCCTGTTCCAGCTAACAGCATGTCAAACATCTCTGGGAACAAACTTTCCCTTTGGAGACCCCTATTCCCTTGGACTGCCCAGTGATACAGAATCAGTAGTTTGGGTGAGCCCATCACATAAACTGGTACAGCTGATTTTGATATTTTCTAAATAGACCTTACAACAACTACTATGGAAATTTTTTTAAAAATTTATTTCATTGAAGTACTTTTAAGAATAGGTGGTTCACACTAAATAAATTTTTATTTTATGTCTAACAGCAATGTTTTCTGATTTTAAAAAGGGAATATCGGTGAGATGTCATGAGGAATAGACTCTATAGGCAGGCATGTGGTCTAGTTAAGCATCGAACTGAGCTTTGATGTTTCATGATTTCTGAAACTTTATTCAAAGATATTTATTGCATAAAAGGCCTGAGTAGCTATAGAAGGTGTATTTTCTGGGGAAAAAAATGAGTAGGTACTTTACAAAGGTCAGACAGGCAGAGTTGTTTGTCCTGCACAAGCTCTCAGACATGTAGGTTTCTAACGGATATCTGGGAACTCTCAGGCCAGGAAATCCACAGAGACAGAGTTTCCATCAGAGACGTTTCTTCTCACTAACCATGCCCACCCGGAGCCCAGTACCTGGCCATTGCATTGGCCAGCCATGAAGTAAAACCCTTTCTGATCATTATATATTTACCTTTAGTTGACTAATTAACATAATCTATTATGAGGAACAAAAGGAAGAGAAGAAATTGTCTATTCTCTTTCTCAAATACCAACTTCTGATGTGTTCCTTCCATAGAAATTTCACAGCTATTTTGTACATTTAACACTGTGAACTCCGAGCTCATCTCCACACATGAATTTTATCTGAACTACGAATTGTGGTCTTTAGCATTACCTTCTTATTGGTTTGTTTGGAGTTTTGTGTTTCTTTGAAGTAAGGTCTTATTCTATAGCCCAGGGTAATCTAAAATGCACCATGTAGTCCTAGCTAGCTTTTAAGTCATGATCTCCCTGTTTCAGCCTCCTGGATTTGAGGATTAGAGTTATATACTAACACCTTGGGCGTTATATATTGTTTGGAGTGTTTTGTTTACTCTCTTAGCTTGTCTGTTTTGTTTTCTTATGGTACTAGGTACTGAGCCTAGAGCCTTGCACATACCAGGCTAAGCTACAGGCCCAGTTCTCCTGCACTCTTTTTTTCTTTACCTTTTGAATCTGGAATGCTCCCACTGCTGAACTATTCTCTGCTTATGAACATGCCTGATGCTGTTTCTCATCTTATGGATTTCAAACCTACCAGGACAGGTTAGTCTCCTCAAATTGACAAGGTTCATAGAGGATTGTCTCCATCATAAATACAAAGCTAGTCTAAGTCAATAGACATATTAACCAAAATACTTAAAACTTTTCCTAGTCACAGCCCACGTCTCAGCTTGCTATTTCTGCAACTTTCTGCTAATGGCTGTGCATAGTAATCTCAACCTCTTGGGCTGTCATTTAAAATAAAGCACTTCCTCTTAAGAGTGATATTTAAGTCCTCCATCTAAGAACTAATGGACTAATACATTTATAAGTTCCTACATTACAGGAAAATAGATGACTTCGATGCCCAGTTGGTCTAGACACAACCAAAGCCAATGGTGTTAGTGACATAGTCACTGCAAAATCACACAGTCAGTCCCACACCACAAAGGCAAATGGTCTTTGTGCCTTCTAATCCAAGTAGATTCTGGTCACATATCCTATCGCGGAACGTGTGAAGATAGAGAGGCAAAAGCCAGCATGAGCATCAGTCGACTTACAATGTCAGGGTATACTCCTACCTCTGTCTTTATGGAGGAAGCCACCCTTCTTTCCCTGTGGCTGTGTTTGCATTTTCTCCACAGCACTGATGTCACCCTCTACATAGGTGTTATTTGTGCACTTGTATTCATTCATATTTATTTATTCACATCAACCTCAGGAGAGCAATGGCTTGGGTGATATTGTTTGCCATTCTCCCTCGGTTGACCTTTAAGCACTCATCTAACATTCACAGGATAATTTAGTTTACAATTTAATAGTGGGGAATAATCTACTTCCTCTCTCTCAATTTTGTGATATTAAGCTTATTTTTGTCTTATTTTCCTTCTAAAAATACATCCTTTTTTTGAATTAAGTTACTTTCCTGTTTATTGAAAAATCAACTCATACACACATTTTTTTAAAAAAGGATGACTTCCTTTTTTTTTAGAATTACTCTCTTTTCTTAAATTAATTTACTCTCTGATATATTACATCAATATTGCAGGACTTTTGTGGAGACTTTTATGCAGTTTAAAGCTGTTGGCCTTTTGCTGGGGCAGTATGTCATCCAGACCATCTAACTTAACTCTACTTATCCACTATCCCATCTCCACACGAGGTTCTCACTGCCTGCTTCCAGCTCCATCTGTTTCCCTCTTCTGCTTTTTTTATTTTTAACTTTTATTGCATTATGATTAGAAAAGTTACATGATTTCAATTTGTCTGAATTTGTTAATATTTAAAAACATATTTTAAGTAAATAGAATTAAATAGAATTAAATCACATTCTTGTTTCCCTTTTGTAGCCCAACTCCTCCCAGAGACCCCCTCTTCAATACGTACAATATCTTTTTTTGTCATATTCCTTAAAATTTATAAAATATTATAACAATAAAAATGAGTACTATAAAAGTTGTTTGATATAAAACAACAATCAATTTAACAGTGTTATGTAGGTGCTTGTCTACAACAATACTGAAAATACATACATTTTTCTCAGTATAAATTTTAAATAACTCCAAACATATTAACTGTATATTTCAAAATAATACATCACTACTAGTATTTTCTTAAGTGAATATAAATATATAAAGTCTTTTTGTTTGTTTGTTTTGTATTTAGTAGAGTTAAAATCTTGGCTCTTACTGTGGTACAAGCCCAAAATAAGAACAAATTTTAGACATTGGATTTCATTGTAATAAGGCTTCAATGACCCTCAAATCACCAAAGGATTTTACCTCCATCATAGCTAAGCTGAGAGTTGACAGTTCTGCTGTGCCAAGGAATGAATTGTAGGCACGATTTTTGGATACAGACTTCCTGCTATGGTCAAAGCTATTTGACTTGAGTGAGTGACTTTATTCTCAGGCCACAGGGAACAGGTTACATTCCTTTAAGAAATGGTGTGTGTATTAAGATAATCTATCCATAAAGTCATTCACCAACTGTTTCAATGAACAGTGGTTCTGCTTGGAGGGTGGCACAGACATTAGGTGTGGGTAAGAATCTGGTTCATGCCGGGGGTGGTGGTGCACACCTTTAATCCCAGCACTTGAGAGGTAGAGGCAGGCGGATTTCTGAGTTCGAGGCCAGCCTGGTCTACA
>NW_022196898.1:75741516-75776881 GCF_008632895.1 Mastomys coucha | reverse complement strand
TTGCTATGGTGGGAGAATTGGGTTCTGATGATGCCAAGTGACCTTAGTTTGTGTTGTTTATTTTCTTATGGTTGCCCCCAGCCATCTGGTTATCTCTAGTACTATCTGTCCTTGCTAAATCTGACTGGAGTCAGTCCTTCCTGTGATCCTGGTTGTATCAGAACTCCTCAGAGTCAGGCAGTCTCTGTGACCTTGTGATTTTTGGATCCTGTGACTCTAGGCTTGTCAGAGCACCTGGGAGTGCAGCAGCTTCCTCTGGGTGTTGTAGGACAGGCTGTGGAGCTTGCACCCAAGGTTCGCTCAGAACACCAGCCCAGAGAGACCAGAAGGAACTCTAGCCACTCTGCTGGTGGAGTTCCTGTGTGCCTAGTCCTTCAGGTCCCAGTCACTCCCTGTGTTGGGACAGATGTTGGGTCCTCCTCACCTCTGATACTGAGAGTGTCAGAGCGCCTGAGAGTGGAGCTTCCTCTGGGTGTTGTGGGACTGGCTGCAGAGCTTGCACCCAAGGTCCACTCCAGGATGACTTTCTATATCTTTCTATAGCCTTGTTCACAGAAGTCAGTTCTGAATTGTTCTCAACTGTACATAGTTGTAAATGTACTGAGAGAAGACTGAAGGTCACACCTCCAGCTTCCCACCAGATTTATTCGCAGCACTCACCCATCACACCTCCAACTGATGGGTAACGAAGTTTTAATCTGTACCTCACCACACTACGTGAAAAATAAGTTTAAGAAAATATCTTTCTCCTCTCTGGAGTCTTTGCTCAACAAGGAGTTGTTAGAAAACTTCATCTTTAGTCTAGCTGTGTCAGGAACTTGTTAATATCCCCCAAGCTGACTTCCGAGCCAATAAAGAAATAGATGATTTTTAATAACTGAATGGACTTGGTACTTAAAAATCCCTTCTACATATGGAGTCCCAAAACCCAGACTTATTTAAGAAGGGTCTTCTTAAAACTTTATATCAGGTAGGAAAGTAAACACTAAGCAGTACAGGCTTAGCAATTACATTGCCTGGGTTTGAAGCTCCAGTTCTCTAATTACACACTGAACCTTGAGCAAGTCAGTGTATTTCCCAGTTGTTTCTTTTTTTTTCCTCCACACATAAAGTAGTAGTATAGCTGTAGCTCTACCATAAAAGTGATATAAAAAGTAAATGGCACCACATAGAATCCAGAGATAGCAACCAAGGAAATCCTCGGCAAAAGCAAATCCACTGGAGACAGCCCATTGCCTAATTTCAAAATACATTTCAGTGGTACTATAATTCTGTAAAGCATGATACTGGGCTGCAAAGAGAAACTGACAAACAGCATGAGTAGCTATCATGGAAATAAACCCAAGAATTGGTCTGGGCAATGATTTCATGGCTAGGTTTTTAAAAGCCCAAGCAAAAACTAACAAAACCAAACATTCCCTCACACAAACAAACAAAAGATTCTGCTCAGCAATAGAAAAGTTGACAGAATAAAAACATAAATGCAGGAGGAGATACAACATTTGCAACATATGCATCTTAAAAGAGACCAATGTGTAAAAAGTGAAAGAAACCCAATAACTCTGTAGCAAAACAACAAACAATACCATTTTAAAAAGATGCAACTGATCTGGAGACAGCTTTCCTAAGATGATACATCTGAATATCCCAACACCTCCAGTTGCCAGCGAAATGCAGCACAGTGAGATGTTATGTCTCTCCAAGTCAAGTGCCTCCCATCAAATATTAGTGAAAGTAGGTGTTGACAGGGTTGTAAAAACATCCATTAGTAGAGGTTCTGGAAAATAGTGGTAAGGTGAGTAAAATGATTGAAAATAGTATTACCAGTCATTTTCCTTTGGCCTGAGTATCTACAGGAAATACAACAAGCATATAATTTACATTATATTTCATGTTCAGCCATTTTATAACTCATAAGATTGTATTTCCATCAATGATGAATAGGGGAAAGGTATTTGTATACAATGGAATGCTTTAAAAAGAACAAGATGTCTTTCCCCAAAACTTGGATTGTGGTAGGGGATATTATGCTAAGCAAGCTAAGACAAACACACAAATAATGTAAGATCTCATAATCAAAAGGTCCCTAAAAAGTGGATTTTATAGGACAGAGACTAGAAAGTCATCTGCCAGAGCTGAAATGAGATGAAAGAAGTTAATCAAATAGTAGAACATTTCAATTACACTGAAAGATACTTTTAGTGATCTATCACACTGCATGGTACCCAAAACTAATCATAATACATTGCATATTTGATAACTGCTAGGGAATAGAGTTTTAGCATTGTCACCAGAGGAAGCAACTTGATGCCAGAGTGGAAGTTAAAAAGATGGTTGAGAATATGAACTAACTAGTACCCTCAGAGCTCCTAGGGACTCAACCACCAACCAAGGAGTATACATGGTAGGACTGATTGTTCTGGCAGCATGTGTATAGTAGAGGAGAGGTCCTTGGTCCTGTGAAGGTTCTGTGACCCAGTGTAGGGGAATGCCAGGGCCAATAAGTGGGAGAGGGTGGGGTGGCAAGCATGGGGATGGGGGTCAACAGGGGTTTGTTCTTGTTGTTTTTGTTTGTTTGTTTGTTTGTTCCTGGGAGGGGAAACTGGGAAAAGAAAAATCATATGACATATAAATAAAGAAAATATCTAAAAATAAAAAAAAGAGAGAGAGAGAGACGGTTGAGAGTTCCATGCTAGCAGCTTCAGTTACACAGTGAGTTACAGACCAGCTTGAGAGAGATAACCTGTCTCAAAGATAACCTCAATAAAATTTAATAATAGTAATAAATTTGTGATAGACTATATTGATAGTTGGAGGTTAAAGAGTGCTTGCTGCTCTTGCAGAGGACTGAGACCAGAACCCTATCAAGTGTCTGTAACTCCAGTTCTAAGAATCTAGTGCCCCTTATGGCCTCTTAAGGTACTGCATGCAGGTGGTGCATATAGACAAGCAGGCACAGACACATAAATACATAACCAGATGAGGAAGTTGGTTTGTTAACTGCTTTGATTCTCAATATAATACATGTATAGATGGAAACATACACAATTATTATTTGAAAATTCTTTTCAAAAGCTAAGTATTTACCAGTACATTTATCCCAAACGCCTTAGATGGTGTTTCCTCCTTTCCCTGCCAACTGTGCTCCGGCTTATCTGTGTGCTAACTCTGGGTCTCCATGAAGACATTGAGGGAGACAGCTCCTTTTGGAAACCTGAAAATGGGGTCTAAGGAAAGGCCCTTAAGTCATTGGAATTGTGCCTTTGGAAGTTTTTTTGAATATAACTCTCTCCTAGGCTTCCTGTTTAGTAATATAGGGTCTATAGCTATAATGTCACTACACAAATCCTTGCCAGGGCCAAGCCAATATGGCTAGCCTCATTTTGGACTCTGAATCTCTAAATCAATGAGGTAAATTTATTTTTCTTGTTTTTTTCTTGTTTTTTCTTGGATATTTTCTTTATTTACATTTCAAATGTTATCCCTTTTCCCAATTTTCCTCCTTCCTGGAAACACCCTATCACATCCTCCCTAACCCTGTTTCTATGAGGGTGTTCCTCCACCCACCCCACCCAGTCCCACCTCCCTGCCCTTAATTGCTCTACACTGGGACATCTATCAAACCTTCATAAGACCAAGGACCTCTCCTTCCATTGTTGCATGACAAGGTCATCCTCTGCTATATATGCAGCTGGAGCCATGTGTACTCAGTTGTTGATGGCTTAGCCCCTGGGAGTTCTGAAGGATCTGGTTGGTTGATGTTGTTGTTCTTCCCATGGGGTTGCAAACCCCCTCAACTTCTTCAGTCCCTTCTCTAAGTCCTCTATTAGGGACCCCACACTCAGTCCAATGGTTGGCTCTTAACATCTGCCTCTGTATTTGTAAGGCTCTGGCAGGGCCTCTCAGGAGACAGTCATATCAAGCTCCTTTTGCAGGCACTTCTTGGCATCCAAAATAGTATCTGGGTTTGGTAACTGTATATGGGATGAATCCCCAGGTGGGAAAGTCTCTGAGTGGCCTTTCCTTCAGTTTCTGCCCCAAACTTTGCCTCTGTATTTCCTACAATGTGTATTTTTATCCCCCTCCTAAGAAAGACCAAAGTATCCACATTGTGGTCTTCCTTCTTCTTGAGCTTCATGTGGTCTGTGAATTATATCTTGGGTATTCTGAACTTCTGGGCTAATACCCACTTATTACTGAGTGCACACCATGTATGTTCTTTTGTGATTGGGTTATCTCACTCAGGATGATATTTTCTAGTTCCATCCATTTGCCTAAGAACTTCATGAATTCATCATTTTTAATAGCTGAGTAGTACTCCATTGTGTAAATGTACCACACTTTCGTACCCATTCCTTTGTTGAAGGACATCTGGTTTCTTTCCAGCTTCTGGCTATTATAAATAAGGCTGCTATGAACATAGTGGAGAATGTGTCCTTATTACATGTCAGAGCATTTTCTGGGTATATGTCCAGGAGTGGAATAGCTGGTTCTTCAGGTAATACTATGTCCAATTTTCTGAGGAACCCCCAGACCAGAGTGGTTGTACCAGCTTGCAGTCCCAGCAGCAATGGAAGAATGTACCTCTTTCTCCACAACCTCGCCAGCATTTGCTGTCACCTGAGTTTTTGATCTTAGCCATTCTGACTGCTGTGAGGTGGAATCTCAGGGTTGTTTTAATTTGCATTTCCCTGATGACTAAGGATGTTAAACATTTCTTTAGGTGTTTCACTGCCATTCAATATTCCTCATTTGAAAATTCTTTGTTTAGCTCTGTACCCCATTTTTAATAGGGTTATTTGGTTCTCTGGAGTCTAACTTCTTGAGTTCTTTTTATATATTAGGTACTAGCCTTCTATCAGATGTAGGATTGGTAAAGATCTTCTCCCAAAGTGTTGGTTGCTTTTTTGTCTTATTGACAGTGTCCTTTGCCTTGCAGAAGCTTTGCAATTTTATAAGGTCTCATTTGTTGATTCTTGATCTTACAGCTCAAGCCATTGGTGTTCTGTTCAAGAAATTTTCCCCTGTGCCTATGTGTTCAAGGCTCTTCCCCACTTTCTTTTCTATAAGTTTCAGTGTATCTGGTTTTATGTGGAGGTCCTTGATCCACTTGTACTTGAACTTTGTACAAGGAGATAAGAATGGGTCAATTTGCATTCTTCTACATGCTGACCGCCAGTTGAACCATAACCATTTGTTAAAAATGCTGTCTCTTTTTCACTGGATAATTTTAGCTCCTTTGTCAAAGATCAAGTGACCACATATGTGTGGGGCATGGGTTTA
The DNA here is from genome assembly GCF_008632895.1 of Mastomys coucha. Lineage (NCBI taxonomy): Eukaryota > Metazoa > Chordata > Mammalia > Rodentia > Muridae > Mastomys > Mastomys coucha. Next base: position 75,771,598 of record NW_022196898.1, on the reverse strand, counting down.
TTTTTGAGTCTTCAATTCTCTTCCATTGATCTTCCTGCCTGTCTCTGTACCAATACCATGCAGTTTTTATCACTACTGTTCTGTAACACAGCTTTAGATAAGGGATAGTGATTCCCCAGAAGTTCTTTTAGTGTTGAGAATAGTTTTGGTTATTCTTAGTTTTTTGTTATTCCAAATGAATTTGCAAATTTTTCTTTTCAACTCTAAGAAGAATTGAGTTAGAATTTTGATGGGGATTGCATTGAATCTGTAGATTGCTTTTAGCAAGATGGCCATTTTTACTATATTAATCCTGACAATCCATGAGCATGAGAGATCTTTCCATCTTCTGAGATCTTCTTCAATTTCTTTCTTCAGAGACTTGAAGTTCTTACCATATAGATCTTTCACTTGCTTAGTTAGAGTTACACCAAGGTATTTTATATTATTTGTGGCTATTGCGAAGGGTGTCATTTCCCTAATTTCTTTCTCATCCTGTTTATCCTTTGAGTATAGGAAGGCTACTGATTTGTTTGAGTTAATTTTATATCCAGCCACTTCGCTGAAGTTGTTTATCAGTTTTAGGAGTTCTCTGGTGGAATTTTTCTGGTCACTTAAGTATACTATCATATCATCTGCAAATTGCAATACTTTGACTTCTTTCTTTCTGATTTGTATCCCTTTGACCTTCTTTTGTTATATAATTGACCTATATAGAACTTCAAGTACTGTGTTGAAAAGATAGGGAGAGAGGGGGCCTCCTTGTGTAGTCCCTGATTTTAGTGGGATTGCTTCAAGTTTCTCTCCATTTAGTTTGATGTTTGCTACTGTTTTGCTGTATATTACTTTTACTATGTGTAGGTATGGGCCTTGAATTCTTGATCTTTCCAAGACTTTTAACATGAAGGGATGCTGAATTTTGTCAAGTGCTTTTTCAGCATCTGATGAAATGATCATGTAGTTTTTTTCTTTGAATTTATGTAATGGAATGCATTGATGGATTGATGGATTTCCAAATATTGAATCATCCCTGCATCCTTGGAGTGAAGTCAATGATTGTTTTCATGTTTTCTTGAATTCAGTTGGCAAGAATTTTATTGAGTATTTTTGGATCAATGTTCATAAGGGAGATTGGTCTGAAGTTTTCTTTCCTTGTTTGGTCTTTGTGTGGTTTAGGTCCAAGCATAATTGTAGCTTTATAAAATGAATTAGGTAGTATACCTTCTGTTTGTATTTTGTGGAATAGTTTGAAGAGTATTGGTATTTAGTTTTCTTTAAAGGTCTGATAGAATTCTCCACTGAACCCATCTGTTCCTGGGCTTTTTTTAGTTGGGAGACTATTAATGACTGCTTCTATTTCTTTAGGAGGTATGGGACTGCTTAGATCGTTTATCTGATCCTGGTTTAATTTTGGCACCTTGTATGTGTCTAGAAAATTGTCCATTTCATCCAGATTTTCCAGTTTTGTTGAGTATAGGCTTTTGTAGTAGGATCTGATGATTTTTTTGTGTGGGGAAGTGTAGGACAGTGGTCTGTTCGGACAACTTAGGCTCAGTTGAGTAATGCCCTTGAGCCCTGGAGCCTCAGTGGGCAGTTTTCTGCTTGTAGGGAGAGGAAGGAGCTCGGCCTTAACTCCTGGGTCTTTGGCTTCTGCTTCATTCACAACTTCTCACAGCTGCCCCTGCAGGAGATGTGTGCTCTATCAGGCAGACAATGCCCCAAACTCTCAGCATTCTTGCTGGACCCTACTTCCAGTCTTCTGACCACAGCCAGGCATGCCGTGCCTCATACAATATAAGGGGCGGTTTGCCCCCTACTCACTCTCTTGTTCTTTGTCTCTTCTCTTGCTCTTGCCCTCTTTCCTCTCTTGCCTTCTTCCTCTGTTGCTCTTGGTTCTCTTCTCTTGCCTTCTTCCTCTTTTGTTTTTCTCCTCTCCTTTCTCTCTCTCTCTTCTCCTCTCCTTCCTCTCCTTTCCTTCTCTCTACATGACTGGCCTATTTTCTCTCTCCTATAATAAAATATCTCATTTATACATTGCCTCCTTTTTAACTAAAGCACACCCCGCCCACAGGCCTCAGCATCAGGAAGAGAGAGAGCCATCGGCCACAGCAGCAGGCCCTGCCTCACTACAACATTTTTGAATCTCCATGATTTCCATTGTTATGTCTCTCTTTATTTTTGACTATACTAATTTGGATACTGTCTCTGTGCCCTCTTGTTAGTCTGGCTAAGGATTTATCTATCTTGTTGATTTTCTCAAAGAACAAGTTTGTGGTTTATTGATTCTTTGTATAGTTCTTTTTGTTTCTATTTGGTTGATTTCAGCCCTAAGTTTGATTATTTCCTGCCATCTACTCCTCTTGGGTGTATTTGCTTCTTTTTGTTCTAGGGCTTTCAGGTGTGCTGTCAAGCTGCTAGTGTAAGCTCTCTCCAGTTTATTTCTGGAGCTATGAGTTTTCCTCTTACCACTGCTTTCATTGTGTCCCATAAGTTTTGGTATAATGTGTCTTCATTTTCATTAAATTCTAAAAAGTTTTTAATTTCTGTCTTTATTTCTTCCTTGACTCAGTTATCATTAAGTAGACCATTGTTCACTTTCCATGTATATGTGTGTTTTCCGTTGTCTTTGTTGGAATTTAAGAAGAGCCTTATTTCATGGTGATCTGATAAGGTGCATGGGATTATTTCAATCTTCTTGTATCTGTTGAGGCCTGTTTTGTGGCCAATTATATGATCAATTTTGAAGAAGGTACCATGAGATGCTGAGAAAAAAAAGTATATTTGCTTTAGGATAAAATGTTCTATAAATATCTGTTAGATCCACTTGATTCATAACTTCTGTGAGTTTCACTATGTTTCTGCTTAATTTCTGTTTTCATGATCTGTCCATTGCTGAGAGTGGAATATTAAAGTCTCCCACTATTGTTGTGTGGGGTGAGATGTGTGCTTTGAGCTTTAGTAAAGTTTCTTTTATGAATGTGGATGTCCTTGAATTTGGAGCATAGATGTTCAGAATTGAGAGTTTATCTTGGTAGATTTTTCCTTTGATGAGTAGTAAGTGTCCTTCCTTATGCTTTTTGATAACTTTTGGTTGAAAATCAATTTTATTTGATAGTAGAATGGCTACTCCATCTATTTTCTTGGGACAATTTGCTTGGAGAATTGTTTTCCAAGCTTTTACTCTGAAGTAGGATCTGTCTTTGTCACTGAGGTGCGTTTCCTGTATGCAGCAATATGTTGGGTCCTGTTTACATATCCAGGATGTTAGTCTATGTCTTTTTATTGAGGAATTGAGTCCATTCATGTTAAGAGATATTAAGGAAAAGTGATTGTTATTCCCTATTATTTTTGTTGTTAGTGTGCCTATCTTCTTTTGGATTTGTTGAAAGATTACTTTCTTGCTTTTTCTAAGAAAAAAGTAATTTCCCTCTTTGTGTTTGTGTTTTCCATCTATTATCCTTTGTAGGGCTGGATTTGTGGAAAGATATTGTGTAAATTTGGTTTTGTAATGGAATTTCTTGTTTTCTCCATCTATGGTAATTGAGAGTTTTGCTTGGTATAGTAGTCTAGGCTGGCATTTATGTTCTCTTGGGGTATGTATGAAATCTGCCCAGGATCTTCTGGCTTTCATAGTCCCTGGTGAAAAATCTGGTATAATTCTGATAGGTCTGCTTTTACATGTAACTTGACCTTTTTCCCTTACTGCTTTTAATATTCTTTCTTAATTTAATGTATTTGTTGTTTTGATTATTATATGACAAGAGGAATTTCTTCTCTGGTCCAGTCTATTTGGAGTTCTGTAGGCTTTTTGTATTTGATGGGCATCTCTTTCTTTAGGTTAGGGAAATGTTCTTCTATAATTTTATTGAAGATATTTACTGGCCCTTTAAGTTGGGAACTTTCACTCTCTTCTATACCTATTATCCTTAGGTTTGGTCTTCTCATTGCATCCTGGATTTCCTGGATGTTTTGGGTTAGAAACTTTTGCATTTTGCATCTTCTTTGACTGTTGTGTCAATGTTTTCTGAGGTATCTTCTGCCCCTGAGATTCTTTCTTCTATCTCTTGTATTCTGTTGGTGATGCTTGTATCTATGACTCCTGATCTCTTTCCTAAGTTTTCTAACTCCAGGGTTGTCTCCCTTTGTGATTTCATCATTGTTTCTATTTCCATTTTTAGATCTTGAGTGGTTTTGTTCATTTCTTTCACCTGTTTGATTGTGTTTTCTTGTAATTCTTTAAAGAATTTTTGTGTTTCCTCTTTAAGGGCTTCTAGCTGTTTGCCTGTGTTCCCCTGTATTTCTTTAAGGGAGTTATATATGTACTTCTTAAAGTCTTCCTTCATCATCATGAGAAATGACTTTTGATCTGAATCTTGTTTTTCTGGTGTGATGGTGTATCCAGGACTTGCTATGGTGGGAGAATTGGGTTCTGATGACGCCAAATAACCTTGTTTTCTATTGCTTCTGTTCTTATGTTTGCCTCCAGACTTATCTCTAGTGCTCTCTGTCCTCCCTATATCTGACTGGAGCCTGTCCTTCCTGTAATCCTGGCTGAATCAGAACTCCACAGAGTCCAGCAGTCTCTGTGATCCTTTGATTTCGGGATCCTGTGATCCTGAGATTCTTGGTGTGTTAGAGTTCTTGGGTGTCAAGCTGTCTCTGTGACCCTTAGATCCTGGTGTGACCAAGCTCTTGGTTCTGTGGGACTGGCCGCCTAGTTTGTGCCCAAGGTAGATTGGCACAGACTGGAAGGAACCTGAGCCACTCTTAGGGTGGGTTTCCTGGGTCCCTGGATCCTGCTAGTTCCAGTTAGTCCTGGTGGTGTTGGAACAGATGTTGTGTTCTACTCACCACTGATCCTAAGATCCTGGTCATGCTAGAGCACCTGGGAATGGAGCCTCCTCCGGGGGACTGTGGGATTGGACACTCTTTATTTTTCAGTGTAATGATAACTACCTCAGATATGTTGCTCTGGTTTTGAAAGCATAATTAATACATTATATAGAGAAGTTCTTTATTCTTGTGCTGTGTGGATTAGGGTCAATATGTTCAAAAGTAATTCCGAAGTTGTTTATATATTTCTTTTTCCTATGTTACCAGCATCTACCTATTTCATTCACTTTTATCTGCCTCTAATAAACTCAGATCTGTCTCCTGAATGTGGCAGGAATTTAATATGCACTTTTAAATGGATTAAACAAAACCAAGACATACTTAATTGCATTATGTGCACATTATTTTTTAAATGGAAATTGATTGTATAATTTTCTTATATTAAAGTAAAACTACATCAAAAGCTCTTCAATTATAGCTTTCTTAAAATGCAAATGATAAAGTCATTCAAAGCTAAGGATTGCTCTTGTGTCAAAAGTTATGCTGTGTTCAATACTTTCAAATGCACTGCTCTGTGGAAAGGTGAGTTACAGCATTAGGGCTTTTACACTCAATTCTCGAGAGCTACATTTAAAGTACAGTGTCTCAGAGCACAGAGATCCCCTAAAACTAAGACCCTTGTGTCAGTACCACTTTCCAATCCTCTCCTCATCAAATATGACTTTTACTTCTCTCACAGGATCACCCTCAGATTTCATAATGACAAATAGGACACAAGGGAGCAGAAATGTATTTAAAATAACTCACAAAGAAGGGAAAAATAATGTGTCAGGGCTTAGTTTTTGTCTGTCCAATTTGAAGTACCTCCTGATAATTATAACTGAGCTAGAAACAAATAACATGAGCACATAGTATTCAAACTTTGTAATTACTACAAAAGATCAGACAGGTATTTGTTCTTCTGGGGGTTCAAATCCAAAAACAAAAAGATTTAACAGGAAACACAAAACTTAACTAATATTATGATAACTGGCCAGCTACAGCCCTCAGCACTGGGCTCAAAGCAGAATTGGCATTTTCCTAATCTAAATTCCAAAGCTGACATGTAAGCCTGATATAACAATGATGGGAAAATCTCAGCCTTTTGGCTATCACTTGGAATTCTCATCCCTTAGAGCAGAACATCTGATAAATCCCTGCCTTGCCTTGCTTTGGCTTGCTGATAATTTCATTTCTCAGAAAGCTGAGGAGGTGAGAATGGTGAAATGGTATTTTGAACCTAATTTTACTAAATCCATTCAAGTCAAAGGTGATGTTCAAACTATTTAATAAGCAGTACTGAGTGGGATCCCTCAGTCTCTGTGGCTTTCTGTGGCCCGACAGTTAGTCCTTTAACTACTGGAATGGAGGAGGGGTGGGACTTGGGAAAAGAAAATGGCCTGAGTACCCAGTGAATTGGGCAGGGGCACCAGAGTGTTTCAAGAGAAACAGGATTAATCAAGCAGCACTCCAGTAGTTGATCAGCAGGATAACAGCTTTGAATGAATCCACTGCGTAAATTGCAAACTGTTCAGTCCCCATCACTTAATGCATATCTATCACCTACAAACTGGTAAGTCTTCCAACCCTCCCCACTTCAGCCTCTTGCACTGGTCCCGGTAACCCACAGACACTTTCTTTAACCACAGATCTTACGATTTTCACCCCCCTAAAAGGCATCCTGACTCTTCTAGTCTTCAAGGCACTATTATTAATCCATTTGATACTCTCATTGCAGAGTGAACTTGAAGGAATTTGATATGAAATAAAAATCTCCAGTATATTTCTGATGCTTTCAAAACAAAACTGAGTAAGCTTAGACAAAAGTATTAGGAGATAGACTTCAGTTACTTCAACATATTTTAAAGATTTGTAATTTTCTTCCTTAATCATGTGTGTGAAGGGGAGGGGGTTGTTGTTGTTGTTGTTGTTGATGATGATGATGATGATGATGATGATGATGATGATGATGATGATGTGTGCATGTGTGTGAGCACGGAGCATTGAATTCTCACAGAGTTGGAGTTACAGGCACTTTGGGATGTTTAGCTTGTTAGTGAATGCTGTGACTTGAACAAGGTCTTCTTGACCATGAAGCAAGTGTCTTTAACCACTGAGCTATCTTTCCAGGCCCTGGACCAATGTATTTTTGCAAACTGTTTTCTCGATGTTTCTTCTTATCCTGTCTACACAAGAACTCGAATGAACAATCTATCTATTTCTAAATATAAAACACACTTTTGCACTCCTGAGATTTTTTTTTCTGTTGTTGCTTTGGCCTGAATACAAGAAGAGCCTTCTGTGTGGAAACACTTCATGGAATACTTTAAAAGTAATTTTCATCTGTTTAAAGGTGCCTATTTCCATATGGTAACTGCCTTCTCGAGATGGTAAAACCAATGTCTGTACAGTTTACCATGGAATGGCACATGGGTCTGATCTCCCTTGTAGACACTTCTCAGGTAAGATCCAAGAGGGATTTTATTCTGTATATTGATAGCTCTTAGAAGTAACGTGCATGTACTTGTCTCCTAATAGTCATTTGGTAAATGAAGAAATGAATACCGCATAAAACAGGAAAACAGTGGAAATGATAAAACACTGGCAGACAGGTTCTCATTGGAGAACTTACCTATGGAGAGAAAAGAATGTTTCTCTTGCTTGCTAAAAGATAATATTCTTAAGTTTAGTGAAAGATGAATCAGAATGGCAATCCTAGCACAGTAAGTGATCAGGGCAGAAGGGGAGGGGGTGTGAGAGTCCATAGACTCTGGACTTCAAAGGCAAATTAAGCTAGGGCCAGGAGAACTAAAGAAGCTGTGAATGGAAAGGAGGCTCTGGACTGGTCTTCTGAGTACCAGCACAGGAAAAAAGAAAGTCAAGCAGAGCTGAGATTTCAACTGTGTCCACAGCAACAGTAACAAGAGGTTGAGATTTCAGTGATGTCCACAGGAACACTAACAATGAGCTGCGATTGCAGGAGTGTCCCCAGCAACAGTAACAAAGAGCTGAGATTTCAGTGATGTCTACAACAACAGTAACTGTAAGCTGCGATTTCAGCTGTGTCCACAGCAACAGTAACAATGACCTGAGATTTCAGTGATATCCACAGGAACCTTATCAACTGATAGAACTTGTTATTCCAGAAAACAGGGGTTTGCCAGGGTTCTATTGTTTGGACAGCTCATCTGTAAGCTAGGCATTGTGTAGTGCACTTCAACTAGGAGAAGAAAGGCACATAAGGGTCAGGCCTAGTCTGTGAGAAAGCACTAACACAATGCTATGAGGTGATCATGGTGAGGAAGAGGTAATACTGATAATGCCAGGACTTTTACACTTAAATCAGAAAAGGAACCAAAAGCAAATGTCTGTGTTTAGACCAGGGCTAGTCCCCCCATGCCTAGGAAAACTCACTCCAAGAAACTGCAATCAGTAGACACTGCTAAGAATCTACTGCAACATCCTTGGAGTCACCAGAGGAAGAGACAAGTGTGTGAATGGCAAACACAAAAAACTATGTCCCACTTAAAACAGCAATGGAAAGTGGCTTGAAAACTAGCCTTTCGTTGTACACTTTCAGTACTTAGAAGTGAAACAGTTTCAGAACATAAATGAAATCTCATCCATCTTTTGCTATTGAAGTCTTCTGTTGGCTTTTTGCCTATATACCATTTTAATTTTGCAAAATTATGCAACTCTCCTTAAGTCTTTGGAATCCTCTCTAATTAATTTTATATAACATTGGTTAGTAGAAATTGGACTGTTAAAAAACTATAGATCAAGTTCAAAAGCCAAAAGCTACAAACAGAAACTATGACAAGCACACAGGAACTCTCTGTTTATTTGACAAATTTTCTTTAAAGCTAAGGTTATAGGGAAAATAGAATAATCATTTGAAAATGAGGGATTAATCTTCCTCCTGTTAATTTTGTGATAGAATAAGTTAATTAAAAGTTAATATGTGCCAGGCATGCAAGCAATGGCCTTCTATAAATCTTAGGAAAATGTAATCTATGCTACATTTTCTAAAGGAAAGCATAGTTCTAATGAAATTAGTCATTCTTGTGCAAACAAGAATGTTGGGATAAACATTCCTTTACTACCAGCCATGATATGCATTGATAAAACTCTTGTTGGAGATCAATACTGTGTTATTTTCCAAAGCTTAAAATGTCTTTCTTATTAACTCTACTTATCTATATTATTCTTTACTATAAATTAGGCAAAGACCTCCAAGGCCATGTGCAAAAATGTAAAACTGTTGCCAGCAGTAAGGACTTGTATCATCTTTTCACATACTAACACTGTAAGCATCAATTTAAAGCAATAGCCTTACCTATCCTCTACCTCACTACCTCTTTTCTTGAGTATTAGAAGTCAGTCCCAGTAACTTTTCCTGCCTGCTAGACAAGGTCTCTGCAGGTAAGTCACACCTCCAGTATGACATAGGACAAGGCATAGAGAGAAGAGTCTGTGTGGCATCTAGGCACACTGGGCCAGCCAAAAGTACAAAGCTTTACAGAGTGCAGTCTAAAGGATACAGCCCTTGTCACTGGTGGCCATGTCCCTTGCCCCAGAGGTGCATCCATGGCACTCAGTCCTTTGTGGCATCAGGGGTCATGGCCATAATTCTGGTAATCCCTTTAGGTGGCTTAACTTCCAGCCTCAGCAGCCTCCCCTAATCCTGTGCAATATGTAATCCTGTTAAGCTGGCCCCTCTTCCTTTAAACTGCCTGGGATGCACTTCACTGTATGTAGTCAAGAACCTTTGATAACAAGATCCTATATCAGAGATGAAAGTCTTCACCATAGAGGAAGTGTTCACCATAGACTTTAAAGTTTATAAATATTGAGCCCGAGTCTTATTATCTACACTGGGGAAATTCAATGTGATATTTATGGTGTTTCAAATTTTCTACCTTGGGTGGTTTTCTGGATTACAAAAATTTAATCCATAAACTGCACAAAAACCACAAAGCTCATTTTCATGAATTTCAAAGAGGTTATTGTGTAACCCCATTCATGAGATTAAAAAGTTAACAAAAAGAGGGGTTTGATAACTGGTAGAACAGGCATCCGCTACCCATGGTGGTATTCACAAACCTCTTCAATGCGTATCTTCCTAGGAAATACATCTGAACTTCTTGCTCCCAAATTGATCATCATTCTGGTTCCAAGAACACTAGCATGTCTGTCAACTTGCCCTGAAATCTGTCTTTGTAGGAAATAAGCTATTACTCCTAAGGCAAGAGACATTTTTAAGAGAGTTTAGAATTTAAGCTCCTTACATACTGTGACCAGATGTGAGGGAATAAACGGGGAAACAAATGTCTATAGCCCTTCCTTGACTTTTCTGATGTAAACCATCTCTCTGGGGCGCCATCTTGGAAATGAGAGAAAACTATGCATGCGCATATTTGCTTTCTAGGAATTACTTCCTGCCTCTCTTTTATATGTTTATTCTATATTTGGACATGGCAATTTTCATATATCTGTTCATAAAGTCATTTACTCAACTAGCATATGTCAAGTGTTCATTACTTGCAAGGCATTGCCACCTTTCTAAGACGCAGAGCCACTGTAACAAATGTTATCAATAAAGGTTGCTCAGCTCCATGCAGCTTGCATGCTATGATTGCTAATACTATGTGCCCCGAAGGTTGTGTAGTTGGTAAGATAACAGATATACAATCAAAGCCAAAGACATTTAACCTGTGCATTAATGTGAACATCAAGGGGAGACTTTCAGTTAGATCCCAATTACTGGGACATTTGAACTATACAAAGGAGATGAGTTTAAGGGCCTACATATAGTCTTTTTAAAAGAAATCAACTCTAGTATGAGACCAAAACTAAACCTGTAGATGTTGATACATGTTCTGGGAGGAAATCTTGGGGCTTGTTTCACTACCTTACAGTTGAATGCATTTCATTGAATATGAGTCTGTCATAAAATAGATGCTCCAAACAAAATGTACTGTTTTCGAGTTCACTACGGAATGAGTCATAAATGGCATCTATGTTGGTCACACAGCACACAAAACAACATACCCACTCAGAATGCTGAACACAATGTGGAATATTAAAACAGTGGTGCATGTTCTTTTGTTTTGTTTTGGGTTTTTTTGTTTTTGTTTTTGTTTTTCTCTGTGTAGCTCTGACTGTCCTGGAACTCACTCTGTGGACCAGGCTGGCCTCGAACTCAGAAATCCGCCTGCCTCTGCCTCCCAAGTGCTGGGATTATAGGCGTGTGCCACCACTGTGCGGTTGTGGTGCATGTTGTTAAAGAAATATGTTTGCATAAAGAACATATCCCCAAACAATAATCCAAGGAACTGGAAATTTGCTGAAAGTAGAATATACACCTTAGAGAAACTATGATGTCTTGAGAAGTTTCCTTCACAAAGAAGAATTCTGCCTTTTATGTACAACACTAAGGTACCAAGCTAGAATATGGAGACCAGAACTACAAAGTTGTTTCAGATCAATCCTGGGTGAAACTGAATAGGGAAGAAAGCACCTCAGAGAACCAAAGTGCCTCCCCCACACAATGAGATGCATAAAAGTGTGAGGACAGAGGATCAGCAGATCATGGGCTAGAACGCAAAAACTTGAATTCCAACATCTCAACATTAGTTCTGAAAAGATGTAGATGCCTTTGGATGACAGGGATGAAAATTAATGCATTTATACTCCCCGATATTTTAGATGTGACTAGAGTAGACAAGTGTGCGTGACACTCGACCTTCTGGGTAAGTTACCAGTGTTATGAGTTTGCATGTCTTGTGGCTTCAGACCTGCCCAAAGCAAGTTCTCAGACACCAAGTCCCTTCATCTATTGCATCTGTTGCCGTCGATGGTAAGTAGCCATCTCTTCCCCAGAGTTTTCATCTTGCTCTAAGAACCAGTCATAGGTGACCTCCAGCCATTTTAAAAGGGCTGCCCAATGGATCTGGGATCGTTTGCATCCATGGATACTGAACCTTCAGTCTGTTCCTTCTCTGTTCTTGGTGTGGGAACTGGACAGTAACAATTTGTAAATCCTTCAAAGAAACGTGAAAATCAGCGAAGCAGCCATTCTACAGCCTTGATGGTTCACAGATTAGTGGCCTGCCATTAAGAAGTGCCTGGCATCGGGTCAGGGAGCTGGAGCCATAAACATTATCAGCTAACACTGAGTTTCCTGGAGCCACAGAAAGAAATGAGTTTGTTGCTGCTTCTGGTATTAATCATAATAAGTGTTTTATCTAAGCCTGTCATGTTTAGTTTCTCGGTGCAATTTACCTCTCAGGCACACTGTTCTTGGTATCAGCTGGCCTTATCTTTTAACTTATAGTCTTCAAGTGCCTAAATGTATTTTCTCCAACATTCCCACAGTTAACACGGCAAAGTCAACATGTGGTATTTTAAGACAATGCTGTACCACATTATGAAAGGCAGAGTTGTTGAGGCCAGGAGGCTCCTAGCACCTGTTGAAAGCTCACCAGACAGCCCTGATTCTTTGGCTAATTGTGATTTTTTTTTAAATGTGGAGTCCAAGTACGTGCATTAATGTATTCATTTATCTCATTTGTTACCTTTCTCAGGAAAATAAAATAGAGATGCCCTGATCCTAAATCCTCCTTATGTTTTATTATCTGACATTCCTTAACCAACACAGTCAAGTGGCAGTCAAATGAGGGACTGTCCGATGAAGCTGAGATTCTACGAAGCAGAAGACTAGCAGAAGTGACACAGTCAGTGAGCAAGAGATTCAAGACAGTAACGGTGCAGAGATGGACATTTTGCCAAATGTGTCATGAGGGGCGAGTGTGTGTGTATGTAGTCTTATAAACCTAGTCCACAGTTCACATAGGAGAAAGATGTGTCCCTAGAAGGAAGACATGGCTTGAAGCTTATGCAGCTAATAATATTCCACTCTGCACAACCCTATTTCATTGTAGTCCTCTTATGATCTGCTAATAATCCTTTATAATTAAGCTTCCAGGATAATATTAAAATGTAATCCACATGAACACCAATCGCAGTGTCTTTCAAGGGCTGAAGTGGTTCTCGCTTCCGGCCCTGCATGACAATCACCAGGCGGCTTTAATTTCACATTTTTAAATGGTTTGCCCCAAGATTTAAAGAAAGTTTATGACTTACTTCAATCCATAAACGCAGTTGAAATAGGCCTCAATTAAACCCACACTGTTAAAAGTTTGTCGAAGGTATAGGTCCCATGTCTTCACGTTTTTCCCTTTTTAGAGCTAAAAACATCTGCAGCATCTCACAGAAGAGAGAGAGGTCCCCTTCCAGTAGTATCTGATGGAACATTCATGGTAACAGAAGCTGTTCCTACTAGGCACTGCAAATGGATGGCATGGGGCAATAAAAAAAATGTGATTATTATACGTGAAATTAAACCTTACTCCTACATTTGACGGTAGTGCTTAGAATATTTTTATTTCTTCTCTTTTAGCAAATTATCCTCCCTCAAACCTTTATAAATTCAATTTTTGTCCTATAACTGAGTGATAATTTGAATCAATAATAATTACTAAAAGTATTTTGTTAAAAATATATTACTTCAACAGATGTGGTCATATATTCCAGTACAGATTGCTTATGAACATTAAATCTACTTCAGAGAATTGTTCCTAGAATATTATGAATATTGATGCTAGAGTTAGTACAGTTTTGCAAAATACAGTATCTATTTAACCTCATAAAATTTAACTTATAGTGAAAGTATAAAGTCAATTCACTAACCACACACAACATAGTGAGTTGAGCATGGACAGAAGCACAGTGAGTAGGGGCTAGGGAGCCCAGCAGATAAGAGAACAGTCTGTTTTGATTCTTCCATTGCATGGCAATAAAGGAGCTGGGGTGACAGCCACCGTGTTCTAATTTAAAACCATGGTTTTTTTCACTTGCAAGGAAGAAAAGGGCCAATGATTGTATAATCTTGTAACAGGTTTCATTTAATTTACAATCCACAGAGTGGCATCTATGCAGACGATTGTCAATGTCAGAGCAGGGTAGGAAAACGGTTCACTCTCAGATGCAACATAATGCTTTTATGACTTTATCTAGACTCACAAACTGCTAGGAAAAGATGATTTCTCCTCAGGTAGCTGTTTGGAGAAGATTACGATCAGACAGTTGAGCAAATCCAAACAACTCTGTTGAGGAGGACAGTTTATTTATATCATTTTAAACAAAAGCAATAGACAAAGTTCAAAGGGCATACATTATGGGTATCACCTAAACTATCTAAAATAGCTCCCATCGGGTCAATAGTAAGAATGACCTTGCAAGTTTTCTAAGAAAGATTGAAAGAGAACACTTCTATTTTTATAGATGTTTTATATAATATAATCCTAAGCATAAAGAATATCAGCCTAGGAACTAGTAAAAGTAATACTTATCATACAATGCTAACTTCATGTCAGAACTGTGGTAAATATTGATGGCATTTAAAAGAGGAAGGGAAAGGAAAGGAGGAAGAAGAAACAACAAAGGATCTATCTTCTTAGAGCTGTTATTCTAAAGATCTGGAGATGTGGTACAATGAAGAAGAAAATTAAGAACAGGGAAAGATTAAACTAAACACCTGACACAGAGCTCAGAAACAAAGGTTCTTGGAGGGACATGATGTAAACTCTGAAATTAGCTAAATGGATGGAACTGGGGCAAGCAGGGGCTGGACAAAACTGTACAGCACACACTATCTAGAACAAAACATTTTAAAAAATTGTACATGTAGGACAAGATAATCAGTCCAAGGCAGTATTCTATTTTCCATCCATATAAAACAGAACACAGAGTCAACTGCGGCATGGCATTTCTATAACAAAATTATAAGTCAAAAGTCCAAACCACCCAAAAACACACCGAGAAGGCCATCGGAGTTGAGGCAAGACCTAGTGGAATCTTGACTAACAAGGGTGATTCACACATGGTAAAAGGTGGCTGCTATGTGTTGTGGTAGTGAAGGACTTAGGACTTGAGTCACAATGCCTGCCATCAAATTCTACCTCTGACACTCCCCAGTCTGACACTGTCATCAAGGCAAGAGACCAAACCTCTAAATGCCTTAGTTTTTCTATATGCAAAATGGGTTGCTTAAGAGATCTGATGTCAGGCCAGGTGGTGGTGGTGCATGACTTTAATCCCAGCACTTGGAAGGCAGAGGCAGAGGCAGGCAGATTTCTGAGTTCAAGGCCAGCCTGGTCTACAGAGTGAGTTCCAGGACAGTCAGGGCTACACAGAGAAACTCTGTCGCGAACCCCACACACACAAAAAGAGAGATTAGATGTCAAAACACGTATAAGTTATTGATTTATTGTACATGCACATATAGCAACATGGGTTAGTCATTTTATACATCATTTCTAGAACTTAGCAAATGCTTTAAAATCCATCCCAGATTTCAGCTTTCCTCGCTCGTTTGTGGCAGTGTAGCTGTCCTCATTGAGAGGGAATGGAAGGGCAAGGATAAGGAATTTACAAAAGTGCCAGATACTCGTAAGTGTCGCCCTCTATTTAAATATACTTCAGAAGTTGTGCCGAGATGGTTGTGCTGGATACGTTAGCAGGAAATGATTGCTGTTAGAAAAGGAGGCTGCAGGCTAGCACAAATCAGCCAATGCTTGCTCTTCTCTGCCATTTGTCTCCCAAGGTGACATAACTGCCTTTTCCCACTAAAAGCTAATGATGACAATGCTTCTTAATAGAAACAGTGAGGTTTTGAGCTGCAGCTGGGTAAGTGAATACAGTGAATATGAAAACAAGGCCAACCTCTCTCCTTTACTTCATGTTTCTTCAGCCTCTGGGAAAGTGACTGTAAACCACGTGAGTGCACTGATGTTGGAGTCTTCCAGACTTAAGCTGCAGCCCTGCCCTTCACCCTGCCAGTGTCTCCCAAGACCCCAGGCCACTCCATACCCAACTCCCTTGTTCTCTTGCCCTACTCTGGACAAACCTTTCCCTCCATCACACCAGCATTGGAGTTGATATGCATCCCATGACTGCTGCAGTGAAAAATGAACTCTTTCTCTCTCCCTCAAATCACTCTGTCATTCTAAGCTGCTTCTTTATGTCCTATTTGATCACAGCCAATCTTATTTACATCAGCAACAGACATTCAGTTCTATGGCGATGTGAACAGTTTCTGGAATTTGCTGGTCATATGCCTTCTTCTCGACTAAAGAAAGTGTGCTAAATGTTCCACTAAATTTAATTTTAGGTGTTTCTACAGTGTAAAATGAAATGCCCTTGTAGCTTTTAAAATTTGAACTTCAAAATGTTTAACCAGCTAATACAGTCACCAAACAACATCTGGTACAATTTCAAATGGCTGACTAATAAAGAGCACTTACTAAATAATGCTTCTCTTCACAGCTTGACTCCAGTGCTTTCTTTAGCTCAACAATCCCAGGTAATGGCTTCCTGGCATATTTCTCTGCCTGCTCCCAAGACCTTTACTGATATATTTAAATTAATGCATTTATACTCTGTTTAATTGCTTTCTTTTCTATTATGGGCATATTGTATATCATACTTTTTTACAATTATTTATTAAAATTGACATTGGGATGGGTTTTTTTTTTTTTTTGCAAATTTGTTTTACTATCATTGGCATGGTCAGTATTCAATGCTCTCTACTTAGTAAGTAATGTAGTATTTAGAAGTAGGTTTGTTTCTCTCCTGATGCAAAATCGACCTCATTTCTCCAACTAGTAAAGTTATCCTTAAGTTGTTAACAAACTGAGTTTGTTTCTTGATCCTCTGTATTTATTACTTTAGATACACAGGCAACGAGGAATATATTCTAAGTATTGAGACACTAGTTTTTAAATGCGTTTTAAATTCCCAAGAAGCAGCATGAACACTCTGGAAGCAGACATTTCCTAGGCCTTATAGTGATCATAGTTTAATAAACTTATAAGGAAGAACAAGAAAAGTTAAAATTCTGAAGGATAAACAAACAGAATAAATAATGACAATATTTATGCTTGGTTCATACATGCCAGTTTTTTATCGTCTATGTAGAACACACTTGCCACATAAAAAGCTTTCACAAATAAGTGAGAAAAAGGTTTGCCACTTAATGAAGCAGTAAATGAGGGCAAATAAACAAAGAAGTCAGAATACAGTGATAAAATAATGACAAACTTTATTCATTCTTAAAGTCAAGCAAATATAAATTCACTGAACAGAGTGACAGGTGGCTAGTGAAACCGGCTAGTAACAATACACAAAGGGAGTGAAGACATAAGTACATGTGCACCTTTTAGAAGGCAGCTTGGTGCTGGATGCATAAACACAGATATCCAGTCTACTCATTTCACCTCTAAAAATTTATCCTGAGAAAATAATAAATGTAAAAAGAGTAAAATCAAAGAAACAGACAGTTGAAAGCCAATGTGTCCATCCGAAGGTTGAATTATTATGAGTGTGTCCATTTACAGTAGAATGCTCTTGCAATATCTAAGCAACTGATTTTCAGGATAATTTTTAAGAACATTACATTAGGTACTTTATAATCCTATTAAGAAAATCAAACATCAGCAGGGTGGGAGCTGATCAAAACTAGAATTCCATTCCTTAACAGTCCTTATTTGTTTATTCTTTCTATTGAACTCAAGTTCCCCCCCCCCCCTTGCATCTATTTTTAGTTTGTCATGTCATTTATAATTTTAAATACAAATATTAGTCATTTAATAAAAGGGTGCCGTATTTGTTTTCTGGATAAAGCATGTTCCAACTACTAGGTAAATCTTCATATGAGAGCCCCAAACCTCAGAACCTCACTGGAGAGATTTCATTTCAAATTGAAAGTATCGAAATCCTGGTTCCAGTATTCTAAAGTTGTCCCATTACTCATTGGCAGAAAGAGACCAAATGCACATAGAAACTGGGTTCCTCGTCTTACTTCTAACCAGCAAGTATGGTTTCTTCGAGCATTCCTTATGCCTTGGATAAAACGTCCTATCTGTTTTATTTTAGAGGCTCTAATTATCTATTTCAAGTTCTGAGAGTGACTGTGACTCTCTGAAGACTTCAGTGTGGTCAGTCCTGACCAAGACTTCAAAGGTCCATGAGTTAGGCCAGTGCTGTTTAGATTTTGGTCTAACTACAAACATACCATAATGTGCAGAGCTGATAAGAGATGTGATCAATAGCCAGATAACGCCTTACAGCTGGCGCTGTAGAAAGGGGAGATGGGGCAAAAATGACCAAATGTTCCCAGCGTTTGTTTATAGCCTATTGATCAATGGCGAAAGCAAAGTCAGTATATTCTAAACAGCATGACTGCTCAAACCAGGGTTCCCTACAGCATTATTCTCAAATAAAAAAAACAGACTGGGCAGAGGATTTTAGTGTGTGTGTGTGTGTGTGTGTGTGTGTGTGTGTATGTGTGTGTGTGAGCTTGCGCTTGATTTCAATTTAATAGGTGTTTTCAATAATATATTTTGCCATTTACCTTAGTATCATTTTAAAGAATATGTTCTTTACTTCCTAACTCAAGAGAAATGAAAAGGCATTCAATTATATCTCAGGATGAGTGTTTTAAAATTAATTCACTTAGTATCTCAAAGAATCAGAGTCACCTGAAAAAATGTGGTGATTTTGTGTGCATGTCAGAAGACAACTTTGAAGAGTCTGTTTTCTACTACCAAATGGTTTCTGAGAAATCAGGCTTAGGGTTGGGAGGGAGGGCAAGTACCTTCATCTACTGAATCACCTTGCTAGCTACTCAAACCTATTTTACACAAACAAACAAATAAAACCACTAAAGCTCTAGATATAATTCTAATATGCAGCCCAACTGTTCTTTGTCATGTGACTCTTAAGTAATCTACATTCCTTTAAAAATAAATCCTATCAGCCCATAGTTCATGATCATACAGTTTAACACTGGGAATTTAAATGAGGTTTAGGTATATTTGTGTGAAGGAGTAATTGCTGGGCTGCACTGATCTTATCTTCGTGCCAGTTCCATCTTAAACTTTACACCAATAGTATCCCCAGGAATAAATGCAATACCATCATGGTAATCATGTTCCCCATTTTGGGGAGGCAGGAAATAAGGATGAAAAGTAAGTTCCAGCCAGAAAATGGTAGGTACAGTCTATCTCAACATCTCAATAGTTTGTGCTCTTTACCATTAAGAAAATTTGTAGAACCATTAAGAAAATATTCTTATACTTCGAATCTACATGTTGAGGTATGCATCCTTAAAATCCTATATTCTAAAAAGTTATAAGTGCAACACAGGTAATGCAGAGACTGCTTTTAGGTGAAAAACTTTTTATTTTTATTTTTTACCATTTATCCTTATCTTCTGGCCTCTGGCATCAAGGGAAAGACTCAGTTATCATCCACAACCTGTCCTCAGATTAGATCCCTGAAGTATCTCATAGAATTTACATTCATTGTGGTAAGAAAGCTAGATTTCAAAAAGCAAAAATCACCTTTAACTGGTGCTAGATACAAACTCCTGGAAGACCTCCACTGGAGGCTGAATTTTGAAATTTCGTCTTGTCTCTCTGATTTTAAACTTCATCAGTTACCAAAACAAACATACACAGATTGGTCAGCTTTAAAACAAACTTTATCTGACACCGTGTTGTTTGACAATCAGTCCCTGGTGTCACCTGATATGTAGAAGTCAGCTACAGTGATTAAGTTTCAGCTTCACAGAGTAATGAACTCTAACAACAGTAAAACAAATAGTCTAAAAGAAATCAAAGAAAGGACATAAACCATGGAAGAAGAGAGGGGAACACTTGAAAGGAAGGCCAAAAAAAAAAAAAGTTTAATAACAATCCCCTTTCTAAGTATATTAAATAGGAAACAAGCCAAATGTTTATTTTTAGATCTGTTTACCCAGAAGCAAATGCTTGCACTTATAGCATAAACTGTAAGCTACAGTTAGACATACAAAAAATACAACCATCATCAAAATAATTAAATGTGAATAAAGTGTCAATCTGGTTAGGTAGGAAACCATGAAGTAGTGTGTGTGTGTGCGTGTGTGTGTGTGTGTGTGTGTGTGTGTGTGTGTGTGTGTGTGTTTATAGATCTGTAAGTCCCCTTACTTCATTGAAGCCCAATCTGGGTGTTTGTTTTGCATAAGAAACATTCCTGTCTTTCATCTTTTGCTCCGTGGGTGGGAGTTAGGGAGGGGTAAGCCTTGCCCTTCTTGTTCTTGTAGAGAAGCCTGTGATTAAATGAGAGAAAACCAAAGATGCTCATTAGAAGTCCTAGTGATTCCTACCACACTTTGAGGAAGAGTTCAGACTCTTTACCCAGAGGCTGAGCAGAGCTCATCCCCTCCTGGAGAAATGGAGATAGCACACCTTCTCCACACTCAAAAGAGCTGACTGAAGTTTCATTCCATTGCCTAGGAAGCCAAACTTAGTGGAACTTTAAATGTGCCTGGGATCAGTGTCTTCATGCAAGATCTTCCCCTGCTGTGGATTCTTGATGCTGCAGAAGCAGGTAGACCCAGCTGTGCTTGGAAGGTAGTGTGGCCGTTCTTTCTGAATAAAGGATGAGTGATTGTAAGAACTTTTTCACCTTCTTAATTGAATTGCTCCTTTAAATTCTTGCTCAATTTGATGTCGTTTAAATTCCAGGCAACACCAATTTACATTTACCCATTTGGAAATTTCATCCAGTTATTTGTTCATATCAGACTCATCTGAGACCTGTCTGTAAACAATATTCAAATTCACTGTCATGCCACAAGAATTAGTGTGCGTGATTGTGTATACATGTATTGGGGGAGGCAGGAGATAGAGAAAAGGTAAATTAGAAAAGTCGTGTTAGAAATGAACAAAGAGTGACTCTTTGTAGCAATCAAACTGGGTTTTCCATTTGTTCTGCTCTTTCGTCTCTACGCTGGTTTTGACCTCATCCTGACAATTAGGAAGTGTTGGTGTGCAACTGTGTGGCTCAAGGAAGGGGTATATATATATTTTTTTTTCTCAGAAGACTTTGGAAGATTAAGACCTCTCAGTGTTGCTGATCCATCTGCTTCTTCAGGGCCCATATTTTGGAGGGAGTGCCATGTGATTTCATATCGGGCTGTTCATAACCCGAGTTCTTAAGCTGTGTATGAAACAGATTTCAGGGGATCCAGCCCTGATTAAAACAGTTAGCCTGCTCACATCCCCCTATTTACTGTGGATTACTGGGAGGGAAGTAGGGGTTAAATCCGCAAGTCTTCCAGCTTCCCTAGAGGTTAACCTGGCAGCCAGCTTGGCACCCACAGGAGAGCTGACAGGTAGCAGGATTTGTCTAAGCAGGCTGCCTGAGAGCCAACAAGGCAAACTGAAGCTCTGGATTAGTTCTGGATTATGTTGTCAGGGTGAAGGCTGATGGACAAACTGCAGAGGAATAAAACGCAAGCTGTTTGGGGAGAGAGGCAGCGTGCATAGCTTCCATTTTTCAAGAAATGACAAGAAAAATCATTAATAATTTGTAAATCCGTGTCCATTAACTTTTCTCTTTGTTTCCCAAGACAGCCTTTTTAACAGGAGTCTGCCACTGTCCTATATCTCTTCTGCCTAGTGACAGATGGCAAGATAGATATGAAATTGGATTCATAAAATAATACCTCCGTCTCTATGAAAGACACTTTGTTCTCCTAATACCACGCTGTCCCCAACTCCACCCTCAGGATGAGAGGCAACTTTGACTTTGACGCTGAGATAGCCAAGCACACATGTTCTCTCTCTTCCCTCTGTGATAAATTTTTATCATGATGGCATCACTTAGTAAAACAGCCAGAATAAAATAAATATCACGATGCTATTAATACACTTATTGTGGTGATGAAGTGTGGTACAGGGCATCTTTCCCACCCCCTTCTTTTTCTTCATGAAAGAACTTGTGAATTAGTGTCTGGAGTTACCTGAGATAGTTAATAGTTATGAATATTCAACAGGCCTAATAGAAACAAATGTGCTCTCTGTATAGATGTATAGATGTGTGTGTGTGTGTGTGTGTGTGTGTGTGTGTGTGTGTGTGTATGTGTGTGTGTGGGTGTGTGGGTGGGTGTGGGTGTGGGTGTGTTTCTAAAACAAGACTCAAAAACTTTCCTCAAGAATTGTGAAGTATTTTTGGTGACAAAAATTCAATGTCCTAGCAGGTCTACCATTGTAGAGCCCCTTCAGGGGTATTTTTCTCTCTCTCTTCCACAGAATAGTGTACATTAGCATTTCCTAAAGTAAAAGTTAACTGTTCTCAGACAATAGTTCTCTGCTGAAGTGAAACTAGGAAATACTTCCTAAATTCTTCCAAAGGATCAAAACTACAAGGTTCTGGGCATCTTGGGTTTGATCTGAACTATCATTACCACTTTATAAGACTTAAAATCAACAGAGCTTTGAAGATAATGAGACTAGCTCTCAAACACTTATCAAAAATACATGGGATGTTTATTTATCTTCTTTTCAATGATTTCAAAACACATTTTTCTAAGTAAAGTGGCTATCTTCTTCACGGGAAACAGTATAGAGTGAGGGCCTAGCTCTTCAGCCTGGCCCTGCAGCACATATAAAGAGAGGACATTCATAATATAAAGAAAGGGTCGTAATTGTCTTGGGCAGAGCTTCATCTGGGCTGCCACCACCCACAGCAAATATTCCATACTTCGCAAGTGAATCAGAAGAAGAAAATTAATGCCAAAATCTATTGAGTTCACTTTGAGTCCAAAACAAAGTAAATCTTAGAAATCTTATTTCTCACGATATTGCTTTCCTGGATAATGTTAATATGTGAAGCACACTAGAAGAAAAGCTAGGGAAGTACATGGACTAAAACTGCTTTTGAGGAATTATGGCACACAAGAAGGCTTCGGGCCTGAAGATATGCAACTGTTTTCCTTTGTCAATTAATCTAGTGTGTTTGTAAACAAATGCTTGGGTCTGTGCTTACTCGTAAACAAATTCAGCATTGATCATCATTACACGATGCATTATTTAAACACAAGTCAGTGACAGCAGTCACGTCACCTTTAAGGATGTCCATGGTCCACCTGAGCATCTAGACTCACAGCCTGTCCTTACCTATTAATGATCATTAAAAAACAACTCTGGCTTCTTTGTTTCTAATAAGACCTCACGTTGATTTTATGTGTGTAGTACTGACTACAGCCCCAGAGAAATGTCAGAGCTTTATCTTCCCCTGACACGAAAGCATTCCCCTTCCCTGGAAATCAGCACTTCCTGTCTGTTTCTGTGCTGTATTACATAGAGAAATTATTTCTTTCTTTGACATTGAGGAAGCTTTGATTTGCCTTGGATTGCACCTTGCTTCCTTAGGATCGAAAGCCTCGGCTTTATTGAATACCTTTAAACTTTAGTCAGGAGCCACATATTCTAACACACCTGAATCAGCAAAATTGTGCATATCATTGTTTACATTATGATTCATAGCAGTAGCAAAATTACATTTATGAAGTAGCAGTGAAAATAATCTTTGGATTGGTGGTCACAGCAACATCAGGAACCATATTAAAGGGCTGCAATATATTAGTAGGGTAAGAACCACTGCTCTAAATGGAAACATTTCAGGTTATATCTTCATTTTTCTTACAAATCACAGCCAAGGTGCAAGGGGGGGCTCATCCTCTCAAAGAAGAAGGGGAGGAAAAGAGGAATGGGGGAAGGGAATCTGAGAGGTAGGGACTGGGAGCAGGGAACAGCATTTGGGATGTAAATAAATAAATAAATAAGTCACAGAACAAGCTAGCCACAAATTTAGTTGTGAAAGTACAGACACTGAGTTTTTGTTTGCTTGCTCGTTTCTAAAAATATGCAAGCACTTTAAAAAAGCAGTTAAAATATATTTCATTTTAAGTCATAAAATAACAATGAGAGTAACTAACCCTGTGTATAACTTCTAAGAAAACCATGTTGAAATAGGAGCAAAGCTTATGGAAAACCTCAAAGGATGTTTGTAGAATAAGAGAACTTTATTTAACTGCCATTCATTTTATGTACACAGAAGAAGCAGTGGAAAAACAAACACGTGGGCTATGGTTTGGAGTTGTATTAAAAACTCCAAATGTTTACAGTTTTAAATATGCTAAAAAAAAGATTGGCAGAGGAAGGAGACACTTCAAGAGATATTATATGTGGCAGTTTCTGAATCACTCAATGAAGCCCCCCTGCAGGGAAGAATTCAAAGCAAGTTGTTCTCCTTTTCCATTTCCTCAAACCTAAGGGAACTGCCAACTATTCTAGGCCAAGGGCTACCTGCCTCTTCCATGCCTATACTAATTGGTATGACATAGGCTTGGATAAATCCTCAGTGTTGAATAAAGGAAAAACGGGAGGGTGAAAGAGGAATTAAAGAATCCCGGGACTTCTTTAACTAACTGGCTTATTAGTGACTCCAACCGCTCTGTCACAGTCCTGTCACCAGCTCTCCTTTGTGAGTGACCTCACCCCTACAGAAAGGAACAGAGACCCTTTCTGACCTGCAAGGGTCTAGTCTGAGGTGTGGATCTTGGCTTGATCAGCTGTCAAGCATAATGATGCTTGACATGGTGACAGGCTACAAACATCAAGAGTCCCTTTTTGACTAAGAATCCCTGGAAATCTTTCCACCCTCTCACAGAATTGAGGAAAGACAATAGAAGATTGAGACACGTAGTCTTGTTTCCAGAAACTGGCTCTTCCAAAGCCAGCAAAAAATCCAAAAGGTGATGAAGGAGGCAGAACCAGGGTGTAAGAACACTGGTTAATTATTGATGCCCTTGGCCTACATATCATAGTCAAGGTTGAGAGAATAAATTATCTTACCAACAGCAAGAGATCAAAGAGTTTTTTTTTAAAAAAATGGGGAATACAAAATAAAGATTCACAAAGGAGAGCAAGGACAAAGAGTGAGCATTAAAACCCAAACAGAATTGGAACAAAAACATTGTACAAAACTGAAAAAAAATGGGTCTTAGGCTAAGTATAGGAACGGAAACTCAAAACCCATAGAGCCCATTTGGGCAGAAGACAACAGGGGGATTGCTTTTATCACAGACCTTTCTTCTTCATGTTACAACCTATCCAAATATCATTATCACTTACCCAATAAATTCTGCTAAACTGAACAATATTAATAGTACACAAGGACAAGCTCAGTCAGGAGAAACACAGGTTCTGTCCTTTGCTTTGGCACGCACTAGTAATCTTGTGCTTCGTACAAAACTAGAACTTTGTACCAGAACCAATTAGGACTCTGTGCTTCTCCACTCATTTTTTATACTATGAGTACTAACCATCTACGAACACAATTGCACACACTATCAGAAAAATTACAACGGATTTTACCTATTCATCTGTTTCTGGCTTGCTAAAAAGCAAGCCTAACTCAGTCGTCTATCTACAAAAACATCTGAGGTCCAACCTGCCAGATGTGACAGAGTCAGTGGATTTGACTAATGGGATCTCTGAAAAATAGCATTCTTCTGTTATTTTTTCTTTTCCTTATGCATCTCTATACATGGAAAACAATGATGGTTCAGTGTACTGTGCACTTACAGAGATAAAATGGCAAACACATTTAGACTCTCCAAAGAGACTTTGTTATTTATGAATTAAAAACATCTGAGAACAAGGAAAGGAAATGACTAATAGTGCTGAAAGAACAGAAAGCAAGAAGTCAGCGAAAGGGCTGTCACTGTGGCTGCCATCCATGATGGTGCAGAACCCTGGTGGTAGAGCTTTTAAAGCATGTTTTTAGTATATATTGAGTTATGAATGTAAGCACTCCAAAAAAATGGTCAGCATGAAATGTCATAAAGGTTATCAATTATAAAAGTAACACATACTATTGTGTGCATGTTCAGATGATAAAACTCGGTCATTAGAAAAACTGTCGATTTCCTGGGGCCATTCACCTTAGCAAATGTGCTATGAAGGAAACTGCATCCTTCTCCATCCCCATCTCCAGTGCAAGAACCATGCCCAGGACAGTCAGAGCCCATGCAGTTCCAGGTGGATATGGCTTCCTTTGTACCAAGCCATATTCCCTATGAAGTTATGATATCATTTTAAGTTAAAGCAATTAAACTTGAAGAAGGTCAGTGCAGAATATGTAGTTTAAAACTCCAACTGGGTGGTTTTTATTTGTATTGCGCAGATGGCTAAGGATGTGGAACCCCTTTAAATGTTTCCCAACTTTTTGTTTTTCACCTTTTAAGAGTTCTGCTTAGCTCTATACTCCACCTTTTACTTAAGTTGTTTACTTTCTTGATGTTTAGTTTTATAAGTCCTTGTGTACAAACCTGTTGTCAGAAAAACAGCTGGGAAAGAATTCTTCCCACTCTGTGGGCTACATCTTCACTGGAATAATGATGTCCTTGGCTATACAGAAGCTTTTTAGTTTCACGTGTTCTCATTTATTAGTTGGTCTTAGTACCTGTGCTACAAGGGCCTTGTTCAAAAAGTCCTTCTCTGTGCAGGTGAGTTCAGGTCTTCTGCTGAAATCAATAATCCATTCAGATAACTATCCAGTTTTACCAGTGCCATTCGATGAAGATGCAGCCCACAATTAGATTCCTCTAATGTGTCTTCTTGACTTTTTTGTCAAAAATTGGATGGCTGTAGGAGTGTGGACTTGTATGTGAGTCAATAAAAGAGTAGTGTTATTCAGTATGAGTACAAATTTGTACAGCCTCTATGCAAATCGGTAAGATGGTGCCTTTAAGAGATAGAAATAGATGGTTCATGTGATCCAGCTATGCCACTCTGGGGCATCTACACAAAGGACTCTATATCTCACCTTTGTTCACTGCTGCTCTATGCCAAGTAGGAAATGGAAGCAGCCTCTATGTTCATCCGCTGATGAGTGAACACTAAAACATATGGTACATTTACACGATGGAATATTACTCGGGTTTAAGTAAAATGAAGTCTCAATGTAGATGGATGGAAGTGTAGTCATTCTGAGTGGGGTAACTAAGACCAGAAGGACAGATGCTCATGCTTATTTCATTTGTGGAGATTAGCTTTGATTCTTCAGATATGTCTGTTTCATCTGGAATATCATACAAGTTGGAAAATTAATAAGAGGTCATGGGATGGGGATGCTTTCAAAGGAAGGTAGATTAACATAGTAGTATAAAAAGTTGAAAGAGAAATAATAGAACAGGAACTATTAAACTGGAGTTGAGGGTGGGAGGGTAGAGTAGTAGACGCTCTACCCGTACTTGTTGAACTATGGACTATTAATGGATTCTGAAAGAGGGACAGACATGGCCTTCAGTTATGTAATCACTGGTGAGCCTACCATACTCCAGTGAAATAGTTCCAAACCCACGGGCACCCAAACATTCCTGGTTACACACAGCATAGGGTTATAACTCACTGAGGTATTTGAATAAACATGTTCAAAATAAAAGTGGCCATCAGTAAGCAAAGTCTGTGTATGTGTTAACTGTAGGTTAACTCACTAATTATTATCAGCCAGCTCTTAAACTAGTTATTATGGGGGTCATTGTGGGAAAAGCACACAATAAAAGATATTATGAAAGAAGTCCCAAGTAGTAATATTCTAAGAAATGTGCTTGCTTTCTAAGAGCCTTCAAATGCAACAGGAGGGGATTCCTGTACTCTGGAGATTAGTGGTAACTTCAGGGTTGAATTTGTGAAGTCTTGAGTTATAATCTTCCAAAACCCTCTTATGAGCATAGTTTCTATTCTCCCTATGTGTTTGGGCCAGCCTGGGCTATTCACCCACATACCAACACCTATAAAGCATTAATTGACTTAGAAGCTGGAGAACAGACCTTTTCCACTCCTTTCCATGTAAATGTGCTCTGTACATATGTGATTTAGGGAGAGTAAAGATTCCCCCAAGACTTCTTTCTTTTTCTTTCACAGTTATAATTTTCATACAGTTCATTAAAGGCGCTTATTTATTTTATATTTCGTGAGCTTAATGGGTTTATTCCAGACTCCGTGGGTAAAGAAGAATTTATGTGCTTTACAGTTAGCTATAAGGAAAAAAAAAGTTAACACCACTGGGTTCACAGTAATAAATTGGCAAAAAAAAAAAAATCTTTTTTAATTCTTAAGAAATTATAACCAAAATTAACAATTAACAATTAAATATCCAGCCAATTTAGTGGTTGCACATGCAATCCCAGCACTGAAGAGGTAAGACCAAGGGGTTGTGATTGGGAGCCCAAACTAAGATATGCGGTAACAATTTGTCTGGAAAAAAATAAAAGCAAAGATTATTATGAGACAAAAAACATAATTGGAATGTATTTAGATGTTTCAAATTTTTACATGTAATAGAAAAATGCCTGACACTTGCAAGCAATTATACAATGTTTTTAAATGACAATGGGGAGTTATAATAAAAATG
The DNA here is from genome assembly GCF_008632895.1 of Mastomys coucha. Lineage (NCBI taxonomy): Eukaryota > Metazoa > Chordata > Mammalia > Rodentia > Muridae > Mastomys > Mastomys coucha. The sequence goes on along the minus strand of NW_022196898.1, from coordinate 75,743,374 downwards.
CTTTAAATGCTTCCAGACAATTTGTTTTACTAGCCAATTAGCACATTCCCTTGACAAGTAGAAGCTGGACATATGGAACGTGCCTTCGAATGTGTTTCCCCTTTGCAAGGTTCTGAGCAGCATGAGCCACTGAGATACCTAAGGAAGGGTCCTTGCAACCTGCTGGGCCCTTCCCTGCTCGTCATCCAAACACCGTCCAAGTGGCAGCTCCAAAAGGCCCCAGCTGAAGAGGGCGTGGGGTTAATTCTGTCTTTACTGAGTTGACACGAGGCATGTTGCAGCCTCCAGTGCAAAATGTTACTGGTAATCTTTTAATCCCAAATTAGGTCAATATTTTATCAAGTTAATCTAGCATGAAGATTAATTGCATTAGTTACACATACATGCGCGCACACAAGTTATTTGTTCTAGAAATACTTTTAATCACAGAGCAAACCCTTGGTTATGATGGCAATTTTTCACTCTGTCCAAAAAAAAAATATAGCACACGTCTTTAAAAGTTCATCCTTTATCAATAAGTATCTGTCTTTATAAAAGAGACATTGATTTTTTTTCATTGATGTGTATCCAAGACTTACACAAGGCAAAGGATGAGGGGCTTGTAATTACTGTAACAATCACCATCAAAAAGCTATTTGTAAAGAAATTGCTTTTGATTGAAATGCTTTTAATAAACTAGCTCAGCTTTGGTCCTCTATTTCAATTTATTTCTCTTTATTCTCTTAAAATGTGTGGTTAGTCCCATTAGAAAGTTGGTAATTTTTTGTTTGTTTGTTTAATCTGTTGTATCGCCAAGCATGATCACTTTTGAAAACTGAGATCAGACTTCCCTCCTTGCCTACTGGCTTCTGGCAGGACTGCAAGTAGGGAAGGGCTCAGTTTTCCCTAAGGGCCTGACCACTGAAAGTTTGACCATGCTTCAGTGAGTGTATGGGCGGCACACAATGGACTTGATATTAGTTTTTCTCTTTCTTCTTTTCTCTGGAAGACGGTCATAAGGGTTGGGGGTGGGGGGAAGGTGGACCTGACAAATTTGGAAAGTGCCTGTGACTGGAGTGCATTATGTGAAATCCCCAAATAACCAATAAAAATATTATGTTGGACTAAATAAAAACAGAAAAGAAAAACAGAAAAACCAAAGTAGGACTGAGGATGAGACTATATATTGATACAAAAGGTAGATCTACTAGCAGAAGACAAGATAGACAAATGTCCTCCTTTCTCTCAAAGTCTACTTGGTCATTGAAAACTTCCGGACACCATTCCAGGTAATTTTAGAGTCCCACCCCAGGCACGACTGTGATGGCTTTACAGACCTCTGTCCACTCCCATTATTCTGGTAGCTTTATACTCCCACCCCACCCCCACTCTCTCTTGCAAGGCAGAGTTCACACCCTGTTTCATCATTCAATGGCATCTGCCAAGGGTCATGCCAGTTATCAGGATTTCACGGACAATGTTTGAGAATAGTACATGTCAGAAATTTAGCTTTTGTCTTCAAATATTGGTTTATTGGCATTCATCATTGGTGAAAATGATAAGTCAAAGGATCCGGGAAGTTTTTCATACGACTAGTCTTTTGAATTAATTAACAGATTAAAATCAAATCTCTCCTGTGAAGAATAGACTCGCATCAGCACTCTCAGGCAGCATGGTTGAACGCATTGGGAGGTAAAGTTCATAGTCCTGAATGTCAGCCTCACGGTTATTATGAGGCTGTGACAAGCTGTGCTGCAGAGATGTGCCCAAGGGTTCTCTAATCTCCACTTAGAACAGTACAGCATTCTCCCACAAATATTATGAAAAACCTACTTCAGCTTGCTAAAGGTCACCCAAGGGCATGGTGCACCTAAAAAAA
>NW_022196898.1:75673387-75741486 GCF_008632895.1 Mastomys coucha | reverse complement strand
GATGGTGAGCGTATTTCTTTACTTTCATATACCAATCTTTTTACTATCTATACGTATGTATGTATGTATGTGTGTATGTATGTATGTATGTATGTATGTATGTATATATGTGTATAAATAACATCATGTTGGTGTGTCTTAGACTGTATACCATAAAATCTGTTTGTTTGTTTGTTTGTTTTATACAAAGACAATGTATCTGTGTATAATGGCTCACACCTCTAATCCTAGCAACTGAAGGGCTGTGGTGATAGTATCATCATTGGTTTTAGGGTAACCTGAATCACACAGCAAGCTCCAGGCCAGTCTTAGATACACAAGAGAAAGATTGTTTTTTTTTTTCTCAAAAAGAAATATTAAAATCAAACAACAACTACAAAAACCTTAAAGTATCATTAGATTTATAATGTTCCTTAGCTTTCAATCTCAAAAACATTCCTGTGTGAATAACAAATAAATCATCTGTCCTGACCATAGATAACCATCCTGAAGTCATATTAAAAATTAATGTTAAAATGTAGCATGTAGTCTTCTATTTTCCTTTTGTGTTGACCTTAATATAACTAATAAAATCTTACTCATACATATCAACTGCATACTTAGTGGATAATTTAATCTTTCACTTAGTATTACAGACACAAAAATAAATTTTCCTTGGGTTTTAAAATTTCTTTGTATATATAAGTATACACATGCTTTATTGTAGTATTCCACGTTTTTGTATTATTAAAACCATGTAAACTTTCTACCTGACCAAGACATTTATATCCACCTCATTATGTTTATAACCCATTGTACTTAAGTGTCCTGAGCAATATGACTTGATCCCTCTAAAACAACTGATTCTTACTGATTTCTTACACATACCTGTCAAGCCCCAGGATCAGATCTGTTTGATATACAATGAATATAAAATGTAATTTTAATTGCCAAATGTAACAATAGCAAACAAACAAATAAACAGAGAACAACACCCTTAGTGGTCAGCATCCTTAATGGTCAGCATTGTTAGTAGTGTGTTCTGGTTCTTGGAAATATGAAGCCAAGGGTCAGAAAGACCTAGAGGAGCTAAAACACTGTGTGTCATCAGAAAGACCTTTGCTGATTGTTTTTATTATCATTCTATGTGCGTGTTGGTCTCTTTATCCACAAAAAGAAAAAAAAAGAATAGCAAGCTAGAGCTAGCAAAGTACTTAAGGAGTAAACTATGTTCAATACTTGATAGGAATTTAATATGTTTATCTAATATATTGTCATTAGCATTTAGACAATCCATTAGTGCTAAAGGTGAAAAATCTAAATGTAAAATCTAGAGTGCTGTGCTTGTTCATTTTATGTAAACTTGACACAAGTTATAGGCACTAGAGAGGACAAGTTCTCAATTGAAAAAATGGCTCCATAAGATTGGGCTGTAGGCAAGATTGGGGAATTTTCTTAGTCAATGATTGATTGAGGGGCCAACTCATCAAGGGTGGCTCCATCCCTGGGCTGATGGTCCTGGATTCTATAAGAAAGTCGGCTGAGCAAGCCATGATGAGTAAGACACTAAGCAGCACCCCTCCATGGCCACTGTGTCAGCTCCTGCCTCCATGTCCCTATCCTGTTTGAGTTCCTGTTCTGGTTTCCTTCAATGATAGACCACAATGTGGAAGTGTAAGCCAAATAAATCCTTTCCTCCTCAACTTACTTTTTGGTCATGGGTTTTATTGCTGTGATAGTAAGCCTGATTAGGGCAAATATTTGCACTTTAAAATATACAGGAAAAGAGTCACAAAGAAGAACTATGAGGGAGAATTTGAAAGGTGGGTTGAATGACAAGGGGCAAAAAGGACTGTGAAGTGAAAGCATCCTTCTAAGTGGGTAGATGTGGGCATGTTGAGAACATATAAGGAAGCATTGGCAAGACAGAGAAGCATTGTTAGGCAAGAGCATCAGCTACGCCAAGCTGTGGGAAAACTGCCTTTCACCTTGAAGGCTTTGCACTGACTTATGAATGTTCTGAATGTCCCTTAAAGGAATTTGGACTTGATTCTACTGGGCAAGCATCAGTCATCGTTCAGAGGAGGGCTGACTTCTCATATCTGTGGTTTTAGATCATGGAGAAAAGACAGATATGACTCCAGCGGGAAGCAATGAGGGACGGACAAGCTTAGGTTTGAGATAAACTCATCCGAAAAACTGCAGTCTTTTATTACAGATACATTGAATTTTAGAGTTTGGGGTACCTTTGGAATACATTGGACTCACTCTTCTGAGAAGGAAATGGGCATTTGAAGGACATGTCCAAGTGAGTTGGCTGGCAGTGGCTGATCCAGAACCACACTCTAGTTCAGATTCCCTGGCCCCAGCATACCTCCCTCAGATTCATCTTCCTTTTTTATAAAGGGACAAATGGGACATCAGAAACACTTTTTTTTTTTGGTATTTCGAGACAGGGTTTCTCTGTGTAGCCCTGGCTGTCCTGGAACTCACTCTGTAGACCAGGCTGGCCTCAAACGCAGAAATCCTCCTGCTTCTGCCTCCCAAGTGTTGGGATTAAAGGCATGTGCCACCACCGCCCGGCTCATCAGCAACATTTTAACAAGGTTCCCTGCACACCCTATGTAAGCTGAAATAAGGGAGAGAGCCTCCTCATGGAAAGGGTGGAGAGGAGATTACATCCATGACATCATTTAGTAAGACACCTCTGTGAAAGCAGGTGCAGGATGCAGGCTAAGGAACACACACCGAAGAAGAGAAGCCAGCTGCTCTTCCCGTAGCTCAGGCTCAGCTCTTACACAAAACGAGTGGTGTTATCAAGTAATTGAGTGAGGCCTGGGTATCCCTCTCTGCAACTGTTCCTCCTACGCCACTCCTGAGCAGCCCTTGGCACCCAGGCCTTCACATCAGATATCAGACTAACTCATGGCTACTTCATCTACTATCTCCACCTTTGACTGGCTTCCCAATTAATGGGACATAATGCCATAATTGGGGAAGTTGAATTTCTGCCAAATTTTACTTGATGAGTGTGTTAATGATAAGCTTATAGCTCAGAAGGTATCGTTTATTTTTATAACTATGATTATTATTTTACTTTTTCTCCCAAAAATAGAAAGAGAAAGTAACATTTTTAACAGCCAAGTCAGAATCCAAGGATAAGGCCACAAGTATCTAGCTATACAGTCAAGTTAATAAATGTATTAAAGGCAATAATATATTTGCATGATTCATGTTCAGGATCACTTAAGGAGTGAGCTACATGGCAGACAAAATTCTAGGAAAAATACTCGCAGAATTCTAACATCTGCTCTGTACACACTTTCTCCCAGTTATTCAATCAACTACCAATCTAGACAGTGCGATGAAGGGGTTTTTTTCAGATACGATGAGGGTCCCAAATCAATAGACCTTAAAACAAAGTGATTATGTAGATGGCCCTGTGCTAACCACATGACACCTCTTAAAGCAGTTCGTCTTCACTAGTTGGTGCAGAAAAGGAAGTTAAGGGATTGAACAACATAAAAGGCTCCCATGCGACTGCACCCTTAAGGAATCTGGGCAGCATGTTGAAGATGAAAGGGGCCTATGGGGAGTAAATGAAGTCCCTGGGTAGGTGTGGATTGTCGACACAATCATGCCCATGTCAAGGACCCCAATGTCTCAGCCCCATGGGAATAGCAAGGCGTTCCCTGGGTCGGGCGCAGAGGAAGGGCAACACCCGACCCTGGTATGAACTCGAATGTTGACCAATATTGACTGTTAGCTAAGCAGTGCACACAGAAAGTATGCAACTGTGTTCTCCTTATCTAAGATATCTGCACTATTGGCAGAAACTCACCAGTGGTTTCCTCCTCTGGAGTGAGTCTAACCTGAGACTGTCCCTGAACAAAGACCTCCTACCATAATTAGCTATCCCACCTCCTCCAGCCTCACACTGTGTACAATAAATGAAGATTCCTAGCTAATGATGCTCCTTCTCAGTTTTTCCCTGTGTTCCTGTGGTTTCTTCATTACCAGTTGCTCTAGTTAGTTCAATTGCCTATGCTGTAGAGTACCCCTGCAGGTTACTTAGATCCTGTAGAACTGAACTTACAAGCAGTTGTGAACTGGATGTGTGTGTGTTAGGAACTGAAGCTGGGTCCACTGCAAGATCAGTGACTGTTTTTTACCACTGAGCCTTCTCTATCCTGCAATCTGCTTTTAAGGGTAGTACACAGTTCTATTCCACTCATCTACCTGCCTGTCTCTATACCAATACCATGCATTTTTAATCACTATTGCTCTGTAGTACAGCTTAAGGTCAGGAATGGTGATTTCCCCCAGAAGTTCTTTTAAAGTTGAGAATGGTTTTCACTATCCTGGGTTGTTTTTTTTTTTTTTTTTTTTTTTTTTTTTTTTTTTTTTTTTTTTTTTTTTTTTTTTGTGATTCCAGATGAATTTGAGAATTGCTCTTTCTATCTCTGTGAAGAATTGAGTTGATGGCGATTCCATTGAATCTGTACATTGCTTTTGGTATGCAGATGCTCTCAACCAACCATCAGACTGAGCACAGGGACCCTCAATGGAAGAGTTAGGAGAAGAACTGAAGGAGCTGAAGGGGTTTGCAACCCCATAGGAAGAACAATAATATCAACCAACCAGACTACCCAGAGCTCCCAGGAACTAAACCATCAACCAAAGAGTATACATGGAGGGACCCATGGCTCCAGCTGGAAATGTAGTAGAGGATTGCCTTATCTGGCATCAATGGGAAGGGAGGCCCTTGGTCCTGTGGAGACTCGATGTCCTATAGTAGGAGGATATAGAGCAGTGAGGTGGGAGTGGGTGGGGGGACACCCTCATAGAGGCAGGGGGAGGGGGAGGGGATAGGAGCTTTGCAGAGGGGAAACTGGGAAGAAGGACAACATTTGAAATGTAAATGAATAAAATAACCAATAAAAATTTTTAAAAAATAAAAGTAGTACACAGGTTATACATTACCCAGTGACTCGGTTTCTCTGCAATGGTCACATCCTCCTAATTTAAATGCACACATTTCTTTGTAACAAGTTTTCTCACATTATTAATTATTTTAGCAAGTAAATGATGTTTGCTGGTAGTACTCAGTAGTACTAAATGGCAAAACAATTATCTAGAATATGGCCAACTCTTCAAAACGAAGTGATCTGATTCATCTCTACTGATTTTAAATTAATAGACTATAAATACTCAAGTAAACAACTCCAGGGCACAATTCCATCTCTTTTTTATTTTTATCATAGTATATTTATTGAAGGAACAAGTAGGTTTTGAATAAACATGCAATAATGACTCGTTATTTCCCTTCAACAATTTTGAAATATTCCAAACCTACAGAAAATTTGCAACAACTGTTCATTATAAACCATAGCTCTCTCCCTGGTCTGACCAGTTGCTAACATACAAATGTGGTTACATGAGCATGTTCATATATCTCTCTCTCATTGTCTGTTCCGTGTACATACTCATATATGCAATGTGTGTGCACACACTTCCTGGTCTCTGCACACAGCTGTCTCTGTACAGTATCTATGTAGAGCTACATACACATACGGTATTAAGTCATGTGGAAACCAGTTTGCTGTACAAGCATAAGCTAATAGATAAGGCTAGTTCTTGCCCAAGGTCACCAACAAAATCACATTTAAACCTCTAATACTTAAACACACTGACTTTCTCATGAAGCATTAAATTAGTTCATATAATATAATATTTATAAATGAAATTTTAACATCTTTGTCTCAATTATCACAAAGTTAAACACATTTTAGCATTTTACTGAGCCAGTCTTCTTTCTGCCATTGTCCCTCCCCTGGCCCCCCACTGGCAAGCATATTCTCCACTTAAGCCCAAATCATATGAAACTAGAACCAGATCATGCCAGAGCATGCATATCACAAGATGCCTAAAAGCCACTGGCAATTTTTCTGATGTTACACAGTTTAAAAGTGGATAATCTAGGTACACAGCCTGGCTTCACAACATTCTAAACTTTAACTGGAGTTACATTGTTACCTTCGGTTCATCAAAGTTCGTCTTGTGACTATTAAGACAGCAAAAGAATTCTAACGTTGTTGAAATGTATGTCTGATAAAAAAAAATCCACATAACAGACAAAAACAAACAAACAAAAACACCTTCAAACTAAAACTCAGGTGCCCAGAGTGATTCCTCAGATATTTGTATGCCTACAACCCATATAAAAGCTGAGTGTATGGGGGTGGTGGCTGTTACTAATAGTCAGATACTCAGAGACAGCTGGCCATTTAGTCTATCCAGTTGCTGATCTCCTGAGCTCAGTGAGATACCTTGCATCAAAAAAATAACATGGCCAGCATGATTAAGGAATTCACCCAATGTTAACATCCAAACCTGGCCCCCAGATACATACATACACACATGTATACACAGACACTCACACACACACACACTCACAATTACTTTATTCATTCTATTTACTAAGCAACAGTGAGAAACAGTAGACAAGCTGGTGTTGTGTTTAGATCAGGTCTGGACAGAATGTTCAATATCTGACTGTAGTATCCTTGGGCCAATGTTGTTTCCTTCATAGCAGGGATTAGAAAGTCACACACAGAGACTCTCATCCAGTGCTTGAGAAAGACGGTTCCTCCTCCCTTTTGCTCTCCTTCCAAATGGCAATAAGTCACATTCACATCAGAGGACACAGTTTCTAAAGCACGATTGCACTTCTTGAGTAGTGGCACACACTTAAGACAGACATGCAGTAATCCCGAGACATAATGCCTGGAGTGCTTTATTGCTTAATTAGAGCTGGCACTAGGCCACTTCTTCTCAGCCCTGAAATAGTGCAAGAGCCCCCAGAAAGAGCCATGGCCATGAGAAGTGTTATTCCAGGAGGACAGAAAGTAATGGCACCATGCCAGCCTATGGAAAACAAAGCCAAGTGCTCTGTCGCTGCAACAGAAGTCAAAATGCCCAACACCATTGCAGCCAGAGATTAAATGCACTGCCACGCCCGTAGCTTGGGTTTAAGCATGCTACGTTGTAGTAAAAACTTTATAATCTTCACGCAGAGGACAACAGGCCATGAATTAAGTTTCAAGGATCTAGAAGCTGTATGCTGAAAAACTTCAGATCAAGATCACATACTAGCCATTTATAACAATAAATATAACTTTGCTCCAAAACATTCATTAAACAAAGGCAAAAGCAATTATTAGAATTACAGAAATGCATTTTTCCTTAAATGGCTTATTGTCTTTTCTATGGAGGAGGGAAAGAAGACAGACCTCTCTAGCTTAATTGTGATATATGTTCAGAGAACTACATAATCCTGCAATACTATCATTGCAGGGAGATCATAGAAAGTATTTAAAAATTAGATGAGGGTCTTTTCCAAATCTCCCAGAAATGGTTATTTTTTTTAATTAACTAACATTTGTGAAATACGTAAGCATTTCATATTATGAGCAAATGACAAGCGAGAGAAGAAAGTGACGCCTGAGAAAATATTTCTGATGCCTGATTGAGCCTTGGGTCCCTTAAGAAACAACTTCCCAGAGTATGGCAGGACAGGTTGGGCCCTGGCAGAGCTACAGCACCTCAGCTATGTGAAGACTTGGAAGCTTGTTGACATTTCTCTATAATATTTTTCACCAGGCAATGAGATCTCCAATCAACAGACCCAGTGACATATCCAGGCCGATCTCATCTCCCATGGTGGGTCCTCAGTGGTGGCATCTTAAATGGTAAGTCCTATGAAGTGTCACTCTAATAATGGACCCAAGTGTTTTTATCTATGTGATTGGCATCTGGGCATTGTCATCTCCAATGATGGGGTAATGAAAATGGCATCTTTAATGATGAAGACCTGAAGAATTTGATTATTCATCAAAAATCTGAAAGAATTTACTTTTTATGAACATGGTCAACTTCCTTATTTTTCTTTTTTTTTTTTTTTTTTTTTTTTGACATTCAGCCGGTTAGTTCTCATCCACATTAACCATCTGTAGATTTTTGAGTGTGGTAACAGGCACGTAAGTTACCAATGTGTAGAGTTTCTGTGGTGAAACCTCATCCTCATTACATTTTCTGGACAAATGTACTCAGATGCGATGTGAAACATTTCTTATTCTCTTGGCCCAGATGGCTTTATTGAGCCTGGTGTCAGTGCATACATCTGGTGTCCCCATTTCCTTCACAGCAAACTTCCAAATTTCTTTGAGTGCCTGAGGAGCATGCTTCTTGAAGCCCATTCCATGAACATGCTTGTGAATGTTGATGGTCTATACTCAGGTCACCATCTCGTTGATGGCAGAACGGTTCTTCTTGTCACCGACCTTCTTTGCAGAAGTCATTCTGGCAAGGCGGTCAACTTTCTCTTAACCAAAGCCCACATCAGCCAGATAAAGGCACCTAGAACACAGGTTTTAAAATCAAAGTATTTTGGCTCCTCAAATATAACTTCAGGTAGATATTTTAGAAGCTACAAAGAAATTCATGAGACTCCAAGAAATACAAGCAATTCTAAGAAACAGGTCAACCTGTTTGTTATTTTAGAAGGACCCTGGCCTGTTTCAAGATACAAAGAAATGGTGGAACACTTCAAAGATAGAATCAAAGGGAAGAATGGCTTTGGAATTTCTGCTCTCTGTGAACTGCTGTCTCTCAAGTTTTCTTTGATAGGAACTCCAAGAGGCCAGAGGCAGCATACTGCTTTATAACCCTCAAGAGGATTCAGGAAAATGTTTCTGACAAAAACCAGTCCAAGAATTACTTAATGCTATCTTTTTCTCTCCATGGAAAATAGAAAAAAAATGCTAGGTACTTTGCTTCAAGGATCATAATCTGCTTGTCTCTGCCTTGGCTTTGCACACTGATGGACTATGATCAGGGCACTTAAGTCAAGCAAACCTTTTCCCCCTCTCTTCCTCATGTTGTTTTTGGTCATGGTCCTTAGCCACAGGAATAGAATGCAAAATAGCACCTTGTGCTCTGACTCCTCCGGGTGGCCTAAAAAAAAAAAAAAAAAAGAAAGAAAGAAAGAAAGAAAGAAAGAAATGCTCACACAGTTGTCCCGGAGCCTCAGGTGCAAGAATTGGGCTGTGGCTGGATCAGTTCGCACTGGGCTCCTCATGATCTCTCACTCTCTGCATTTTGATCAGTTGTGGTTTTCTGAAGTAGTCACCATCTGTTACAAAGGGAAGTTTCTTTGATGAGGAGAGAGGATTACATTTATCTGTGGGCACGAGCATATTTAGAATGTAGTTGGGAATCATGCTGGTTTAATAAGTTCCTGTACCTAAGGCTCAGAGATCAGTGCAGAAGAGGAAACAGAAAGATTGTAAGAGACAGAGGCACAGAAAGTTTGCTGTCAGATAGTTTCTTCTAGGAATGTCCGAGAAGCTACACCATGAAGTCTCATCAGTATGGCTGCCTAAACAAGACCATGCTGACATGGAAGGAGAAAAGTCCAAGGGGATTAAACGCCAAAGAGCCACAGTCAAATGGGGAGTACTGAGAGAAAGAGAAATGGTCTTCCCCAGAGAAGAGCCTCCTAACTGCTTATTCTCGATTGCAAATGCCTTTCCCCAAAATGACTCCAACTTGTGTCAAGTTAACACACACACACACACACACACACACATACACGCACACACAGACATATATATATATATGGTATGTATGTGTGTATATATACATATATAAACACACACATATATCCTGCCTAAAATATGAATCCTTAAAGTATGACCACAAATGTCAAACCAAAAGGATCATGAACATGTGAAACCTTTAAGTAATGAAAAGAACAGGCAAGAAAAACAGAAAGAATGCCTGATGTCAGGAACATGGGGATGGAGCCTATGAAAGCATTAATGAGGGAGACTGGAAGAGGACTATCTTCCCAGAATCAGGTAAACCTTAAGAGCATTGTGTTATATAGTTTGATTCAAGTTCAGACTTGACTGTTCACGGCGATGACATTCAGAAACATATAGGCCTCCACAGGCACTTCTGCTCTTCTTTAAATACTTTGTGTTCCTCTTTCATTAGGCACTAGGGAAACAGTTGACAAGGGTCCTGGCAGTGCTGAAGTGGCCCCTTACACAGCATCTCTGGGTAGAGAGAAGCAGAGGGCAGGTGATGCCATGGGCCAAATTACTTCCTGGTATCTGCCCAGAAGGGTTAGTCTTAGATTTACGTGCTGAGACATCCGCTGATCGCTGATGTTCTAGAGAAATATCTCCAAAGCTTGGATTTTCCTGGATCCTATCAAGTGAGGGAGAAGAAACAGATGTATCTTTCCAACTGGGAAAAGAAGACAGGGTTGTAAGTCAGAAAGAAAGTATGTATGACGCATATGTGTCTGATTATGCCGTGAGGCCTCTCCTTTGCACATATATCTAGAGTATGCAGTTGACTTCGGTGTTTATGAATTGTGGACATTCTATCAGCTTGGGAGAAATTTCCAGACTGCTCCTATAAATGTCAGGGTGGAGTGGAATTACAGCTTGTTTGTTTGGCTAACTAGCTGTTTATCTCTGTGCCTTATCCTGATGCTCACTAGGATCATCCCTCTGTCCAAACTCCGGAGTCAAGAAAGATGCTTAGCCATATTTTTCTTGCGTGTTTTCTCTTGGAACGTGTTTAAAGCATGGGAGATGTTTTAAAAACAATGTCTTGGCTATAATTGCCTTGTATTTAGAGAGCACTTTAAACCCTACATGTACTTTCCCTTGAGCCAGTCACACAAGACATCACTATACGTGAGAAGGCAGCATACCAGTCTTGTATTTTGGTGTCCATTCAGAGTTATAAACTTCTTGAATGGAAGTTTTGCCTTTCAGTTCAGGTCAAAAGAAGCCAACAAGGTGTACGACTAATACTCTCCTTCATCTCTGACCCCAAGGAAAGTGGTGGTCTTTATGTTTAAGACCAGGGTGGGGATTATGTGTGTTATCTGATTTTCCGATTTACCACTGTTCTGTGTAGGGCACATCCTTCTCGTGGATTCATTTTTAAGCACAATCCACTTGCTCAGAGGCAGCCATTCAAGAAAGTAACAATTTTTTAAATCTTTTATTTATTTATTATTTATTTATACTCCAGATTTTATTCCTCTCCTGGTCTAATCTCTGACTGTTTCGCATACCTCCCCCCTGCGCCCCTGTTTCCACAAGTATGTCCCCACTACCCACTCCTCACCCCACCAGACCTCTAAACTCTAACATTTTTAATCCTCTAGTTAGACTTCTATAAGCCTAATTCTCTTATATGCCTATGAATTCCATAGACCAAATATACAGAAAAATTTTTATTTTGCCTTTCTCCAATATTCCCAATCTTCCTTTGTTTCTTTCCTTCTTTCCTCCTTTCATCTCTGCTTCTTTGCTTATGTGAAGATATCTTTTTTAACAATTTAAGTTCTTGTACACACAAGTTGCTCTAAGGACCACATGCTTTGACTGGACTATACTGATTTATCTCCCAACGTGTAGGAATGTTCTAATTATAGAAACAGGCTTTCTCTATCATCATTATGGCTGCACATTAAGTGCATTGTCTTTTGATTGGTGAAAGCTATGGAATTACTTATATATGTTCTTATCACATTAGATGTATCCAACATCCAAAAAAAATCAACCACTATTATTTAATAAAAAACATTATTTAATAAAAATAAAGTGAATTCACATATCTATAAAATTAAGCTGGCACTTCTAACCTTAACTTTCTTAGATGGTTTAGACACTTTTGATCAGTTACGTGTCTGTATACATTCTATATTATTATCTCATTATAAAATAAATGTGGCATATTTTTTCCAAAATAGACATAGATTAAATAAAGTTTGATTTCCCTTTAAAGTTTGTGGGAAATAGTCTTAGCATCTTGATTTAGTTTTCTTTTCTTTCTTTTTAATTCCTCCTTTCACTTTTCAGAGATTGGCTGTCTTTGTTTCTGTTGTGAAACCACATCTTCCCTGAGTTTCTCCACCCGTACCCACAGCAGCTGAAGTGCTTCATCTCACCGAACATAAATGAAATGCATTCAAATCGCTGTTCTTGCCTTTCCACATTCAGTTCCATTTGAAATAACAGGAGGAGAGAGAGGCTCAGATACATGTATTTTAAAAGGAAGGAAGAAAGGAAGGAAGGGAAGAAAAGAGGGAGGGATAAAATATTCTTTTTTCCATTCCACGAACCACTCTTTCTCCATTGACAAGAACTTAGAAAACCCTGCATTGATTTTGAAAAACTGACCTAAAACTTTCAAGAAACTTCAGTGAAGTTTTCTATCACACCATGGGTTTGCAGAACTAAGCCAACAGCTGGGTGCTTAACACAATGGCACTAGTACACTTCAGTCTCTGCCCTAGAACAGCTTTTTGGTTGACTTTATGCTTCATTCATAGCAGACAAAGTATCTATTAAACTGTTATGTCTCAGAATATGTTCTGAAGGTCAAACGCAAGGTGAAATGCATTCCAGGTAGCTCCTATACCACTAACCCACACCCTGGCCCCTGTTGCCTTCCTTTATGGAATCATTCTTAATGTACGAGGTGGACTCTTACTACAAATACACCAGGAGTAACAACCTGCGAAATAAAAACACAGACCCCTTGTTTGAACATTGTCAAGAATGCTGATGGAGTTACAGCAAACATTAAGCAAAGTCCAGGGTCCTTCTGAATCAGAGCTCCCATGTAGCAGTGATGACCAGATACAGGCTAAGAAACCCTGATGGGCCACAGCCCAGCTACTTCTCAGTCCTGTGCTGGAACCATATTCCCTGCCACCTCTGCAGTGAGACGGGCAACCCTCAAACACCTGAAGTTGTTGTTTCTGCTTCTATATAATGAATGAATGCTTCTCTTCAAGGATCACTCTGGAAGGAAACTAGGGGTTCCTGTTCCTGTTTCTGTTTCTGTTTTTTTTTTTTTTTAAATATAGCATTCTTATTTATTCACGGAAGATCTCATCTATGCAAACAATATGTTACTCTCTTTTCTTTTTAAAATTTCTTGAGTTCCTTGGTTTTGAGCCTAACTGTTGACGGATGCTCTTCTAAGATAGAATGCTAGTCAGGGTGAACATGGACGGGGTGAACAGGAGCTGGGGAATCCTTAGGATTTTCTACTTATGATTTTCATTGGTCTATCCCCACTTGTCAGGTTCCATGAACAGATGTGGCTGAAACATGGGGTTCTGCTGAGAAGAGAGAGACAGGATTCATACATCACAGCTTACTAATTCACCTATGAGTCTGCCTGTCTCATTGACTAGAGCAACAGGGAAGCACACGTGACACCTTCGTTAAAAAAGGTGGTCCCCTGGATACTCCGTGCCTTCTTAAAAGGGGGAACAAAATACGCATGGAAAGAGTTGTAGAGACTAACTGTGGAGCAGAGACTAAAGGAAGGACAATTCAGAGACTGCTCCACCTGGGAATCCTTCCCATATTCAATCATCAAATCTAGACACTATTGTGGATGCCAGCAAGTGCTGGCTGACAGGAGCCTGATATAGCTGTCTCCTGAGAGGCTCTGACAGTACCCAACAAATACAGAAGTAGAGGCTCACAGCCATCCATTGGACTGAGTACAGCTCCCAATGAAGGAGCTAGAGAAAGGACCCAAGGAGCTGAAGGGTTTGCAGCCCCTTAGGACGAACAACAATATGAACTAACTAGTACCCTCAGAGCTCCCAGGAACTAAACCACCAAACAAAGAGTACACATAGTGGGACTAATGGCTCCGGCAGCATATGTATAGCAGAGGATGGCCAAGTTGGTCATCAATGGGAGGAGAGGCCCTTGGCCCTGTGAAGGTTCTATGCCCCAGTGTAGGGGAATGCCAGGGCTAGTAAGCAGGGGGAGGGAGGAAGGAACAGGGGTTTCTTTTAGTTTTTGTTTTTTTTACTTTATTTTATTTTCTTTCTTTTTTGTGTGTGTGGGGGAGGGGAACCTGGGAAAGGAGATATTGTAAATAAAGAAAACATCTAATAAAAAAAAAAAGTAGTCCCCAAAAGAGAAGACTAGGAGGCTGTCTGCAAGGCAGGTGCTGCCATCTAGAGAAGCAGTGTGAACATAACAAATCCACAGACAGACAAACAGACAGACAGACAGACAGACAGACAGGGAATGTGGGGGTGACAAGATTCTCCAGGGAGGCCTCCTCCCGTATAGGAAATTGGCAATTAATTAAAGGTAGATCAAGGATCCTCTGACACGACAGGAAGGTTTATTCCATAATAATTATAGAGAATGGGAATCTCCAAGATCTTTTAAATTTTTTTTTAAAATAGAAACAGAAATAAGATTCTCTTGCGGTTTTATATAAAAATCACTTCACAACTATTTTAGGTGTCTAAAACGGTAAATAAGGCACAGCTCTTCTTCTGATTTTTCTTACAAGCCATAAGAAAGCTGAGCTATCTGTAGACATTGGTCCACTTTGTTTGTGTGAAATACAGTACAAGGTATTCTGCTTCCCCCCTGAGTGACTTTAAATGAGGGCAAACTGCAAAGCATGAGAGACACACAAAGGACCTGCTAAAGATCCTTCAAAATGCAGGGGAAAGCCAGGCTGTCCTCACAGATTACACGCAGCCTCTTAAACAACTGGAAACTTATACATATGAGATGGAAACCCCCACACTACATACCTCACACCTCCCAAACAAGCCCAGGGACTGTAGTCATCTGAATTCCTGAATCCTTATTTAAGAGAGACTCAAAAAACATTCCAGGTTCAGGAAGTACAAACTAAAGGGCATGCTGATCCTTATTTGAGCTTCAAAACTTATTTCCCTAGCACCTTTGAAATTTACCATTATGATTACAAATGATTCAGAACTATAGGTTTGTATAGTATACATTTAGGTGATATGTGCATAGGTACACATATAGGTATATTATCCTTATATTTTAAAAATCAGAAAATGATGTACAGTTTGACATCTGTTATCTAGTTTTGTCACAGGGCCCATGTCTACTTAGCCATGATAATTTTGAGTGAGGTCATAAGCATAATTTGCTTATTCCAAAGATGCTTACCCAGCATCGGCTACAAACCAGGTTCTGTTACCTGTAAGGGGTAAGGAAGTAGCAGTGAACGAATACAGAAACAGCTCGGTGAGGGCCTCGTCATCCCCGTGGGCAGTAAGTGGGTCCCAAGTTAGAGAATATTACCCAGAGCCACTGCTATTATTATCCCACAGGTGGGATACCTCATGCCACATTGTCTTGCCTCCTATATTGTTGACTTGATGTCCAAATATTTAGAAGTTCTAGAAGACAAGAATATTAGTATGGTTCTCAGAAGGTTTGTTATAACTTACTGAAAGCACTTAAATGTTTCATAGACACCATCACTAATCATTAGGGATAGCCAAGTGAGATAGTTCACACTCATTGGGAAAGGTGTGAAGGAGGAAAGGGAAAGGGTACTAAAGGGAAGAATAAATGTTTAATAGGGAAGTGGAAAAGTTGAACCCCTGTCTAGTGCTGGAAGGGATACAAAGTTACAAATCCACCATGGAGAACAGCTTGAGACCATCTCCTCAGAAGGTTACTTATAGAGAATTATTTTGATGCAACACCTGCACTTAATAAATATGTCTCTAAACAAAATCAAAGCCAACACTCAACACAAATCTTTGACTCAACATGAATGTCAACAGCAATGGCTGGAGGGGAAAACAGCTCAAATGTCCATCAACACAAAAACGAACAAAACAAGAGATACACATGTCATGGGATATTACTCAGCCTCGGAAATATATAACACTCTGAGACTTTATGGAATAGTGTGATCCTTGAAAACATTGTAATAAGCCAGGCACAAAAATATTAAAAACCACATGATTCTGCTTACACAAAGAATCTAGAATGGATTCATTGAATTGGAAAGTAGAAAAAAAAAAAAGCCTTAGAGTCTGGAGGTTAGCAGGAGTGGGAAAGTGGCTGTTTAATAGTTACAGAATTTCAATATGGGTCAATGGAAAGTCTACCTAGAAGCAAGGGTTATAAACCAATATGACTGTACTTAATAGCACTAAATCGTATACTGGAAATGGTACATTTCATGTATATGTTAGTGGTAGAGCACTTGTCTAGCATGTGTGAAACCCTAGGTCCAATCTTCAGCAACAGACAGACAGACAGACAGACAGACAGACAGACACACACACACACACACACACACACACACACACACACTGGTGGGGGGCATATGTGCCCACACCCCAGAAGATGAAAAAGAACTTTTTGTATCATGACAGAGTACTTTTTGAGTTCTAAGAGCCCTGGCAACCAGAAAGATTAAGTGACAGACAAACACAGGTAAGAGAAGCTGAGAGGTGCCGATATATTCAATCTTTCTAAGCAGCTACACACATTGCTGTCTTCATACTTCATAATTTAAGAAAGTATACACTCCAAATATGTATCATAGGAACAATTTCTTTACTATAGTTTATCTCTCATGGACATCAGAAACACATTGTCTTTGGTAATGTTTGGCAATATTTAAAAAGTTAGATCAATTAGAATGCATCTGGGGTGATGGTTTCTAGTTGGATAACCTCCTTCGAATTATTTATCTGCAGACTGCTTATTAAGTTTATTTTCTAAATTTTAAAAAATCACTCAGTGGAGAAGTCTAAAAGCAGTACAACCCTAATCAGAATTTTATACTCTTAATTATCTTAGGAATTTAATACCAAGATCCACACAAATTCATCAATCTTAAAGCAATTTTGTATTACACAAAATGAAAAATTGTGAGACAAAAGCAGTAATATTTCTATAAAACTAACCATAGTACGTAAATTGTGAAGCATTCCTGTCAGAGACTTTAAAAATTGCCCATACACATGTTTCTCATTACAAATCTGCTTCTGGGCTGGAAAGATGGCTCTGTGGTTAAGAGCACTGACTGGTCCCCAGCACTGATGCGTTGACTCAGGACCACGGCAACTCCAATCCCATGGGATCTCACGACCTCTTCTGGCCTCCTCAGATACTGCATACATATGGTGCACAGACATGCACCCATAACAAAAACACCCATAAACAAAAAATGGAAATAATTAGTTTTTAAATCTCTTTTTACATAGTCCTTCTATACATATTGATCTAAAGCCTAAAATAAATTATTCGGGCTGGGAAAAAAAATGTTGAATGCCTGCTCACTTGAGAAGGACTCTGTAGTTTTCCATATATTTAAACTCACCAGGATAAATATTATATCATTATATAATATGTGCTTTTAAAATTCATCTGAGAATGAAAGGAAATTATGAGTTATTTTTTCCTGAGTCTGTATTACATAAAAGCCTCTGTGGTTTGCTCTGGTGTCTTATCTTAATCTTCAGTTCACACTTCGAACTGCGCTAAGGGAGAATGATTCCAGAGTTGAGAAGCACAAGACTGGAATAGAAATCCCTCTTCCCACCCTCTCTGTGCCTGTCACAGCATGACCTCAGACACCACGGCCCACTTTACCTTTCTAAGCTCCCTGTAAATGAGAATAAAGACATGCTGTCCTCATCCCGTCCTTCTAAACCATCAATGAAGAGCTTGGAACCATGTTTGATACGAATTAAGTAACCAATAGACACTTTCTGTCAGTGATGTCTCTCTACTGAAAGTCAGAGAGTTATGGCAGTGGGAAAGACACTTTACCAGCCGGAGTTCCACAGGTGTGGTAAGGCTTTGGAAGCCATCCTTGGCTAAATGCTGATGCCTGGAGGAGAGATGTTTCATCATTGGGAAGCAAGTCAGTAAAATGACAACAACTGCATTTATTGGAAAAAATGTTTAAAAATTAGTCTTATTGCTTCTACTTAGAATTATGGCAACAAAGTTTTAATGGAGAAAAAATTAATTTTTAAGATGAAGATATCTTTCTTCATTCAGATAACCAATTGTGAAAGATATATTTTGTTAGTTGTTCATTTAATTGAGGGATTTTTCTTTCCTTTGGAGCATTCTTTGTAATGATGTGACTACTGTACTCAGAACCCAAGTGAATGGTAAGTAATCTGGTTTATTCTGTAAAATGTTTGTTGCTTTTATGAGAATGAAATTTTAGGAGAAATCTCGCAGTTGGAGACATTTAGACTTGACGTTCAGAATATCTAATGCCTCTGTGGACTTTATGGAAGTTAGCCTAAACCAAATAAATACATTTAACACTTTATATTTATTCTCTTCTGTCTCTCTTAAAAATTACTCATAAGAATGAAAATTACTGAGATGTGGGGTGGAAGTTTCAAGAAAGATAGCAAGGGTAGTCTATCATAAAGAGGATGATTCAGGGTTTTACACAGCAACGCCCATGTAACCTCACCCAAAGCCAGTGTGACTTTATTTTCTGATGTGATCAATCACGATTTGGTTCTGTTTGCTTTTGTGCTAAGTGCGTGTGATGTTTGTTTCCAATCTATCACGATTTTGCTCCCCTTCCAATTGATAAACTCTGCATTCTCCTAATCATATAAAGCTACAAAAAATTAACCAAGCTAACTTTTATTGGCTTGTTTTCTTGGACTACAAACATGAGGGCTACCTGACCCCCTACACCATCCAGCCCTGACCGGTGATTAGAATCTATGGAAAAGTTTGTTCTCGAGTCATTGTTTAGAGACTGGCAGAAGAAATATCCCTCAGCTACTCTAATGAGTGAGTTATTGCCCTGCTTAGTCAGGGATAACAATATTTGCTTTTAAGTTTTAACCTTGTTAGAGTTATTTTTGTAGACTTTGAAAAATTTTAAAATCTTTTGATAAGCTTAAGTAAGTTTTCATTTTCATTTGTTTTTTTTTTTTGCTCCTACGCATATTTTTTAATTTTATAAAAGTTTCTCTTAAGAAAAATGATAATGAATATTGTTATACTCAAATGAAATTCTTTCAGGCATTTGTGCTGGTGGTTGTTTAATGGAAAGAAAGTGAATACAATAGCTCAACTCTATAAAACCATCTCAACTAAGGTAGAATATAAAAGGAGAAAATTAATACCAGGCTATAACAAGGGAACTTCCAGTAGAACCAGCCAAACTTGGGCCAAATGCTGTCTATGAGCAAGCCCCTTCCCTAGGGTACACTGCCGCCCATCATGGGGCCAACAGTAGATTGTTTATTTATGGACTTTTGCTTAGAGAAATTTTACATTTGCAAAGACCTATCACATTTTGGGTTTATATGTTTTGAAAGTGATAATTTTTTTCCAATTGATACCTTTTACCAAAAAAACCTAAGTTGTGTCAGTGATCTATAACTAACTTCTACATGAGTGTGTGTATGTGTGTGTGTAAATCTTGCATCTTTCTGTAGCCTCCAATAAGATATGTCATTGTTGCAAAGTATTTTCAAGTTTAAAAAAAAATAGTTATACTAGTTTAACAATGTTAATACATACCTGCCTGGCCATGTAGACATAAGTAAATCAATTTGGGGGCACAGTCGTTCAAACTGACAAAAAACTGTCAAAATCCACCTTGACCAACAAATTTCCTATAGTCACAACCAGGTCCAAGGAATATCTGACAAATGCACTATAACTTCAAAAACAGAATAAAATGGGGAAAAAAAGAGATAGAGACCTGGCTTTTAGGTACCCCCTTTATTTGGACAGCATCATCCCAAGTTCATCAGCTACCTGGCAATGGCTACAGCCTTGTTAAATCATTAGCACATTCCTTTGGTAAGCTTCCTAGTGTCAGAAACTCACTGGCATGAAAAGCTCGCGTGTATCGAGCACCTTCAACCAAGCTTGTTAAGATAGACCATCAAATACTAGACATCACATAGGGCCAACACCAGGTACTCTACCTTTCTGCTTTCTTCTTAAAATCTCTTTGAGCACAATAAACCATTCAGCACACAACAATTACCAAATATCTATTTACGGACATCTCTCCATGCATCAAGTATGCTACCATGAGATGAAAGCATTTAAGGCATTAAAATGTCCACATGAGATCCAATCTAAAGCAAAGGGAGATAGTAAGATTTGTATTTCCTCTTGATAAGATCTGGTTCCAGGATATGAAAAAATAAGATATTATAAGCAAGAAGACCCACAGACACTATAAATTAGTATAAATGCATCACAACCTTTTCTGAACATGCTCAAGCTGATGGCAAGATAATTCGAGTCTTTATTTCTCACCCCCTTTTCAAATAAAGCATTTAAAATTATGTGGAAGACAAGATAGGACGCTGCTCTCGAGTCTGCCAGGTACAAAGGGCTTTTACCGTTAGAGGAGCCATTACTGGCCAGCCTTCCCTCATCACTAAGGAACACTTCTGCAGTCCGGTGCACAATGCTGCAGACCGGAGAACAATGGACAGCCTGCATCAGCAACTGACTCTATCCACTGACACAGACTGACTGATGGAAACTTCTCACAGTCCTAAGACTTTAAGCCTTGGTACAAGGGTTTACATCAGGCCCTTCACAGAAGAGGAGCCACTTAATCCTAGAATCACACTAGACTTCCTACAAGACAAACCGGGTGTTTTCTCTGTAGTCTATTAATTCCCAGAGAACAATAAAACAATACTTTTACACCTCAGCATCCATGTTCATTGTGTTCATGTATAATTGTACATCTGTAGACATGGGGTGCTTAAGACGGGTGGCAGACCGCACCCCAGTTTTGCTGCGGACAGCACATCATTCTTACAAAAAGCCACTGCTTGCTTATGTCTCTGGCAATCATTTGCACCATTTCATTCTGAAATGACATGCAGATTTCAAAAATAAAAATAGAAAGAATGAGGGGAAATGCCAAAGGACTCTGTGCCTGTCCTTCCAAAAGGAAAGTCAGAGGTTTCATAATTTAAATTGTGTGACTACGGTTCACACATTTGCCCACATGCTTTTTATTACATTACTGAAAGGTTTTCTTATTTCTCTGCATTTTGAAATTCTCAAGTCCAAGGTATATTTTCTGTTTTCATACTGAATGAGGGAAAA
The DNA here is from genome assembly GCF_008632895.1 of Mastomys coucha. Taxonomy (NCBI): domain Eukaryota; kingdom Metazoa; phylum Chordata; class Mammalia; order Rodentia; family Muridae; genus Mastomys; species Mastomys coucha. The sequence continues at coordinate 75,720,511 of NW_022196898.1, read as the reverse complement.
AAAGAGGAAGAAGAAAAAAAATTCCCAAAAGATTGCATACCAAAGAGCAGAGAGCCGCCTGTTCTTGGAGATTGATGTATGTTTATGAGGAAAGCCGGCATGCAATTTTCAAAGCCTGCAGGTTCGTTGTGAGTTAAAGCATGTGGCCTCCACGCAAATCATTCCATCTTTTCAAAATCACTCATCAGAGCTCCTGATTGCCTGCCTCCCTGAGCCTCTCTGTGCCGTTCTATCCCTGTCAGGCCCAGGTCTATGTCTGTGGAGGCCATGAGAGGGAGAAGTCATCAGGCATCTCAATGACTTCTTTTATAATACTACTCCAGTTCACCCAAAACATTGTTCCATTTGCTTCTCAATTTCCCCTTTGTGCTTTTAAATCAAACTTTAAATAAGAAAGAAAACTTCCCTGAACAATCGTATTTTTTTTCAGTTTGTACACAAAGGTATGTGGAGTGTGTTATGTGTTCATGTGTGTCTGTACCAATCTATTGTCTTCACCAATCCCCTGCTGGTTTTTAAGACATGATCTCTCTTTGAGTCTAAAGTTTACAGATTCTACCAGACTGACCTAACAAGCTCACAGTGATCCTCTTGCTTCTGCATCACCAGCACTGGGACTATTGTCACATGCCACCACACAAGACTTTTCACAGAGGTTCTGGAGATTTGAACTCAGGTCCTTTCAGTGACATGAGGCAAACACTTTACTGACTTGAGCTGTCTAATTGGAGCTGGATGTATAAATGGAGATGTGTCATTAGGTTGCAAGGCTGCAGAACACCTATTTTTTCATAACAAAACACAATAGTTTTGAAAATGTGTATTTTTTCAAGAAAGAGTGAAAAAAAGATCATTCGGCCTCAAACACATGTTAACATTTGGCACACTACATAATGCACCCTCAGAAAATGTCTTTGAAAGAGAATGGCTAGGTGCCTTCTGATTTGTCACCTGCTTTTTGTTGTTGTTGTTGTTGTTTTACACAATTGCTTAGCATCAAATAAATGAGGATTCTATACTAATATTTGAACCTTAATTCTCAAGATAGGAATTAGGGTGGGGATGACTTAGAGGAATCATTTATCTTAAAATCCCTGGGTTAGTTTGTTCCCTGTCCTGCTTGTGTTCCTCCTCACTTGGGACAATCTAGAGGGAGTCAGACCTGTTATTGCCCACCCTAAAGCTCATTCAGCAAGTTGAAGCCAGTGAGCACAGGCTGGCTTTGACTGGGGAGAAAGGCAGTAAGGAGATGGGCTTTCTGCCTCCATATAGCTGAATACTGGATATGTGCCATGGGGCCACACTGTCAGCAGGTTAAGTGGAGAAACTGAGCTGCTGGGCCACCCAGGAGGTCCAAGCAGTCAAGAGGCCAGTGCCATGCCAGCAAAACAAATGCTGCACTATAGAACAAATGGCACATAGCTCCTGTGTATAAATTAGCACTTTCCAGGGAAGCTTATCCTTAAGTACTATATGATAATGACCCATGTAAAGTTAGTCTACTCTGAAGCCATCTTGGTAAACTTCCCCAACGGTGTGAAGTTAGAATTCCTTCAGGGTGGTGCCAAGTTCCATTTGGAATTTACTTATGGTTGTTTGGGTGGAGAAGCCATTGTCTTCAAAAAACAAAAAAAAACAATGGGTGTTAGCACACCCTATGCAATGTCAGAATTGAATAACGGTATCAGACAAAATAACAAATGGGAATGAAGCTTGTGTATCACCCATTATCATGTGTACTCAATAAATGATTTAATTCTCTTGAATAAAAAGAAATAACGACCCCAAGTAAAGAAAAGCCCACGCTCAGAACAATCACGACAGACATCAAGAGACAAGCTAGTTGAACCAGCTAGGATCTCCTTATCCAGAAATGTCTTTAAATGCCAGAACCGTTTGCTGTTAAGCTGCAGTGTCTCACCACCAGTGATAGATAAAGAGAAAGGATCCCCATGATAGATTCTGTTATGGTTTTATAGGATAAAGCAGAGACTATCCCAAGACTTTCCTCCTGTGACTCAGCGTGTCCCACGGACAGTCCCAGGAGTGCAGAGTCTCCATTTACATATATCTTTGGTGAGTCTGGAGCAGAAAGGTGAGGTTCAAAGAAATGCCATGGAAAGGGGACTCAGAGGACAAGCATGTTACTCTGAGAGACGAGGGAGGTGGCTTTTGTGCATTGCCATAGAGAGGCCACTGGTTCTGTTCCATTTCTGTTGGTGGAACCAACACACACAGGAGAGTTAAGACGACAAGCAGCCCGGCAAAGCAGATGGGAGGGAAGTTGGAGGAAGTTCAGGGGGCAATGGGCACAGCAAAAGGCTACCAGGCAAAAGAACAAAGTTCTAGTATCTGTGGTCCCCTACTCTAAAGTGGCTGAGGGTCAGGCACTGCCACTGCTTGTTCATAAGAGTGCTCTTGTCACTGGCTGAACAGGAATGCCCCTTGTAAATAGGTGCTGCAGTGGATCACAGGCGCATTGCAGCTTACAGCTCGGGATGCTGTGTTACAGAACTTCCAACAGGTAAGTCTGCAACGTATGCAATGATGCATACGTGAGCTCCCAGACAAGCTGGATTTGATTATGTAGATAGAGATGAGCAAAGATTTCAAACAGGGGAGTAACAGTAATATAAAGCTACACATTAAAATGTGGTATGTCTCTGTGTGTAGGTACGTCTAGATGAGTGTGCCCATATATGTAACATTACAAACAATTAGAGTTCTGGTGAGAGCTGTGCAGGATAAAGGATTTAAGAAGTATTTAAACGTGTCATCCTTAATCCCATATTTTCTTTTGTACTAATTCCTGTAAAGTATCAGAGGCCCTGCTCTTAGCTCCAGGAAGCTAAGTGGTCCCCGGAGTGCAATTCTCAGGCAACATTTTATCAAACAGTGAGTCAACAGAGGCTTACTCCCCAGATGATGAGGTCACAAAGCACATGTCAGCTTAGTCACCGCCTAGAAGAACCTAGGCCACAGCTGCGAGGTCCACACGGAGAGCAGGACGCAGGATGGAGGAGATGGGAGGAAATACTGCTGAAGCGAATTTGCAACCCAGACAGAGCCCAAGAGAAACAAAGCCCTGAAACATTGCCTCCCTTGTCAGGAACTTTTACCAATTCAAATTCGGGAACCAATGAATTCTGGTAACAGGACCAACTTGCTGTGCAGCATAATACTAGCAGGAGAGGCAGTGGGGATCAGAGGATGGGACCAGTCGGCTGCCTACAAGTTCATTGATACAGAATTGGGAGAGAATCTAGAAGGTTTCTCTCTGGCCATCCTTCCTGTTTACAAACTGTGAAGGATTTGGCACGGCAGTGACCCAGACGTGCAGAGCAGCGAGCAGAGGTGCTGAGCTTTCTATCCATAGCTTCCTGGTCTCGGACCTGTCCTCAGACTGACTTCTCTTTGCAGGGGTGAACACTCCTCAGGGGCAGGCTTGCCTGGTGAGCACCTCTGCTCTGCAGTGAGTAGGTAAACCTGGCATTGGAAACCTTTGGCTGAGGTGCTAAAGAGTCTCATGCAGCGCTGACACAGCCCTTCCCTCAGCTAACCCAGCACCTAAATTTTTTTCAAGGTGACCGTTTCACATGTGAGCTTGGGACCACAAATCGCAGCTAATATATCGGCTAACTGGAAATGCATACCCTGCAGAGGGCCAAAGGCTTCACTTCACCACCACTCTGACAGAAACTTCCTGAAGCCTTTTCCTTTCAGGAAACGTGTGTACTCCAAAAAGGGACTTTGAAAGGCACTGAAAAGGCTATATCATCTGGGCAAGCTATGCCACACGTCTTTGGGCCTCCATTCCCTCATGTATAATGTGGGGATAATGTCAATGGAATGTATTTCATGCTATTCTTATAAAGATTAAGAGAGGGGTGTGTGTGTGTGTGTGTGTGTGTGTGTGTGTGTGTGTGTGGTGTTATAGACACATACAATACTTGACACATTGCTCAGTGTGCTATGTAAAGATCAATTTTTTTTTTTTTTTGGTTTTTTCGAGACAGGGCTTCTCTGTGTAGCCCTGACTGTCCTGAAACTCACTGTGTAGACCAGGCTGGCTTCAAACTCAGAAATTCGCTTGCCTCTGCCTCCCAAGTGCTGGGATTAAAAGTGTGCACCACCACTGCTTGGCAAAGATCAATTTATTAATTCTGTTGTCAAATACCAATTCCCTTATGTTTTTAATATACAAGTAAAACATGAGCTACGTCCAGTGCTCTTCATAAGAGAAAGCACAAAGCAGACAGAGTTTGACAATGTCATCAAAGGGAGAGGAAATGGAACTTCACTCTGTGATGTCTTTCTGTTGGGGCATTAACAGAAAGGGGCTAAATTTCAATGTATTTGCAAAGTCCTGTGGCCGAGGCTTTCCCTTCAAAGATCTGAGCTTTGCAGAATTCTTTCAACGAGCGACCAAGCCACTTACCTGAGCTAAGGAAAAGTCATAAAGTTGTGGCCATACCAGTGAAGATGCTAAAGCTTTGGGCAAGGGTGAAGAATGAGAGAATCCTGGGTAACATCAGTCCTTGTTGTAATGTCATATCAAGGGAAGACAATCCCAATAGTCACTGTTTATTTTACTCCTTCATGGTATCACTGCTTTTCTCAGGATGGGTTTTAATTAGCTGACTACTAGAGTCATCCGCTTTTACCCATAGGCATCAGGGATGTATCAAAACCTTCAAAAGCCAAAGCCAATGCAGCACGTTTCTTGAGATTTGAGGGAGTATCCTTCCAATGATGATGAAAGGAAGTGGACAGGGTGAGAAGAAGATGATGTCAGAAGCAAGCAGCCTGGGGTACTGTCACTTTTCTGTGGCCAGTCTGTTCTCTTCTAATCTATCTTATACATTGGCTTTGGCTACTGGAGGGCAAAAAAAAGGATCAACCATTCTATTTGTTGGGGGGTTATTTTTCTCTCCACAGTCATGAACATAGCTGAATAATCCTCTGAGAGAGGATTTCAAACAGCTTTATTAAAAATAAGAGTGACATTTGCAGACAGGGGCATGTGTGTATTCAAAGGCAAGTTATGTTGGCAGAGTGACTCCGTCTCCACATGCCACCATTAAACAGAGAGCTTTATGGCCTAGCATGCTCTAACCAACATCCCAGATCACCTACCTCATGGGAACTGAATCCACAGTGGGATGTTTCTAAGAAAGAACTAGCTATTAGCAAAGAATAATTATTAATGAATTGTAGTTATGATCAGTAAGTGTACAAGTTAAATATATGCTCATATATTAGTCTTGTTTATGATAAGTGAGCCTATTACTATATAGTAGTTGTGATTTATATACTTCAATAAACACAAACTAATTGTTGGAATATACATTCTGTTTAAATAAACCTGATATTTTCTATATTGTATGCATGTATGTATATGCTAACTATAAAATTTACTTTTAAATTGTTACTCATTATTAAATAAGCATTGTAGCAAAAGTTCTCTTCTTATTTATACCTAGAGTGTTCAGCTTTAATATCACTTTGTCATCATTTATAACCTAGGATATTAACTTTCAAACTTTATTTTCATATCATTATAAAGTTATCAAAAATAGGAAATTAGGCCTATACTTTTAAATCACCATTTTTACCAACTGCATTTTAAAAACATTTTGGGTTACAATTGATTTATTATAGCAAATGAATGTCAAATCCATGTATTTGACAAGAGTTGGTTAATTAAACAGGGAATGAAACAATTGAAAAGCAAGCTACAACTCAAACATCTGATTTTCCTTTTTTTCTTCCTTTACTGGCATCTTACAGCTATGTCTGTCCCCTTTGACTTTATTTATGATAAATTTTTTGTCACTAGAGATAGACAAAGAAAGAGATGAAACCAATGTCATAATAAATGAACTTTCAGACCGTGTATAATCCATTTCCTTTAATACTGTATGGAAGCTACAGAGCAGCCGTCCTTTTTCTCTCTTCATTTCCATGGCTGGTGCCAAAAGAGCCCATACATCCAGGTAGCCTTCAAAAACAGTGTCAGAGCCCCCAACTCTGTCACTCCCCAATGACAAATGAGATTCTTTTTCTAAACAAATAAGCACTTCAGAGGGATGCCCTTGACAGGGCTGTTAATCCAGAAGGCCTCCCTTATCGCTGCAGAATTCAAGGGCTGAGTCTTCACAGGATCCCTGTGCTGCCTGGCTCTTTGGCAGCTGGAAAGTACAAGGCGCATAACCAGGCTTCTCTGAGCACAGACACTGGCCTTTCAGCCCTAGGTATCTGCCCCTTCCAGATTTAGCCTTCAGATAACTGAAGGTTGCTCTCTTAGAAAGCTCAAACCATATACTCTATACGCACAGCAATTAGTCTGCTGTGTGGATATAATTTTTATTTTCTCTCTCAGAAAAACTATTGTCGATAATAGATTCTATTCACCCAAAGAAAATCAAAGAATCAGTCTCACACGATGGGTCTAGGTCTCACAGGAACCCCAGTGCTGGGTTGCAGGGCATGAAACATAGAGACTATCTAGCTCTTATCAGCATTGCATAAATTTCCTACCCAAACTCTCTGGTCCTTGGATCTGCCTCCCCTGACATCAGACTAAAGGTCAGTGCTTGCTTTACATTCCAGGAGCTACTAGGAATCAGCTGCAGCTTCTACTCCTGCTAAGAATTGACGAGTTGACCTTAATTCACTGAAGTTCAACAAATCTCTCAGTAGCATCTCCCAAAATACTACGTCCAGATGAATCAGAATTCTTTAGGCAGCCTTTCTTCTCTTGGTATTTTAAAAGCATTAACATGTGTTTCTAAAATAAAAGGGGATAGGTAAAAAAAAAAAATCAACCTTGTATCTGTGGATGATGACCTGCTCCCAAGCTGCTCCTACCTTCTTCAGCCCTTCCGTCACTCCCGTGTAATTCCATAAAGATGAAAAAATCATGACTGCGTGTTTTTCCCCATTCACAAGCCTATGCCTTGGGACTTTTAGGCAAGACATGTAACAAAGCATATTTGAAAAGCAGAGCATAATAAATGTTAAAATATTCAAAAGTACAGACTAATATAATAGAACTGGCCACTGCTGGATACCTGGTACTGTGTTTTTCTTTCCTTCTCTTATCTCTGTGCTTTTTCTCTTTCTCTCCCCTTTCCCCCATTAAGAACCAAACACAAATCAAATGGAAATAAAATGTCTCAGGCCAGAGACGAAAAACAAAACAAAAACAAAACTAAAGCCAAGAGGAGAAGGCCATGGCAGGTTCTTTCCAGTGTATCAAACAAATCGTTTCCTCTTAAGACGTTAATTCACTTCTTCCTGAATGTTAAGTTCTGATTTGCATAGTGTGTGAATATTAAAGCTTACAACTGTGCAGTTAAGCAAAGCAGAAATTGTATTTTGCTTCCAACTATCTGAACCCAGAGCACAAACACTGACATTTATGACTATTGCTTCTTAGGACAGAAAGTTTGCTACAGTGTTTCAACTCAGCATTTCTGCCTCCTATCGTCCAAGAGAAGAAACCCAAGTCTGGGCTCCCTGTTAGGTTACATATGTTGCCTTCCTAAGAACGAAGACTAGGGTGAATTTTTGTCCTCTAAAACTCGAAATCTGTAGGTAGCTACTTATTCCTTAAACCGGGGCCACAAGCCTTTTTGAAGATTCTATATAAATGGAGCATCAAGTGGGCCTTATTGAAATGGCTCAAGAAAATTAAAAAGAAAGTTCATTTTTTCAAGCATTCTATAAATGTATATATGTTTGTATCAAGTTGAATCAAAAAGTTAAACTGTCCTGTATGAGGTATCTGTTACGGTGCTCATAGATACAATATTAACATTAACACAATCCATTTTATTAACCTGCATAGCTTGCTTAAATATATATTTTATTTTATGTATTAAAAGCTTATAAAAAGAAAAATGTTTTAGTATCTCAAAACAAACCAAGCTAGTAAAGCATTACAAAGCATGCAGGGTGAGCCCAATCTCTTCTAAGCCCAGAACATTTTGTTTTGTGGAAATATCGCACTTTTGTTAAATTGTCTTCAAACTTGATGACCAGAACATATGTAAGGCTATAAATGCATAGTTATGATATATATGTGTGTGTGTATACATATGTGTGTGTGTGTGTGTGTATTATGCTAAATATCCTTTTACTCTGCTATAGGATTCAAATCAAAATATTCCCATTCTTATTATGTTATCTTTACATATTAATGGACATTCATCAAATAGTTGAAAATACATTAATTCAAGATAAATAATTAGTTCAAGAATTGAAATCATAATATAGTAATTATAAAACAGAGGGATAAACTTAATATTTAGGTAGATGTCACTCAATGTTCCCTGCAACAAGGTAGAAATTGCGACAAAAACACAAGTAGGCTCCAAACAGATCCAGGGGGCAAATTTCTATCTGCCCCCAACACCTCAAGCACCGTCGGGTCTGCTGGATCATTTGGTCCAAGTGGTAGAGCAGCCTGCACAGCAGCCTGGACCTGTTGAAGAGTATGAAAGTGCTGTGAAAACACACTAAAGTTGCCTAAGCTAGATAGCCAGTGAATTCTCAAAGGATGACGTGAAAGGAAAGGAGAAAAAGTGAGTAAGAGGGACTGTACGGGTGGTTCTCAACCTGGGGCTCGGGACCCCCTTAGCAAACCTATATCTCCAAAAATGTTTGCATTATGATTCATAACAATAGCAAAATTACAGTTATAAAGTAGCAACAAACATAATTTTATGGTTAGGGGTCATCACAAGATGAGGTACTGTATCTCATAAGTTAGGTAAAAAGAGTTCAAAGTGATACTTAAAAGGGTTTGGTGCCTTTGAGTTTTTAATATAGAAGTAAGGGGATATTGCCTACGACAGTTTGTCCTTAAATAACTAGTCTTAACTGAGTTAGAGAAATTAAGAGTTATCAAGAAATCTTATTTGTTTCTGAGAAGAACTGCCAGGTCTATCTCAAGTGAGTTTACACACAGCACCTTATCTTTGAGCAAACAAATGATTGGATGATTATATTGCTATCAATGATGTTTTCCTGAGAATTGAACTAAAGAGGAAGCATTGGGCTTGGAGCAATAGCTCCCCCAACCTTCACTGAGGCATAGTCCTTTATTCAATAATTGGGCATATCTGCCTGGAAATTGCTCTTTACTTTTCTGTCTATTGACTAGGACATTCTGCTAAGAGAGCAAGAGCAGCATCCATTCCTTGTTCTCCTCCGTTATCTTGCTGGACAAATCTATGCAGCCTCTAACTGCTGGCTTATCTGTGCAATAATTAACAGTTTACATTTGGAGCAGTGTCTTCTTTTAAAAAAAAAAAGAGTATGTCATAGGTTTGATATTTTAAACATATGCTTCAATTTAACCATGGAATTGATTTATAAAACAGAAATTGCTTGGCAACTGTCTTTTAATTGTCAGCCTGGACATAAATCCTGCCGGAAAACATTCAAATTGATTGTTCTCTACAGTGAATGCGTGAAGTTGATTCAATTGATACCAGAGTCGTTCTTAACGTTTATCGTGAAATGCGATCTGTATAGGCAGACAGCATATTATCATCTTTCTGTGAAAGATCAATTGCAGTCAAAGAGATTTTTCCTTTGTAATTTCCTCCAAAATAAACATGAAATCCTGGATGAGAGACGCTAGGCAGGGAAGGCTCCAAGGGCAGCGTATCCTGTACATGAGGTGGGTACTGCCTCCAGGAAACTCAGATTAGAAAAGTCTCTTTAATAATGAAGTCAAATAAACCCTCCACGAGGTAATTCACTTGGCCTTCACCAGTTATAGTTACATCTCATGAGATGTTATTAGATGACTGAACAGGTGAACCAACAAAGATGTTTTCTGAAATCAAAGGAGGATCCAACTTTATGAGACAGTACCACTGTCTCTCAGTTAAATGCTTATGAAACGAAACTAGTTTGAAGTTGAAAAATAATTTAGCAAGAGGGAATAAGCCATAGTTTTCCTATTGAACCCTGCTTTATGGTGTGATGACATTATAGAATGTTTTTATTCTAAATGTGTATTTTCCTAGTGACTAGTAAAGCCTGTGGAGTGATGTTTCTTGGTATAGGTGAATGTCATACTTGATTTGGTGTGCTTTCATATTAAAATAAACCCAGGTTTTTAAATATATAGAATTTTGAACACTGAAACTGTCCCTAAATATATAGTTGGGGAAGGAGGGGAAGAGGATGTTAACGGATCAGATTTAGAGAACGTAGTGTTTTGGGTCTTCTTAGGAAAACAATCTAGTAATAATTGATTCCTGTATGCTATCTGAAACTATGGTATAAAACTGATCCCAACTTTATAGAATCAGATATATTTACTTATTTTATTTTATGTGTGTGAGTGGTTTTGCCTACACATACCACATTCAGGCCTGGTACTCTCAAAAGTCTGAAGAGAGCGTCAGACTCTCTGGAACTAGAGTTATAAATAGTTCTAAGCCACGGTGTGGGTGCTGGGAACCATAGCTCCATCATCTGCAAAAGCAACAAATGCTCTTACCTGATGTCCTACCTCTGCAGCCCCTGATCTCCGCTTATCAGAGTGACCCTGCTTTTATAAGCCCTGGGATCTAGAGCTGGTAAACATGGGTCAAATGGATCAGGCTCAATAAGCGTTTAAGAGTTCTCTTCTGCCCGTTCGAATCAACCACCCTATTGGTTTCAAAGACCACGCTTTCCAATTGAAAAGCAAAGCTGACCTTACCAAAAACACGGGACTTAGGACTCCTAGCCAGATTGGGTTGCTCAGGGCCTGGCTACTGCAGGAGTTGTGAACACCATTGTGAGAAACTGTGAAACATCGTGGAGGAGGAGGACAGGCGGGGGGGGGGGGGGGGGGGGTGGATATCAAGCCAGTGCTGAGCTGTCAGCTCTTCCACCGCTGTGGCTGCAGAGATAGCTACCCCACCCAACTGTAAAGTTAGCCCTGCTATCCTGCATCGTAAGAGTCTGCAGGTTGCTTCTCCAGGATCCCTACCACTTGCCATCAAGCAGGCTTGCAGTACAAATCTACATCTGCATCGATTGGCTATCCATTCAGGGACCTTTCACCTGCCCTCTGTTTGTGTGGCTTCATATCTTTATGACACGGAATGGACGGCGTGGCGCCGTGTTGCTGTTATCCATTAACCATTCCTGTTTTACTAATCATCACTGACTCCATCTTTCTCTGTCCTATCTGTTATTGTCTTCTGAAAAGAGATGTGAGGCTTTCTTTGCCTGTTCTGGTTTACACGACATGATTTGTGTATCTGCCTACAAGAGCTCCTCAAATGAACCCTGTGTATTATCTAACCCCCCCCAACCCTTCCTCCTCAGAAGAAAGAAGAAAAAGGTTATACATCTGTAAAATGACAGCACTTATGAAAAATTAGAGTTCGGCCCACATGGCTCTCATCAGACACAAGCTCATCTCCTGAGCTACAGACACTGTTCATTTCCTTGACATCAGACCGCAGTTAAAAACAGGAAGCACCTAATAAATTGCCTGCTCACTCAAATTAACAAAGCATAAAGAACCTTCTAGGTAATCAATGAGTATATCTTACTCAAAAAAAAAAAAAATACAAGTGTCGAACAGCAGTAACTTCAGTATGTGATCACACTTCTCCTATTAAAATGACTTTAAGATGTCAGCCCAACCTAAGTTTGGAAATGAAAAAGCCTGCTAGAGAGAAAGGGGAAGAAAAAAAAAAAAAACAGGGCTTTCTTCCTAATTTTCTGTCATGGAGACATGAAGCATTTCAAAGACATGATGAAATTTTATCCTGGAGTCACTACACTGAGATTGGACACACATGTTTTCAAGAAATGATATGTAATACATAACAATTATGTAAGTGTGAGGATTCCCAAAGTGACACTGTGAGAAATCAGTCACCCTGTTTTCAAATGTGTGTGTGGGGGGGGGGGACTCTGAGACTTATGAAACGATTTTTTTTCCCATCAATATATCTAATTGTTAAGAGCTATTGCTTTTGTGTGTTTTAGCCTAGAGTAGATGCCAAGAGTAGGAAACCATGAATCAAAAGGTCACTCTCATAAGCTCTATTTTGGATTTAAAAAACAGCCAAGTGAATTTGTTGGCATGGGGGAAGGGGTATGTTAAGCAAGTGTGCCCCTCCTCTGCCTAGCTCAGTGTAAGAAAGCTGAAATCCTTTCACCAAGAAAACAAGCAATTCTAAGGTTTGTCCCCTTCTTTCAAAGTCTTTGAAAATCTTAATTAGACTGATGCTTACGAGCTCAGGTTTCATCCTCGCCCTTAAAACAAGCTCCCAGGAAATGGAACTGTTGGAAATAAAACTTAAGTTCCTGAGTCAAAAACATTCTTTAGGAAAACCACATTTCTTCGGGGCAGAATTAGACTACTCAGCTTCCAATAGTGACACAAAAGATCTTTCCTCGGGCACTTCCTTACTCACATCCATGCTGCCAGGAGTCTTCTTGTCTTGTGTGTGAGTGACCCCTTCAGGTGCTAGTTTGCAAAGACTAGTCTATATACCAAGAAGGAAAAGCCTTTTTGAATGCTAAGAATTTATGGAAAAGCTAGTCAACAAAATGGTCGAAATTAATCCAAAAATTGCAGGATAATAATTCTATTATTTGATAAAACATTTTAATCAATGCATTCCACAATCCCTTCACATACAGCCACCAAGAGAGTTTTTAAATGGTACATGCAAAAACCTATGCTGCCAATAAGCACAAGAGTCAGAGCACACTGTCAGAGTCTACTTCAAATATCTACACTGACCCCACATGTACAGAGGAATCCATTGGATCCTATTATCTTGGTCATTCTCAGGAGACATTTATGCCATAATAACGAGAGGCACAATAATGCAAAGCCATGGATCTTTCAGCATTTACTAATCACAATCTATAAGCTACACTTGTCCACCAAACATAATTTCATAATCTTCGGAGTCCCAGATAAAACGCCATCTGAGCACAGTACTGACAAATCAGTACAACTGAAATAAATCTGGCTCTGTAAAACGTGAAGCATAGCTAACAGTTGTGTCTGTAAACTATGCTCAACTTGACAAAAAAGACAAAAAGTAAGACAAGGTATTTCTCACTTGCCCATCTCATAGGGGTAGACTCTGTAGCAGCACCATATAATAGAGATTTCCAAGATGATGGATCGCTCCCACAGACATGACCTACCTGCAGTGATGGCCACCACGGGGACCCACTGAGCACTTAAAACATGATTAGTGAACTAACAAAATTTCACACTTCATTTAAATGTAGTCATCTATTTGATGATATAATCTGTTTCCAATATCACACTGGAAAATGGCCAGAATCTAGAGCAGTGAAAGACTCGATGTCAGTCATGGCCTGCTGGTACCAGTAAAACATGACTGAGTTTCAAGAGTTTCAGGAGGAAATTTCCATCATTTTTTTTAGTATTAGTATTTCAGTATTCTTATTTCATCTAGCAATTCCATTGCAGGACTTGTTTTTCATATGAAATACTTGTTTTTCATATGAAATCTGTACGTGTAAAAGATATCTATGCAAATTAAAATGCTACATTGACCTAAATACAGAATTGAGTAATCTCCTTTACACTGAGGCAATGCAACACGGTAGCTTTAAGAGAGTGGGTGTAAAGGATATGTAGTGACATGAACTATGCCTGTAATCAGTGGTTAATTGAAAACTCAAATTCATCAACATACTGTATGATGTATTTCAGTTTGTGCATCATTTTGGTTGAGTATATAAGTAACACTATAAAAATTTAGACAAAAAAGCAAATAAATTCCAGTAACTCTAAATTGTCACCATTTATGGAGTTTTATTGAAATTTGAAAATGGAAATCACACTGTAACACTCTCCGCTCATTTGTTCCAATTAAAACTGTCTCACACATGTCTTCCTGCACCAATTAACTGAAATTACCTCAGTGTTCCTCTGTGCTCATCACAAGAATGTACTTAGTCTCCAACTCATGGATACCTAGTTTCTTTTCTAATTGTCCCCTATTTATATACATGCTGAGATGAATAGTCTTTCAGTTCAGTCTCTGAAATGTTATTAATGGCTTGATAACACCAGGATAAATCTTTACAAGTTGTAAAAGCTTACTGATAGCAATAATTAAACTCTTTTTAAAGCCAGGCTAAAACCAGTGAATCAATATTGGCCATCATTCCTACTAATACAAATAATATGTTGCCTTTTGGAGTAAATGTTATTAAAATGTTCTAGATATTGCTCTGGAGGCATTCATTCAGCCAACTTAACTATTCTCCTCCATTAATCTTAAGGAAGAACTCAAGACTGTATTTGCAATGGAAATGATTTACTTTCCAGTAATGAATTCCCTACTCCTATTCCTCGTACTCCTCCTCTCCCTCCTCTTCTTCCTCCTCCTCTTCCTCTTCCTCTCCCTTGTCCTCCTCCTCCTTGTTTCTTGGCTTTTCCAAGAAAACAATTTATTGTGGGTAAAACTCAGATGCAAAGCAGCTGAGCTCATAGCATCACTATAGTGAATTTCTAGACATAAAAAGGAAGTCACTCCTCACAGAACAAAATACAAGGTACTTTTCAGACACCAAGTGTCCGAGTAAATCTTAGGATCCAGCATGCACCCAGATCTGGAAGGTAATGAAGGGAGAAGAAGGAACCTTAAAGATTAGGAGTTTCCTGGACAGCAGGAGAAGGATCAGAATTCCTTATAATCTGTGTTAAGCTCTACACTACAGGCAGCTCCATGATGATGCAGCCCCGTGATGATGATGCAGCCTCATGATGATACAAAGCAGAGATGATTATACAGGAATAGTCCTGATGGCCCCATTTGGCTAATGAATTCCACCCTCTATTGTGGAATTCATTACCACTGCCCTGGTTATGCACACTTTATGGAATATGCGATCAAATTAAGGTAACTATTAGTTAACAGTGTACGCGTTATTTCATTCTGCAGGTTGAATCATGTTTTAATTCCTCTCTGTTGTGAGTCATAAGAACTTCCTGTATAGATATAGCCCTTTCTAATAAGTTTCTAAAATGGAGATGTTGTATTATTCTTCAGATCAAAACTTTGTTTTAAAAAAAGGAAACAGAGAAACCCCACAGAATGAAAACGTATCACCCGCTCCAGAGGACTCCTTAGGAACATGAATTCTGTCTGAATCCATCATGTGTTCTATCACATGCTCTGAACTTGCTTTACCAACTCGGGTCATACTTTCCACGTATACTGAATTGATCAGTTCTTTAACTGAAGCAGAGTTTACTATAAGGCCAATGTAGCAATGCTAAACTCTCTGAATTACTGAGGCCAAATGACTTCAGGTTACTTTAGACTTATGAATGCAAGTCCAGGAAGACAGGATACAAGCAAGAGCACACACACATACACATTCATATATGTATAAACACACACACACACGCACACTGAACATAAAACAGGAAACTACTGGTAATAATTTAATACTTTGGGCAAAGAAACAAAATACATCACACTCACATGGTTTTCTTGTCCAAACATATCTTTTCATTATTATTTTCATTATCATTTGTAGTAAAGCAAAAAACCAATATGATTCTGTTTTAGTCACATAGAGTAGCAAAGTAGCAATGCGAGATGTGTTCTAGTAAGGATTTTCTTTTAGCTTTTTATTTTATGCATTAGTAGTACAAATGTCACATTTCCCCCACTGCGTGCTTGCATCTGTGTGTGTGTGTGTGTGTGTGCGTGTGTGTGTGTGTGTGTGTGTGTGTGTGTGTGTGTGTGTAAGCCAGAAGACAATAAATAAGAGTCAGTTCTCTCCTTCAGGGATCTGGGGAAATCAAACATAAATCATCAGGTTTATGCAGTAAGTACCATTTTTTCCCACTGATTTCTCTAGCCAGCCCTGGTAGAGATCCCCAGGAATCTTACTTACATTAACCAATCACCATGACTTGCTACAAGCATCATAAATGTTTATCTTGTGTAGTGTTTTGAATACAAAATCTCACTCGTGCACTCCCATGTTTGAACACTTGTCCTTCAGCTGGTGCCACCATTTTAGAAAATTGTGGAAACCTTAGGAGATGGAGACTTTGTTGGAAAAAGTGAGTCCTGGAGATAGGTCCTGGCAGTTGATAGTCCAGCCCCACTTCCTGGACATTCTCTGCTTCCTTTTCCATCCAGATGTGATTAAAAAGTTATAGCTCTGCACTCCTACCACGATGGAACTACCTCCTGCCATGCAGACGCCTCCATGACTGACCATACTCCCTCAAACTGTAAGCCAAGACATTCCCTCCCTGTAATCCTTTGTCAGGTATTAGCCCACAGCAAAAAAAGGAGAACCATGAATTTCTTAGTACATAGCTTGCATGTATACATTCTATTTCATTATTAAGTGTTAAGAGTACAGAACAATAGGTTTCAGGGTGATATTTTCACCCTAGGCAAGCCAGCCTCCATTACAACACTTCTAGAAATTTTCCTGGAAAGACAGACAATCTTATTCCCAACAGAAACACATAAATTCCGTGCCCTCTCAACTCAAGGGATGCCCTCATTCCTGCCTCTCATTCTTCACAGAGCCCAAGCCTCTGGATAACAAAGACCACTGGCTATTAACATGCCAGTCAATAAGATTAACAATAGGATAATCAAGAATCTAGATCTAATCTAAATTTTATCAAAAATTATATACTAGACAATGTAAGGAGAAATCACCTTCCTTGAACATCTCTTGGTATCGATAAACAAGCTCAACAGTATCTCAATTATCTGAAAACTTTAATTGCTAATAATCCTATTCTTCACATTTCTACATTTTGTTCTCTTTAACTAGCTTCCTGTGAGGTCGCTGGAGGAATAAGCTTGTGAACAAGTTTGAGCAAGAGAGGAAGCTGTTGGGAAACACATACACACACACACACACACACACACACACACACACACACAAATGAATGAATATTTAACCATCTTGCCCACAAATAATATGTAAATATTTTTATCTTGTCTCTCTCACTCCAAATTCCTCATTTGTATTTGTTCCACTTATAGCCACACTCTCTATCTCACACTTTTTTTTTCCACTTCTGTCTTTCTAGGCTTGATATCCCTTACTGAAAATAGTGATGCCTTAGAAGGCCTTTATTTAGAATACACAATGGTTGATATTAACTGGGGAGGAAAACATCTTGAATCTACATTCTATCTTTTGGGGGGTGTGTGTATGTGTGTGTGTGTAATGTGTGTGTGTGTGTGTGTGTGTGTGTGTGTGTGTGTGTGTAATATCTTTTGGGAGGTGTGTGTATGTGTGTGTGTGTGTTTGTGTGTGTAATATTTGTGTATGCGTGCAGACACGCATGTGTCACAACATGGGTGTGGATCTCCCTTAGGTGCTATTTCTCACCTTCCAGCTTGTTTCAGACAGAATCTCTGTTGTTTTTCCACTGCAGATGCCAAGCTAGCTGACCTGAGGACTTCTGGGAATTCTCATGTCTCCTTCTCAACACCCTAAACATGGTATGCTGGGATTATAGATAATCACATGATGGCTCACAACCACCTCTAAATCCCATTCTGGGGTTTCTAGAGCCTTCTTCTAGCTTCTCAGGGCTCTGTACACATGTGGTACACTCAAGGAGTCTCACACCCACACATACACAAATAAAAAATAAACATGTTAATGATCACAAGTTAATTCTCTGTTGTTCTCAGGCTTTCTTCAAGCACAAGCACCCTGATATTTCAAGTCTCCAAAGCCTTAACTGCTTTTGAAGCAAGGCTGTGCTTGGGAGATATTTCAGGAACTCTCAATGTTGTAAATTAATTTGCTCATTTCAGAGTTTGACAAAGCATCTCTCAGAGTCTGCCCTGGTTTTTGCTAAAGGAAGGGAAGAATGGGGGAAAAAAGAGCAGCATGTCAGAGACCTGGCACAAAGCGTCCCCTGAGTTTCAGTAAGTGGCCTTGTCACATGAAACTTATGTCGGCTGTTAAGTGGCCAAGCCAGCTGCAGGCCATGTGCCACACAGGTTGGGCCTCTGATTTCTCCTGTCCAGTTATTGTACCTATAAATCCAGCGGGCCACCTGTGCAATGTGCTCATCAGAAAAGCCCCTGAGGAGGCATTAACATAGCAAGGCTCATAAAGCACAAATCCTTAAATGTAAAACCTGACACTTTCATCCTCTCCAGGCTACGTCTATATAGATTTCTTTTTAATGAAAAAGAAAAGGCCTATTTTTTTTCACCTTCCAGCAAAATGCCTGTGTATGGAGTCATATTGCTAATAATCCTATTTTTAAAATTTCTATTATTGTGAAACTGTGTAATTTTATTTTCCTATGAAAGTATATGTTGTTCCATAACTAGAACACTTGCCCTTCTTGATAGCATTTTAGCATTTAGTCGAGAAATGACTCAAGATGAACACTTGACGAGCATCAACTGGTAACATCAAGCAATGATAATGGAATGCCTTTTAGAGATGCTGAAAATGTCTCCTTCCCCTCTAGATTATCTTTATACTTACATCTCCTGGAAATCTGCTATTTACTGGGAAAATAGCAGAGAATGAGTCTTGTCTCTTGCGTCTCTACTCACAAGAGTGTCAACTAAATATTTTACCATTCTTTGTAGAATTCTAAATGTTATCTAATAGATACTTCAACTCAAGGGTTGAAAGTCTTTGTTTATATCTGTCTCTTCTATGGTATTGTAAACTCCTAACAGCAGTTCTCAATGGGCCTTAGAGAGAAGCTGAGAAGATCAGCTAGGGACTCTTTAGCATGCATACATTTGCTTTCCTGGCATTTCCTACCCTAGCCCAAATACCAGCAGAAGCATAAAAGAGTAAAGAACATAGAGGTCATAGGCGTCCTTATACTGCATATGTGTGCACCATGGGAGCTATGAAACTCTGAATTGCAAATTAAAACCAAGTAAAACAATAACACTCCATTTAAATAAGCCAGCCATAACAATGCAAGCTTTTCAACAAAAGCCATCTTGAAGATAAAACTAAATGGTAGGGCACAAGAAAAAGGAATATTCTTTGGAGAAACAGGAATGGTATTGATAAATAAATACTAGAAAAAAATACTAAAAAATTACTGGCAAAGCTAGAGATGTTTAGAAGCAAAGAAAAAGTGGGGTAGCTATATCAGGCATGGACGCCACAGAGATCAGATGCCCTGGAGCCAGAGATACAGGAGTGGTGAGTTATCCAGCTTAGTGCTGAGAATCAAAATCACATCCTCTGCAAGAAGAATATGTGTTTGTAACTGCTGAACCATCTCTCTCACCTGCAGCTTACTTTAAAATTTTATTGTAGGTGTATGTAGCACGCCCATGACTAGAGGGCAATCTGTGGAAGTCGGTTTTCTCCTTCAACTATGTGAGTTCTGGGGATCGAGCGTAGGTCCTTAGGCATGTTGGCAAGTACCTTTACTCCATGAGCCATCTCAGAGGCCAAAATGTACTTTGAAATACATCTTCAAGGATGAAGCGAGGCCTTACTGATAAAACATAGGAAATCATCAAATCCTGACAATCACCAGAGGAAGCAGTTAATACAGGCTTGTGGTATTGCCAGATGATCATGATCATGTCTGTTTCTTACCAAGTCAGGAGGGAAAGAAACGGCTCAAATATTTATTAATCTAATTAATTTTCAGAGTCTGTAGAAAAGAACTATATCTTCAGTAAGTCCTTTGTCCTTGTGCCTGGAAGTTAATCTCTAGGAAAGTGACCTTGTTTCCTGTGAGCTTTGAGCCACATCAAACATTCTATCAGTGGTACATAGGATGGGGCCCACATGGTGTCAGCACTACTTCCCAAGGAGGGGAGACTGGAGCCATCTGGTTGACCTTATGAAGAGTTGGAGGTTAAAGGGCAGAGATCTGACAGTCACCTGAATGAAAAATACTGACTCAAAGCTAATGGAACTCTTGACTCCCATCCCTCTTCCCAGAGCCTACATGAAAATGGCTGCTGAGCAGTAAGCACATCACTTAGTTTTCACAATTACTAATTATCCAAAGAAGATGGCTGCTGAGCATAGCTTTACCATTGTGACAACACTGTATACTCTCTTTATAATGCAATCACAGAGAGAGAGAGACAGACAGACAGACAGGCACAGACAGAGAGGTGGGGGAGATGGGGTTTCCTCTGTGAGACTGCTCTGGACACAGAACATACATTAACTCTCAACACTTACATAGAAATCCAGATTATGATAGAGGTTCATTCAGGAATACATTTTTTTTAGATTAAAAAAAAGAAGCAAGACATCTAGTCCACTACATCCCTTAATTGGTTGGTTTCTGTAATTTGACAGCTTTCCAAAGACTTCTTTGTTTCAACAGGTATTTTAATCCATTTTGTCTCAGGTTTATATTAAGGATTTTTAGTGCTGATCGGCAGTCTTCTTAAAAACATTATTGCTAAGCCAGGATGCAAAGACCTGTAGAAACCTAGGGCCTGAGGAGCTGGTTCAATTCATAAAGTGCTTGTTGGACAAGCTTGAGGTCCCAAGTTCAGAACCCCAGCTCCCATGTAAAAGCCAGCCACAGAAGTATGTTCCTGTAACCTTGGGGCTTGGGAGGTAGAAATAACAGGATTCTTGAAGCTCGCCAATTAATTTAGTCACTTTGTGAGCTCCAGGTTCAGTAAAAGACTCTCTGGCCTCACCACAGGTGTATACACACACAAATAGCACACACACACACACACACACACACACACACACACACAC
Organism: Mastomys coucha; assembly: GCF_008632895.1. Lineage (NCBI taxonomy): Eukaryota > Metazoa > Chordata > Mammalia > Rodentia > Muridae > Mastomys > Mastomys coucha. Next base: position 75,699,760 of record NW_022196898.1, on the reverse strand, counting down.
AAATTCAAAGCAACTGCAGGTAGCCAGATTGATACTTTGTTAAGCAGGCTAATTGAGATACTGTTGATCTTGCTTATAGATACCAAGAGATGTTCAAGGAAGGTGATTTCTCGTTACATTGTCTAGTATATAATTTTTGATAAAATTTAGATTAGATCTAGTTTTCATGTTTTGAATATGTGTTCCCTCATCTCTCAGTCATCATTGAAATATGTGGTAATAGCATAAAATATACATGAATGCCAATTCAATAGAATAGAGTTTAAAACTGGATCTGTGTATTTTCAGTAAACTTAGCCCAGACAACTCACCAAGAATGCATATGCAGAAAGATCAGTAACTGATGCTGAAGAAATCACTTAGGACAGAGCCCAAGGAATGACTTAGACCCTTATGACAGTATAACAATCCACTTAAGATGGGTTAAAGCCTTAAACATAAACCTGTAAGTCCTGAAACGTTAAAGCTAGAACAGAAACAGTGTATAACTTGCTTGGCACTGGCTGAGATAATGCCATTTTCCATGACACCCAAAGCAAAAGTAAAGAAATAGGATTTAAAAAAATAATAAAGTAAAATAGTTTCCATACAGTACAGGAAACAATCCAGAGCAAAGAGACAACCTGTCGGATGGCGAAGACATTTGCAAGCCACACACCTGATAAATAGTTAATAGACAAAATATACAAATAACACATAAACCTCAATAACAATAAAGGATGGTGAAGAAACAGACAGAAGATATGATGTAACATTTTACTGGGTTTTGGGTTTCTTTTTGTTTTGGGGGCTTTTGGGGTTTGTTTTTTTTTTTGGTTTTGGTTTATTTTTTAGAAACAGTATTTCCCTATGTAGTCTGTTCTGTCCTGGAACTCAAGCAGACTGGCCTCAAATTCATAGAGATCTGCCTGTCTCTGCCTTCCAAGTTCTGGGATAAAAGGTGTATGCCACCACATCCAGCTTCCACTAAGACTTTCTCATGAGGATGGGTGCCAATGGCTGAAAATGCTTGTTCCTCATTGTACTACCCACCCTTAATACTTGCATGTAATTAAAATGGTATGAAAGTGGAATGGGAAAAAAATAAACCTACCTTTAGTCTCAGAATTGACTAAGGAAATGCTGGGGGGAAAAAAGAAGAATGCTCAACATCAAGAACCATGAGAGAAATGTAAACCCAAACCACAGTGAGATACCACCTCACATCTGTTAGAATGACTGATGCAAAAACCTAAACTATGAAAAGTGTTGGCCAACTTTGTGAAAAGGGAACCATTATATGTAGTTTAGAGATACGTAAACTGGCAAAGCTGTTAGAGAAAACAGCATGAGAGTTCAAAAAATAAAATAATAGATAAATAAAGAAACAAATACAAATTACCACAAGACCCATTGCTAGGTCTTCAGCAATTTATATCGAAAGAAAATATAAAGAAATATAAAGAAGATATAAGGAATTCTTATTTCTAAAGAAAATGAAATCAATTTCTGAACAGGACATCTATCTATCTTACCATGTTGACTGCTGCCTTAGTTCATAGTCAAGATACAGACATATTTTAACTTGTTGCAATAATAGAATGAAGCCAAAAACTAAAAGAGAGAAAATGTTATAGCTCACAGACTGAAAGATTTCAGCCCACAGTCCCTACCCCCATTAATCTGAGCCATGGGGGGAGGCAGAACATTATGGAGCTATGAGAACATGGCTGAAGATTAATATTTATTTTATGATAGGCAGGAGAGACTGACACAGAAGGGTTCACATACCACCAAGGCTCCAGCAAGCCTCTCCATGAAGCAAGGTCCCAGCTCCTTGAATGGGTTTAGAACCTCTCCAGAAGGACCAGCAACTGGAGATCGAGCAATCAGCACATGAGTTAGGGAGGATATACCCTCTTTAAAACTCCGACAAGAAACAATCTGTGTCTATGAACAGGTAAATAAATAAAACCTGAGAGAAAGAGTGAGACAGAGAGACAGAAACACAGACAGAGACAGAGACACAGAGAAAGACAGAGAGGCAGGGGTGCAAGATGTGGACCCCATGCTCACACAAGTGCTTTTCTGACTGAGCCAATTCTTCACCTTCCCAACTCTTTCTAAAATTCCCAGGTGCTCCTTTTAGGACAAAAACCAACCATCTGCTTGGGGAACTTGTTTTTTATTTGTGCGTGTTGGTTTTAATCCTCTTGGCAGTTGACTTGTTTGTTTAACAAGCTTTTGAGTAGAGATCATTTGGACTCCATATATAATGTAAAGATCTGATAAATAGTAGTACAACTATGCCTGAAAAAAAATGGAGGGATGACAAGCTTTGGTGGTGTAGAATAATGATCCCACTCAGTCATCTAGCTCCTTAGTGTTAATTATACAAATAAAAAAAAATTAGAGTTTTTTTCAAGTATTCTGCATGAATGTATTTCTATTGGACACAAACTTATTTTCAAAAGCAGAAAGTAGCAAGTTTTAGAAAAAAATACAATTAATATTTATGATATTTCCAAAATGTGGTGGTTTAAATGACAACAGCTCCTATTGTGTCCTAGTTTGCTTTCTATTTCTGTTATAAAACCCCATAACCAAAGTGATGTAAGAAAGGAAAAAGTTAATTTGCCTTACACTTTCACCCCAGGATCCATCACTAAGGGAAGTCAGGACAGGAAATATAACAGAGACCATGCAGAAGTGCTGCTTACTGGATTTGAACGCTTGGTTACCAGAAAATGCCACTACTTGAAAGCATTAGGAGGAATGGCCTTGATGGAGGAAGCATGTTCTTGGAGGTGGGCAATGGGATTTCAGAAGGCCAACCAAGCACAGTAATTCTCTCTCTCTCTCTCTCTCTCTCTCTCTCTCTCTCTCTCTCTCTCTCTCTCTCTCTCTCTCTCTCTCTCTCTCTCTCTCTCTCTCTCTCTCTCTCTCTCTCTCTCTCTCTCTCTCTCTCTCCCTCTCTCCCTCCCTCCCTCCCTCCTTTACCTGCAGATCCAGATGTAGAGGTCTCATCTACTTCTCCAGCACCATGTATGCCTGTGTGCCTCCTTGCTTCCTGCCATGATGATAGTGGACTAAATCTCTGAAAGGATAAGCAAGCCTCAATTTTCTTTATAAGAGTTGCTGTGATCATGGTGTCTTTTCATAGCAATAGAATTGTGTCCTAGTTTGCTTTCTATTTCTATTATAAAACCCCATAACCAAAGTGATGTAGAAAGGAGAAGGTTGATTTGCCCTACACTTTCACCCCAGGATCCTTCACTAAGGGAAGCAGGAATAGGAAATGGAAAAAGAGACCATACAGGAATGCTGCTTGCTGGTTGTTCTCCATGGCTAGCTCAGCATACATTCTTATACAATTAAGGACCACCTGCCTAGGAGTCGCATAGGCAGAGTAGGCTAGGCCCTCAATCAAAAATTAATCAAGAAAGTGTCCAAGACTTACCTCTGCATAAGCCAATCTGAAAGAAGCATTTTCTCAATTGAGGGTTTCTCTTTTTAGATGACCCAAGCTTGTGTCAACTTGACAAAAAAATAACAAGAACATTGGGTAATACAGCAGCAGTCATTTTCTTCATGTATCCCTCAAGAGTATCATGTTTGTCTTGCTGAATAGATTTGGGAAAGGGCAGTTCTACCGTAACATCCATGTGTTGACTTTCCATGGGGCATTTCTATATAGGGAAAATAGAGCAGATAGTATAGAGACACAGAGAGCATTTTGTAAAACCACCCAGCATGCCTGAAATACCATGCGTACCTTAATTGCAATGTGGATTAGCTTCCTAAAATAAGCGTGTCTTAAATTCATTTAGGCCTTGTTTGGCAAGCACTTCAATGGCACCCTCAAAGGTTTTCTAAGGACTGGCAAGATGGTTTAGCAAGTTAAAGCACTCTCTGTGTAAGCAGACACACCTGAGTTTGATTGCTAAGACTCACATAAAAGTGAAAGAAGAGAACCAACTCCACAAAGTTGTCCTCTGACATGTATATGTGCTCTGTTTCATAAATTACAACAACAATAATATATCATATGTATGGTAAATATATATCATAATATATTATTATTATTATCATTATTATTATTATTATTATTATTATTATTATTATTATTTTCACAGCTTTCCGGTTAGAATTGTAGAGCATTCATTTGCTTTTGTTAGATATTTACCACCAATATTCATCACTGACAAAGCACAGGACAGTAAATGGACTCAGAGCCAGTTCTTCCAATGATGAAAAGGGAGTATGAGCTAGGGGGTATTCGTTGTTCATCTTTAAAACCCACACCTTATTCTCTTCTAGATAATGTGATTAAAGGTTTTCCAGAAAGGGGTAAATGGGAGCATGTAGTATTTAATAATTATTGAGTCTTTAAATTATTAGCTGAAAGCAAATTAAGCCTCCAGATTTAACAAGCATGAATGACTTTATTTTTATATAATTAATTTCTATATAATTATGTTTTATAATATTTATCAGTTATATATAAAGTCATATATATTTTTGAAACATATATATGTTGAGAAAGATTCTCCCTATATAGAGCAGACTGACCTCATATACACACAATCTTTCTGCCTCAGCTTCCTGAACTCTGGGATTTCAGATGTATGCCACCATCATTGGCAAAACATTTAATTTTTATAGTAAATACTTAAGTTTTTTTTAGGTTTTGGTTTTTGATTTGTTTTTGTAGCATTTGGGGACAGAGCCTAGAGCCTTGTGCGTGCTAGTCATTGCAGATGGATAAGTAATTTAGAATTCCATAAAATGGATGGTTTATGATTCCAGCTGTATATGTTATTAACATTCCTCTGCACTTATCACTAACAGGGGTCAAATAAACAACTTTTAACCCTGACAAAGTTTCAAATAAACTATTTGGTAATGAAAAGCAGTGTAATGTGATGTGTCAAGAAAAATACATCTTGTGAAATAGATAAATTTGCTCAGGATGCTGAGGGAAAGCTTGAAGACAGTTAACCACATGCTTTGTATAATAAAGAATGAGGCCCCATGCTTCCCAAACCTGTAAGCAAGGGAAGACATGTACTCTTCATACTTTAGTCCACTTTCTCAGATTCTGAAGGAAAACTACCTGCAACTAATCTCAGTCTTCTTCAGTAATGGTCACTGTAAATATATTTGCTATAATTTAAGAACAAAAATAGTCTGGAGAGATGACTCGGTGTTCATGTACCGTTCTTGCAGAGAACTTAGATTCAGTCCCACACACACACAGGATAGCCCACAACCACCTGTAACTCCAGTTCCAAGGCATTTGATGCCTGCTCTTGGCATCCATGGACATCTGCATGTACAAGGTACATATACAGGCAAGCAGATGCTTGAGACCCATACACACACACACACACACACACACACACACACACACATGCACAAGCAGACACCCCAGACCCATGCACATACACACTACACACACATACACATCACACACAGGGGGTTGGGGGAGGGAAGTAGAGAAACAGAGAGAAAAATAAAAAATAATCTTTTAAAAGAATGTTTAAGTGTAGGCATAGTGCTGAAGGAAGGTATGTGTCAATCAGACACAACACAATGTCCTAGATGCTCTAGTCTTAGAGTTTGCCTTAAAAGTGTGCAACACTACTACGCCATCTTGAGCTACATGGTAAGAACCATGTAAGATAATCCAAACCATACTCTAAGGTGCATAAACAATGCAGAGTCCCATCCTCCCTTCCCAAATACTAAGTAATTTTCAACAAGTAATCATCAAGTTTTATCTGTTTCATTTTCAAAGGATGGAAACAATCCAGATCTATAGACTTTCCAAAAACCTTGATAAATCATCGGAAGCCAGGCTTTATATCACCTTTTTCTACATGTCTCACAAACTCTAATGCTTCTAGAATAGTTGATCTTGCACATAGCCTCATTAGCCCTTATGCCGAAGGATGTTCCATTAGCACTGAAGGGAAAAAAATGAACATATACAACATGTAAAATACATGATATATTCAACCACATACAGATAAAATTGTGCATACATAAATGAATTTCCCAAACACAGAAGACTGTCTGAATTTAAAGCCTTAATGAGCTAACAAATAATTATTGATGATCTAGTGACATGGACAAAATACATGAAGATATGGAATGCATTGCCAAGCTCAGCGATACCCATTACTAAGAGAACAGGATTCATAAGCAAGTAATAACTCAGCATTTAAAATACTACCTCCAAGGCTTTAACAGACACAATACAAGAGGCAGATTGGTTGCATTCTTCTAAAACCTGCCTGTGTAGGGTTTTGTATCTGTCTAGAAATTTCTTCCTAACCCATTATCTTGGGAATAATCCATGCTCAGCTACACTGCCACTCTGAACACTGTCTGTTCCTCACACAAAGTGTTTTTCGATTGAAGTTGACAGGGCTTCAAAAGTGTCCCTTCCAGAGGAATATCAGCTGCCAGTGAAAAGAGTTAAGTCTCCTCTTCTGGACACATCAAGGTAAGCAGAGATATTTTTGCCTATAGCAGGTGTGTAGCAGTACACACAGCCTTACAGTGACATTCTCAAGGCAAGCTGTTCGACTTGGATATTAAGATGGTTGGAGATGTCCACTCACTGAATGACACACCTCTCTCAAGAGCAGGGTATGTAAAATTTTGGTCCTCTGCTGGAGAGAAAAGCATCAATTTAGAATGGAGAAGATGTGTTTCTCACAGGGGACCTGAGTGAGGAGAGTCACTGATTCCCATGCTGGATGTCTCCTTCAGTGCTGTTGATTGTCTGAAGTTAGCAAAATCCCAAGAGCACAGAGGAAGTGCATCTCAGTGCCATTGGTGCCAAACCTGCTGAGTTGGGACATGCACTCAACAGTGTTCTCTCCCCATTAAATAAAATCTCTCTAGTTTCTGAAATAGTCCCTGCTTCTCCTAGGTTAGATAACATTGCAATTTCTAATATGCTACGTGAATGAACCAGGGCTCTTGCAATCTCCGCATGGTTTTCAAATTCAAGGTTTTCAAATTCAAAACCTGGGGGGGTATGCACTTTCTGTATCTCAGCCACCTTCAGCCCCAGGTGACCAACAGTTTCCCACATTTCTCTCCTTCTCACTGTGTCTGCCTTGCATGCTGTTTACACAAGGAGATGGCAAAATAGTTTGTGAATGCTTTTTCTCGTGACATTTCTTTTACAAGGTACATAAATTGTTGCATAATTTCAAAGCCACCAATTCATGCTTCGGTTTGGGCATTAGAGAATGTTTCCTAAGAGTTCTTCACGCTGATGTGTAAGAGGAAAATAAAATAATAACCATCTCCAACACACAAACCTTGATTCTAAGCATCGCCTGCCCTTCATGACCCTGGAAGCAGCAGACGTGCACACCCAGCATGGGAATGCTCTCCTCTGGCCTCACCTGGTGCTTGCATCCTTCCCAGTCTTTAGCTCCCAGCAGGCAGTAAATCTGTCAATGGGGCCTAGCACCAACCAGCACCAGGTTTCTATCTAGCCTTTTAAGACACCCCCCTCCCAATGGCTTCCTCCATTTAGACTGACATAAACGCTAGACTCCAAGAAAGCCTGATACCCAAATCTTTATTTAAATTGCTTTCCCACTGAAGCAATTTTATCAATCAAAACAGATAAGAAAAAATTTCAAAGAATCATCTAAACGTATCCATCCCTAAAAAATCAAGGCCACTCACTTTGTTTGGGTCCTCCTGGACAGAGTGCCTGGTGCCTGCAGAAGTGGAGATAAAGTGAGGGCTACACAGAAAGAGGTCATGTCAGTTGGGTTTGAAGCCAGCACTTCCAAGACCCCATCATCTACTTCCAGGGAAGACTGTATTTATCCACTCTCAGCACGGAATGCTGGTTTCTGCTCCCCCATCTCCTACTCCTGCTCAGGGCCATTATAAATGATGTATTAAAAGAAAGAGGGCACAGAGTGATCTGAGGGAGTGGAGAGCAAAACTCTGATTCTCAATCTTGACATTTGAGCTAAATTCATTGTGTATCAGAGGTATACCTTATATTCTAAGTATTTAATTTTGCCTTTTCTTCGTATACATACACATTGAAAATTTGAGTACAGGCTAAGGTAGAAAGAAAACCTTGGACCAGATTTGGTTTTCAGCTGGGTCTAATACTTAATGAGGGTTTCTGAGCAGGAGATGTGATGCTTGATAAAAGACACTAGGGTTTCCCTGCCAACACTATATTAAACAATTAAGTATTTAATTTGAATATTTCCCAATAGCCAATTTACTTTTGCTGTTATTATGAAGCCACTAGCAACTATTTTTTCTACCTGTCAGCTGATAATTATATTTCTAAACCAAGTTCAAATGGTGTAGTAGACAGACTGTTAAGATAGCTCTAAGATTTCTGAAATATACATAGGATCAAACAAAGACATGGTTCGTTGAAAAACTATATGAGATTGATAGGTCTGTAGCAAAGAAACCCTAAACTAATGAACCTAGAAATAAAAAGGGAAATGTTACTACAAATTTTAGTGAATTCTGAAGGAACATTGAAATCTTTGAAACTTATATTTTTATGAAAGAAGATACATTGGATCTCCTAAAATTAAACCAACGGCATGTAAACAACTTTAATAGATTCATAGTAACCAAGATGGAAGCCATAATTAAAAGCCACTAACAAAGGAAAGCCAAGGATTAGATGTATTTGCTACCTGGTTCTACCATCCAGAAAGGAAAGAAAAACACTAGACTTCCTCTGCAGAACCAATGTCATCCCCAAATCAGATGTCAATGTCATCCCAAAAGAGAACAGCAAAGAAAGAAAACTGTAGACCAATTTCTCTAACAATGGATGAAATAAATTATCAATAACATTCTAGCAAAGCAAACTCTAGAACACATTTAGATGATCAAACAACATGACCAAATTGGTTTCATTCCAGGGGTGCAATATACACAAATCAGTAAGTATAATATGACACAAATAGGCATAAGGACTGAAATCCTATTATCATCTCATCTATGACAGGCAGAGAAGGCCTCTTGCAATGTCAATATCCTTCAAAAGAAAACTCCCCAAAGAGACTTAGAAGGAAAGTGTAACAATCAAAATCTATTGTCTTAGCTTGATTTCTATTGTTATGATAGAATTCTGACCAAGGCAAACTTAAAGGGGAAAGAGTTTATTTGGCTTATACAACCCAGATCATGGTCCATAACTGAAAGCAGTCAGGACTGGAACCTGGAAGCTAGAAGTAAAGCAGAAACATGGAGGAACACTATTTACCAACTTGTTCTCCATGGCTTGCTCAGTTTGCTTCTTATACACCCTAGAACCACCAAAATGCCCTCTCCTCTACTTCCTATGCAGCACTCTTGCCTCAGTGTCTTCAAGATGCATTCTTATACCTGCTTCTGCTAGAAAATACTAACTATGCCCTTCAGAAAGACCATGCTGATAACTGGCCCCACTGACCATATAAAAACAAGTAAATAATAAACAAATGAAATAAAATAAATGTTTTGCAAAAATTTGCTTATGAGGTTGTTATCTTGATGCAATAGGAAACTGTTGCTCTCTACCAAGGGGCAGAAAGCTCCTTGAGCCATGCTCAGGATTCATAGTACCACCTGTGGTTCTCAAGAGCATCTACTCAAATTCCCCCTTCTTGATCTTTCACTTCAGAGCAAGAAAATAGTATAGCTACAGAATCAACCTCTTCTATAATGTGACCAGCCTTCTAGCCAATTTTCAGTCCAAACGTTCAGCCTCAGTTGACCCTCTGTAATTTCTCTCAATGCTGATCCCTAAACCTTTTCATTTTCCACTCCACCAGTAGCTGACTTACCCATCTATTGTTTTATCCCTTGGAAGCTGCTATGGTATATAGCAGAAGCAAGCCCTCTCCATATCTGCTAAAGGAAAATGTGTTCCCCACACGTTTCAAATGTTAGGAAACAGCCTTCACAATAGTTACAAACAATATAAAATATCTTGCTGTAACTCTAACCAAACAAGTGAAAGAGATGTATGTTAAGAACTCCAAACCCCTGCCGAAAGAAATTGAAGAAGACATCAGAAGATGGAAAGTAATGGTTCAGATTGGCTTAGGTAGAGAACTGGTTGATAGGAGGGCTTAGCTCTGCTCTGCCTGGAGTATACATGGGGACTAAGCATCTTTTTTTGAAAACAGAGTACCATGCATTGTTTCAGTGAGTGTGCTCAGAACCAACAAGTAAAATTAAAAGGAAGAAACAGTGCAAAACGTTATTATTTCTATTAAAGTTCTTTCTGCAGTAAACAGCCCAGGAATGTCCACCATCAGTGGCTCTCTCTCATCCGACCTCACATAGTTGGCCTCCTCAAACAACCAGATGAACCAATGAACCAGCATCAACTTCACAGATGACCTGTGCCTGATCTGCAACTGTACTTTTCTTTCCTGGAGTTGATCAATTAATTAATTCCTTTGACACTAACGAAAGTTTTATACCTGTATAAATTTGTTATAAAATGTCTTAAAGTGTCAACCATTAATTTATTATTTACCAAGAAGTTTTTCAGCAAGTGTTTTAGCTTCTATTAAGTTCATGCAACTAATAAGGATGAGAAAAAGAAATAAGAGAAAGGGGGAGGTAAGAATGATGGAAGGAAGGAAGAAAGTAACAAAGAAAGAAAGAAAAAAGAGGGAAGAAAGAAAGAAAGAAAAAAGAGAAAGAAATAAAGGAAGAGAGAGAAAGGAAGGAAGGAAGGAAGGAAGGAAGGAAGGAAGGAACGAAGGAAAACATTTAAACTAGAGTGGCTGAAGCTGGGCAGTGGTGGCACACACCTTTAATCCCAGCACTTGGGAGGCAGAGGCAGGTGGATTTATGAGTTGAAAGCCAGCCTGATCTACAGAGTGAGTTCCAGGACAGCCAGGGCTACACAGAGAAACCCTGTCTTGGAAAAAAATAGGATGGGTGAGATGGCTCAGCAGTGAAGTTACTTCAAATGCAACAGGTGAAGGCTCTTGTTCCAAGATTGATAACTTGGTTTGGAGCACAGGGACCCACATAGATAGAGAGAAGTTAACTCCTGAAGGTTGTCCTCTGACCCTTCAATACACACACACACAAATACAAACACTGAAATACAAATTATATTGTTGTCAAAACAAGTGAAGATGGGACCATCTACCACTCTGCCTTCTCTCTATTTCCCTGTCCTCCACTCTCTGCTGTCCTCAGGACTCCTATGATATACACCCCACTGACTGATATGCTGGAGCCTAATCTTACTTTGTATGAACTTGATTTTCAACAATCCTGCTACAAATCTATTTTCAATGCTTATCTGTGGTCTTAGCTGAACTGAAGGTGCAAACTTTAAAAAATAATAATAATCTTAGCAAAACACACAAACAAGTAATGAGAGAGCCTAACCATCTGCGGAGATCACATTAGTAGGTTGTTCAATCTGTCCCTTAGCAATGTGACAGTTGGCTGTACACCTGGGTGCTATCCTTCCCCAAAATCAGAATAAAAAAGAATCAGGGAATCAAAGGTTACATAAAATCCTTCTTATTAAATTCTTAAGAATGGATGAGCAATGGGAGATAATTTAGTTTGTGCTTTGCATCTTTCTCAACTTCAGCACAAACAAGAGGATGGAGATGGAGGGCACAGCAGGCAGAAGCCACAGCCTTTGGCTAACCTACCCTCAAAGGTGCTATCCTTCTGCTGTGCTGATGAAGTAGTTCCTAAGTGTACCCATGCTCAGGACAAGGATATAGAAGAACATGAAAACAGTATTCCCTCTTCCTGACTGCTTCAGGTTCTATTGCTTGTAGTCATTGGACACCAAAGATACTTCCTGGGAAGTTCCAAGAAAACGATAATCCTTAGGTTTATTAATAATAATAAGTACATGCCATGCTGAGTACTTCGGTGTAACTTTGTTACTTTGAATGACTAGATACAGTGGTGTATCTCAGGACCTGAGTCCTCCTTCTGTACAATGTGTCCACATTGCATAAATCAACCATCCATTAGTCTCTTAAAAGCTACCTTTGTCATCTGAGCAACTGCCACAGTATCATAGGACTAGTTTCTAAGAAACTCATGTTTCATGTTGTAATGGCCTTAATCTCAAAGGTAGTAGAGCTGGCAGTTGAAATGATATGGGTTTAATGTGGGGTTTTCTCTTCAATACCCCCAAACAGCTCATGGTAAAATGTGACTCTTCATTGGTTATGGTGAAAGGTAGACTAGGGGAAGCTGTTTGGTCATGGAGGCAAAGCTCTCATGAATGAATCAATGTCTTCCTTTCGAGAGGAGATGGGTTATAACAAAACTATGGCCTCTTTTACTTTCTTTTTAGAATTGTATTATTATCTTTGCATATTTATTTTTAAGTATTTGTGTCTCTGTGTGTATAGTGGTGTTTCCATGGAGACCAGATCAAGTCCCCAGCTAGAGTTACAGATGATTATAAGACTCATGAGCTAGGAACTAAACTCAGGTCCTCTGGAAGAGCCTTGTATGTTTTAACCGCTGAGCCATCTCTCTAGCCCCCTCTTGATCTACTTTCTTCATCAATTGAAGCAATTGAAGCACCACAAAACTCTCATTGATACCATGTTCATGGACTTCCTAGTCTTCAAGACTGAAAATCAAAACAAAACAAAAAAAAAACCTATTATTTAAAAATTATTCCATTTTGGTACTCTGTTTTAGAAAGAAATCTACTAATCCATGGGATGTTCTAAAAAAGAAAACTTAAAGTACTTCCTATAAATGAAGGGTCAAGACTCTTAAGACAGAAAGAACAAAAATATATATTGAAATTGTCATGATTTAGAGTAAGAGTGAGTTTTCTATCTACAAAGTTAAGGCCAAGGGAACAGGAGCAGGTTTGTCATCCTGCATCAGACTTCAAGCATTACATATACAGTGCAGGATAAATGTTCAATTCGCCCCCTCACTTTATCTCAGCACATAGTCTCTAAAGCTCATAATTATGGTAAGAATAAAGAGGGTTATTATAGAACATATTTTTCATACACAAGCATACAGATTGGGGGTGGGAGAGGGAGAAATGGAGAGAAAACTTATTTTCTCATAGCATGCTTATTTTTTTCTCATAGCAAATTGTTTGTTACAATTATTTTTTTCTATAATTACTGTTCTTAATCACTTACTATGTCTAAATTTTCAACTTGATCATGGGTATGTATACTGAAGAAAAAATATAGTATAAACAGGGTATAGTAAGTAGTTTCAGGCCTCCACTGGAGGACCTGGAATGTGTCAACACAGCTAAAGGGAGACTTCCATACTTGAAACTTAAGATCACAGGGTGCCAACTAGTGGCTCTGTGTCAAATGTTAACTGAACCAGCCTGAATGGGTTGATTGAATCAACTACTTAAGACAATCCTGACCATCAATAAAAATAACAACAAATGTTATGTCTTTAAAATTTCTGTATATACCTATACATGCATGCTCTATATACCACATGCCTGTGAATATCTATAGAGCCTAGAAGAGGCAAACCCGTTGGAACTGGAGTTACAGGTGGTTGTAAGCCATCTAATATGGATGCTAAGAACTCAGTTGGGGCCCTTGGGAAGAGCAGTAAGTATCCTTAACCACTGAGTCGCCTCTCTAGCCCCAACAATAAACTTGCTAAACTCACTAGTCTCTAAGACTAAAAAAAAATAATAATAATAAATTAAATTAAATTTTAAAAAATTAAGGTAGAATATAGGTATTTCTGTCTTACTTCTAAAAAGAATTCATAGTAACAAATATAAAGAAGATAACTGAATAAAAAAAATCATTTTTTTGTGAGTCCCTAACATCATAAATGATTGAAGGAAAGAGATTGGCTCTAAGTGCCTGGATAGTACATGGTACAGAACACCCTTCCCTGTTGACAACAGTTTATAAAGTTATGAGGCATAAACAGGACATTGGATGGTTTAGGCAGCTATGAAGGGCAACTATGAAGGCCTGGAAGCCCCCAGGTTAAAGAAACAGTTCATGAAGAAACATGAACTTGTGAGGTCTCCATGGCAAGTGATGATCCAACATAGGTCTGCTGAGAAATTCTTTGCTATGATATTGGCAAGAACTGCCAAGATCATTCCTTGGAGAAAGAGCAGATGAACTAGCTGTTACAATGTTGATTTGTTATACATTTCTTTAGCTGTGACCATGAATCTGTTATATGTTATATGTTAGAAAGACCCCCCTTCTTCAAAAGTGATTGCTGAGGTATCCAGTGTTGATTGTCTTTGTTTGCAATTTGTTTGCAAGTAGTTTTTCCAGAGGTGTGGAGAAACATCAATATTTCATAAAGGAGAAACTGAGGCAGATGTTATTGGTAACCCAGAGTCTGGACAAAGGCATATGGACAAGTCATCTTATTTAAATTAGTTTTAAATATATCAAAATAACAAGTTAGAGAAAATGAGGTCTTACTGGCTAGTTTTGTGTCAACTTGACATAAACCATGCTCATTTAGACAGAGGGAACTTCAACCAGGATAATACCTGTACTAGGCTGGTACATTTTCTTAATTAATGATAGAATTGGAGGGTTCAGCTCACTGTGAGCTGTGCAAGTCCTGTGCTGGTGGTCCTGGGTCCTATAAGAAAGTAGGTTAAGCAAGCCAAGGAGATCAAGACAACAAGCAGGCTTCCTCCAGGCCTCCATATCCGTTCCTGCCTCCAAGCCCCTGCCTTGAATTATTTAACTAACTTCCCTGGGTGATGAACAGAAACTATCAGAAAAAATAAACTCTCTCTTCCCCACCTCGCTTTTGGTATTTTATTGCAGCAATACAATCCCTAACAACCAGTAAGAAAATATGCTTTCTACTTCGATGTTTTTTTTTTATTTTCTAATTGAAAAAAATCATAATCTGAATTCTCTCAGGGTGGGCTGCAAATAGCTGATCTTTGAAGTCAGATTAAATTATAGAGGACAATCCAGAACACACAACAAAGGACCTGCACTACAATAAGCTCATGAGAGGAGATTGTGCAAATTGATTCACATCTGTCCTAGCCTATAACTGAAGGCTTATATAGTCTTCATGTTGAAAATTTTATTTCCTGATCAGGAAATCCGATCCAGCAAAATTTGAAACGTGAGCTACCATTATTAGAAAACAGACCCCTTAACTATAGTGATATATATTGCTTCATGAAGTGTCCCTTGCTGCTCTGCTAACTACTAAATTATCATTTGTTAAGCTAAACCTTTTGTTAAGTATCATTAGGAAAAGGAACAAATGTTACCCTTGCTAAATGCATTCCGACTTCCTCTTAATGCTTCTCAGCTATCTGTCATTATGCTAGAATTCATTGCTTTCTTTGGCTTCTTTAACATGTCCACCTTCTCTCTTTTATCCATGAAATATTTGCTTTAGTTGAATATCTGAGCTGAAGAAGAAATGAAAATTATGTTCCTCTCATCCGCTCTCCAACATTCACATGAAATCCCTACCTAACACTAAGTCAATAGATGACACTCAACAGGGGAAGCAGATGAAGAGACTCATTAGAACCAAATAGAACCACACACGATGCTTGAGAAAGTATACTAAACACCCGAAGACGGTATCTCTATTCTTTTCTTGTCTGTAAGAATGTCAAAAAGCCTATAAGTCTGAGTGGAAATGAAACCTGAAACTTCAAGTCAGCACAGTGTGGGAGGCTGCAGGCCATGCTGCAGATGCTGAAGCACAAAGAATAGGAATCGATTTAAGACTAATTCTCAAGCTAGCACAGAACACAAATCATATTGATATGCATTAATATCAACTGTTAGATTAAATGGTACAATGGTACACTAAGAACTTTTCTCTTAAATTAAGAGAATAAATGTTGGTATCAGATCATTTTTGACACTGTTTCAGCTGAGGTTCATATTATTTAATGCCTACATTAACCTTTCTAATCTCTAAATTGTCTATGAATTTCATTGTATGATTGTGAAAAGATTAAAACATGAAGAATTTGGTATATCACAAACATTAACAAGTGATAATTTTCATCCAAATTACTTCTTCAATATGATTCACCAATGGAGCATCTTTATTTACAATAATAATATCTTAATAATTGTGAAATTTTTGCCAAACACTTCTGTAATTAATTTCACTTCCTAAACTAAGTGCAGAATCAAATATTCCCAGTCTGTTTGGAAATCCAAAAAGATAAAGGGGTTTAATTAAGATAATCTTTTAGGTTTTCAAATTTTAATTCCATTAATTATTTTTTAATTCTATTTCGCCAAATAGCATATGCATTAATATAATTTGATACAGCATGAATCTAATTAGAACTTTTTATTATTCTTCACAGATGTCATTAGCATACAATTTAATCAAAAAGAATCAAAAATTACAAACACTACACTGTGTAGTGGGAAAATAAGATACTCCAAGAGTCTAATCGAATGATAACTCTTCCTCCCTGGGAGTCCCCCAGACAGCCTCAGCGATCCTAGTCCTTGGTGTTTACATTGTGTCAACCAAAGTGTGAATGAAGGCAGTGGGTTCACAGCTCCCTCAAGTCTTGCATCTAACATCTCTCAATATAAACTTGACCCCATCCATACTAAAAGACCCTTAAAGGAAACTCCAGCCGTGTAGGTGAAATCCCTTCCTTGGTGTGAGTCCATAACTTCTCTGTGCAGCACTGTGCTCAGACAGCACATGAACAACGTAAAAGCATGAGCTGCTGTGGGTACCGGTGGCTGCACATTGCTTCTTACCACTCACCTTTCTGCTTCCTATAGTATCAATAATCTGTTAACTTTATGGGTGGAGATGGTTCTTAGAGGATGGAGAGAAAAATAAATTCAACATGGAGACTCCCAGGAGAGGCTAAGTAAAAAAGAAGTTTAAAATGCGCCATTTATTGCTGTTTGGCTAATCTCCCTGGAGAATCCGGGAGCTCTGGTAATACAGCATTTGTTCGTAAATACAGAAGACACTAACATTTGGGGGCTTAACCCTCTTACAGCTGTCCTTCTCAGAGGCCCGTGCAACAGAAAGAAAGGGGAGCCAGCCTGTGAATATGTGAGTGCAGTCTTCAAACACAGCGCCCTTTGCAACACTTTCTGCTCCCTCTAATGACCAAGGCAAAGAAAAGCCAAATAAACTCGTTGGTTCAAATTAAAATATAAGAATTTGCCAGCTTAAATGGCTGTTTTCCCTCTGAGGGCATTTAGCACGTTACTTTTCACATTGGGCACAGCTAGGGTTGACCTCAGCTCCCTTAAAGGGGCACACTCTTCAGACTGACAAGTATGGGTACGTGGCTCCCCTCAGTGGCCATCAAGACATCAGCACAGTTCAGAAAAGGTAAGGGCAAGGTAAAGCAGCGAACAGCAGCAAAACTCACTGACCCGTTGTCCTCACAGCCAGCCGACAGCTGGTATAGACATAAAGGTGAAACGAAAAATGGATGCAGGTACAATCTGGGAAGCCTTTCTTTGCAAAGAAAATCAACTCCAAGTAATAAAAGCACCAAGAGAGAGTTTCTAAAAAATTCTGGAGCTTTA
The DNA here is from genome assembly GCF_008632895.1 of Mastomys coucha. Taxonomy (NCBI): domain Eukaryota; kingdom Metazoa; phylum Chordata; class Mammalia; order Rodentia; family Muridae; genus Mastomys; species Mastomys coucha. The sequence goes on along the minus strand of NW_022196898.1, from coordinate 75,682,223 downwards.
AAGAGTTAAAGGAGCTGCATACAGGGAAGGGAGCAGTGAACCGCAAGGGAGCCAGAAACCAAGCTTCATCTGTAGCCAGTTCATTGATAGCTTCAGGTTTAGTAAAGTGGGACACATACTGTACCGCTTGAGGAAAGCTAATTCCAGAACATTCGAAACCTAGCAAGTAGTTTGCAACGGGAACTGGCACGATGAGAATTTTTAATGTACAGAATATATTCTACTTGATGGTTTTGTTTTTTTTCAACATAAGCAACCCTTGCAAGTTCCCAACAGGCCCGCGGCATTTAACAGCATCAGGATTTCTGGGCCTTAGCCCAGGTTTCAACTATGTTTCGCCAACAATGTTTCCATTCTTCTGAGATTGAGTCTTATATGGGAGCTTCTAGATTCAAAGCACAACTTCTAAGAACGGAAAGCTCTTTGGAGTAAAGATCAGAAGATCTCTCTGCTTCTGTATTTATAGCTGTCTGCATTTACCAAGACCACTCATACAACTCCAACACTGCATACAATCACACATAAGCATGGGTGCCCATGTAAGTAAGAGTTGGGAGGGAAGCCCGGCCAACCTCCCTCCTTCAGTAAATGCTATCCAACAGGACTGCCTTGTCAATTCTGATACCCACCCCCCACTTCTTAAGTATGTCTTCCAGATGGGCAGGATGGCTGATGCCTCTCATCCAAGCACTCCAGAAGGGGCTGGAGACCAGAGGACTGCTGTGAGCACAAGGCCAGCCTGAGCTACATACTGAGATTGAATTCAACCTCAACTACAGAGTGAGACCCTGTTTCCAAATCCGGAACAAAGCAGAAATGTCTTGACTGGGTATGATGAATGCTTTCTTACCTCTGCCCCTTTTTGTGTTGCCTTCTTGCTGCATCCCTTGCCTAGAGAGCTGGATCAATGGTTAGCGGCACTTGTTGCTCTTGCAGATGAGTTGGGTTTGATTCGAAGCTCCCACATGGTAGCTCACAACCACCTGTCACTCCTACCCCAGGGGATTTGATGCCCTCTTCTGACCTCCACTGGCACCAGGCACACACTTGATATACATGCATGCCCGTAGACAGAAATACTCATACACATAAAATAATAAAATCAACCTGGGGAGATCGAAAAGAGTGTGACTTTAGTCTCTTCACATATTCCCTCTAACCTTGTTGGGATTTTCCTCAGCCTCCTGTTATTACTACCATATTAAGCAGAGTGTGTTAGAGGATGTTCCTAAAGTCACTCTACCACAGCGCATAGTGGAGTTGCAGAGCTTCAAGTCCCAGAGGGTATTATGACACACTGAGGCAGCATTCAGCTGGCACATTAAGAGGCAGGCCTCCGAGTCTTTCTGGTAGTGGACTTGAGGCTCATAGCAGGTAAGCATGTTGCTCACTTCTTTTTTATTATTATTATTAGATATTTTCTTTATTTACATATCATATGATTTTTTCTTTTCCCAGTTTCCCCTCCCAGGAACAAACAAGCAAACAAAAACAACAAGAACAAAGCCCTGGATCCTGAGTTCAACTACCTGACTCCTTCTAGCTCACTTCTGATTAGCTGTTATTTGAAGCTTCTCAGAGACTGTGCATTTACCATGGCTACTACTGTCCCTTACAGAAAACACTTTGAGAACAGAGTTAAGATTTGGTGTGCACCTAGAACCATAACCTAAAGAAAAACCACCGGCCAACAGCATCATTGAATCCCTGTGTTAGGAACAATCTACTTTCTAATTATGACTATTCATTCTGTCTTTCACATTCTTCTTTTTTTTCCCTCTCTCTTCACTTCAGCTTGGATAATTAGCCCCTTTCTGAGAAATGTCTCCTCTCTGGTTATTGTGTAGTAACACAAGTATGTTCTCATTTCTAAGGGGAATCCTTCTTCATCTGCCAACTGTCATTAAAAATCACATGTGCTTTCCCGTAGGTTTTTTTTTTTCCTAATGTTTTGTTTTGCAAGGGGAGGCTAATTGTAGCTCTCTCCCATGGCCTTCCTACTGTTGTCAAGTTAACCATGGGTTTGCTGTGCTGGGAAAGGTTTAGCTAAGGCCTGGATTCCAAAACAAGAGCAACAATAAATACCAATTATCCCAGGGCTTTTGCTTCTGCTGCTCTGCGAAGGCAGCAGGCCTGGCTGTTGACTTCCACAAGACTGGACCTTCTCAATGCTCTTGATAGACTTTGCAATTGGAGTGCTATTTTGGGTCACATGCTTTCCTTACTGATAGCGATTATTGCATAGTGAGCAGCCCCCTCTCCTCCCTTCATCAGTGATCCTCCATCTCTTGGGTATCTGCAGTCAGGACAGACATCGCAAGTACCACATTCAACTGTCTCCTCACGGTTATTCTGTTATTCTGTTACAGCCTAACTTTAGAAATAGAAATCGGGTTCAATTGTAGGGCAGAGATTTAGCACAGAGTAAAAACTTTATGTACTTTTCAATATCAGCAGAAATGTGCAACATGTCTTTCTCGTTTGTACAGCTCCTTGTTAAATTAGTGGCTTATTAAAAATGGGAGCTACCTCTGTGTAAAAACATACAATGTAGAGATGTGTAAACTAGTTTATCAGAACAGTGAGTCCCAGCTCCATATAAAACACTTGGGTACTGAAGCAAACAGAAAGCTGCTGACGATTGTCCTAAATAAGTGGCATAGTGCCATAAATATTAGCTATCATAGAACACGATGGCACAGATGCTGGCTGGCTACAGTGACCCCTAGTGTTCTCTAGGATAAGTAACCAACAGTTCCAAGAGTAAATCTTTCCCCCTTTCATTGTGTTGGACCACCACCAAATGTAGCCCCAGCAAGGTAGATGTGTGCACCATCAAAGCACACATGCGCAGTTGAGGAATCTGTTATTGGAACCATCTCACCATTTAATGAAACTCCTTTCCCTATTTTCACCTTGAACTGTCTAGCCTCTGCTCACAGACTTGTATAGTAACTTCGCCTTCATTACAGATATCTGCCCCCATGTCATAAGATCCTCATCTTCCCATGATTTTAGGCAAAGGTTTTATTTTCTTGATGTTCTCCTGGAAACATCACAAATTATAGGCAGCAACAACAGAGCGCTCATCTCTGGGAAAGTGTTAGATGTTGACATAGAGTCTCCTTTGTGGGATGAATTCTGCTATAGCTTCAATTTTAAAACCCATCATTCGCAAAGAAGATTAGTAAACATGAAACATAGTAGAAAACATGGCTAATGGAAAATTTCCTAGTCTTTAAAATGCCTTAATATACAGCGTTCTTGACATCTTTGCCTGCAGAAGTGAAGAACAACACCAACCTCACTTTGCCTCAAACTGAACCTTGCCTGGGAAATAGGAATGGGCTAAGCTTGGTAGAGAAAACTGTTATTGACAGCTCACGGGTCCATTTTTACAAAGCAGAACCAATGATCAAGCAAAATCTATGGCTCCTGAAATCTTTTTTTTTTTTTTTCTGAACAACAACACCATTTTTTTTTTAGACAAAAACAGTTTAGTCTTCTCAGGTCCTACAAAATTGATAAACCAAAGATCCGACTGTAAGACACGAGGTCACTGTTTCTTGTCTCGTATCCTGCATGAAGAACCAACTATTAAAAATAAATATTTCTAGAATGACTCTATTTCCTCTTACCTCTCCTATCTGTTTCCTCCACTGAGCAATGTCACAGTAGTCTCAAGATAGGTGAGAAAGTTGCAGGCCCTTGCCAAATGAGGCAATACATATATAATGCATATGTATATACATATACCTTCACATACATATACATGGCTCATCTTTTCAGGAGAACTCCAAAATGGTCAGTTATTATACTATGGTATTATATGGTATTTCCTGAAATCCTGTATTTTCACCTCATTCACCTACTATGAAACTAGATTTAAGCCAGGCAGTGGTGGTGCATGCCTTTAATCCCAACACTTGGGAGGCAGAGGCAGGCGGATTTCTGAGTTCAAGGCCAGCCTGGTCTACAGAGTGAGTTCCAGGACAGCCAGGGCTACACAGAGAAACCTTGTTTTGAAAAACAAAAAACAAACTCCCCCAAAAAAACCCAAAAAACAAAAAATATGGAGTTGGGGATTTAGCTCAGTAGTAGAATGATCGCCTAGCAAACACAAGGCACTGGGTTTGGTCTTCAGCTCCAAACCAAAATAAAAAAAAAAAAAAGGTAGATTTATACACAATAAAGATAAAAGACTAGAAATTATTAACCTTTAAACTAAAGTGAGGAATAAGTTTTACATATAATTATTTAAAACTGCATCTCAGTTAACAATTAGTCCTTGGATCCAATTTGAATTTTAAAGAAGTTAAAAAAAAAAAGGAAGAGATGTGGAGGAGGAATTTGTGTTTGTCTAGCAAAGTAGCTTTTAAAATGATGATAAGCTGAATGTGAGTGGAATAGTAATGGGACATAGGAGTAGAAATATTGATTACATACAAACCAAATATTAAAATACGAGATAAAGATTAGCTGCCATCTGTTCTTTTACATAAGTAAAAATAAAGTAAGTAAATGAGGGAGTGATCTAGGACCTCGCAGAACATAACTGTGGATTGTTCGAGAACAGCACACTTATGAGGAGTTCCTCAGAGGGACAGCAGAGAATCAGACCCCCATCTCATGAAGGCATCAGAGCTGCCAGTCAGGAAACCAGACTGGTGATGGTCCCCAGATCCTCAGGTTTCTCTGAATAGGAGATGCAATTAAACAAGGTTTTGCTGAAGTTCTAGTACCTAGTAACTTGATGTTTATTTTATCAAATTTCCTTCTACAGACTGATAAAAATAACAGAACAAATAGAAATGTTTAAATATATATATTTTCTACAGTTACTCTCAATGATATAATACAGTGATCTGAATCAATGGGGTTTCTGAACTGAGAATTTTAAGTCCTTTATAAGTCTTATAAACAGTAATAATTTTGTGCAGTTTTGTCTTTTTTGAAAAAGGTATGAAATCCTTAAGATACTTTAAATTCACTTTCAATTATTTTTGTAAGCTTCATGGATATTACGTATATCCAGCCATTTAAATTAATATACTAAAATAAAATGAGTGTTCTACATTCTAACCTGTAAAGATATTAGTCAAACTAAGTAAAAATATTTTAAATATTTTACAATAGTATTACTCTTATCATTAAATAAAAACACTAATTAAGAATACAAATTACTTGGTATCTACCTGCATCAGTAACCTTACTACTATTGATGGATAAAAAATAAAGTAATGTGCTATATAATATCAGATATTTCAGTATGTAAATACAGATTATGCCTCAATTGTTCTCCAAAAAAAAAATTGTGTTCATTTTTAAATGTACTGTTCTTTAATTTTTTTTTTTTTTTATGTGGGGCTGGAAAAATGGCTCACCACTTAGAAGTCCTTACTTCTGGTGTAGTGGACCCAAATTCAGTTCTCAACACCCACAGTAGAGAATTCACAACAACCTGTGATTCCAGCTCCAGGTGATCATATGCCTTTGTGGGCATACACATATGCTTATCCACACATAGACAGAGACATGCAACTAAAAACAACAAAATTAACTCTTCAAAATTATCAAGTTGATTGGTTTATTGGTTGGTTGGTTATTGGTTGGTTGGTTGGTTGGATGGCTGGTTGTTTGTTTGGTTGATTGTTTACTTGGTTGTTTAGTAAGTAGGTTAATTTGGTTGGCTGATTGGTTGGTTGGTTGGTTGTTGGTTGGTTGATTAGTTTGTTGGCTGATTGGTTGGTTGATTGGTTGGTTGGCTGATTGTTTAGTTGGGTAGTTGGTAGGTTAGTGGGTGGGTAGGTGGATGAGTTGGTTGGTTGGTTGGTTGGTTAGTTGGTTAGTTGATTGGTTTATTGGTAGGTTGATTGGTTTCTTGGTTGATTGTTTAATTGGTTGGTTTTGAAACAACATCTTGTTGTGGTCCTTAGTGTGGCCTCAAGCTCACATCTCTTGCCTCAGTCTCTCAATCATCTTGTATTACAGAAATACACGATTATATCTAGCTTGAAATGTATTATTAAAATGAAGTTAATAACATCCTCTGCACCGAGGTGTTTGGTTGCTTACTAGTGTCCATGCTAGGAACTGAGCTTAGGGCCTCACACATGAAAAGCAAACACTCTTTTAACTGAATTCCAACCCCAGCCCAGTATTTCGCTCTTAAAATGAGTGAATACTCACACAGCATTTTGCACAACTTCTAATACACAGTAGACATATAATGAAATATATTTACCTATTTTCTAGGGAGGGTCATAGTTGGCAATGTGTGAACACTCATGTGACATCTTTTGGAACTGTCCTAAATCTCTGGAGTTCTTTAATTGGGACATTGTATCTCACTTTTGTTATAATTTTGTGCTTTCCTAGTAACAAATAATATTAAGTAACTTTTCATGTGTATGTTGTCTCTCATATATCCCCTTTTGAAATATTTATCTAAAACCTTTTGCCAAAAATGTAAGGCCTTAATCCAGATTTTAAAACTATCTGATTAATTCTGAGTAGCCAGGGTAAGGCCTAGGTGAGCATCTCTTTTTACATTGATCTTTATGTTGATGAAAAGCAACTTAGTCAAATTTAAGTAACATACATGAGATAACTGGTGTGATAGTGGAGCAGAGTACAGAAGAACAGAGAGAGACAGAGACAGAGAGACAAAGACAGAGAGATCAAAGAGAAAGTAGAGCAAGCAAACAAGAGAAGAAGAAGCAAAATTACCTGTCAGGAAGACTGAAAGAGGACTGGGCTCTGGAACATAGCCAAGGAAATTATGTCAGAACCCAGGCTGGGCCACAGCTCAGGCTGCTCTTTCATCATAAACATAAGTCATTTAAATGAAAGCCAAAGAAGGAAATGGGACAATATCACACTTACAACCTTCCATCTCGTTCATATTTTGAGTTTAGCACTTTAATAATACACTAAGGGGTCACTGACTTCTCATCCCAACTAAGACAGCAGTCTCTGCTTAGCAGAGCAAGAGGCAGGCTCAGGAAATGTGCTTGTGTGGTTGCCGCTCTTTCAATGTTCTGTTGATCACAAAGGGCTCCAGTTGGAGTCCTTGACTCAAGGGAATAATGTATCCAAAGACGTCCTGACACACTTGCAGACACATGTTCACATGTATGCATGAGCTTCACACATACATGCACACACATGCAATACCTGAGAGAAGCACCATGGAGAAGAAAAGCTTTACTTTGGCTCCCAGTAGCAGAAGTTTTGATGCTCAGACATCCACTTCCACACTGTGTACTTATCTTACTTAGACCACCATGATGAGAAGTTTGTAGTAAAGTACTCGAGCTGAGAGAAGGGGAGAAAGGTTTAGAGGGCAGGCCATCCTTCAGAAACATCCCTGGTGACCCACTTTTTCAATCAGGCTTCACTACTTAATGATCCATTCACCTACGAATTTGTCAATGGATTCACCCATTGATGAAGTTTAAATCTTTGTGATCGAATCGCATGTCAGCTGGAAACAAACACCTGGGTCCTTTTCGTTATCCTCAAACCACAGCCCTGTCATTAGGTTGCTTATATTTTACCTAAGGCAGTCAAACAGGAAACAAATAAATAGCTTAAACACATTGTATGTCGGATGCTTGTGAAATGAAGAAAAGCCAACTCACGGAAGAAAGAGATAGTGTTCCCAGAGGACGGAGGAACAAAGGGTTGGTGCTCTATATAAGATGAAAGAAGACTCCTTGGTAAAGTGGCATTTAGATTTAGTAGAGGCCTAAAGGGGAAGACAAAGGTTCATGCTATCTGGTGAAGGAAAGATCCAGACATAAAACTGAGTGAGAGGGAGCATCCTTAGAGAATGTGGCAGGCAAGTACTTAGCACGGTCGACCTTACCAGCAGATACAGAGCAGAAGAGTGGGTGCAGCCTTGTTCGAATTTTGAGAGGAGAAACTCCTATACTAACCTTTTCCTGAGATGACAATCACATAGGCAAGACCATGACACCATGAAGCACAGCAGGCCATGCAAGGGGAAAGCGAACTAAAATAGGACTCGAGGCTTAGTCCACGGAAGCAGGAAAGTCATCTCACTAGGCCTAAGAAATCCCCACCATTGGTTTGTAAGTTGACAGTTGGATGAGCAGATAGCATCATCAAGAGCTGACTTTCAAAACCAAAATAAGTGGAGATGATGACAAGATGGCAGAGGCCATCTCCCATCATCCACTTAGCTTAGGTAGGGGGTGGGAATCAAAAGTGGTGTCTTTCCCTTCGCAGTCCCCTCCAAAACCTCCTTGCTTCCCCAGACTAAGATTCTCTGAGTGAATTTCTACCCCCAAAATCAATCACTGCAATTTGGGAACTGCATCGTGCTAGTGGTTTCTGAGTCTCGAGTTGTATTCTTTACCCTGGAGCCAAGATGAGAACCCAAGGATGTGTGAGAGCAGAATCCCCCAAAGGAGGAATCCAAAACAGAGACACTTGACAAATGTTCTCATGCAGAGATGAGTAGCAGAGCAGCATTATGGGCTATTAAGACCTTTGCACTTGTGTGTCAGTAGACTGTCATCACTAAGTATTTGCGTGTCCCTCAGATTCAGTCCTATGTTCAAGCTCTGACGTTCAGTGTAATGGAATCCTTTGAGAGATAATGAAGTATTGATAAGGATTTTTCTTTCTCCTCATGCAACAAGAAGCTACTATCTACAAGTCAGAATGCTCTCACCAGGAAGCAAATCTGCCACTACCCTGGTTTGGGACTTTTCGACCTCTAGAACTGAGGGTAAGAAATCCCTGACAGCCGGGCGGTGGTGGCGCACGCCTTTAATCCTAGCACTTGGGAGGCAGAGGCAGGCGGATT